>NC_140922.1:1976444-2305598 GCF_045865225.1 Trachurus japonicus | reverse complement strand
ACTACTGAGGCTCTTCTCAACCATTTCACACCATTAAACCCGCTGTTTACATGTTCTACTCCTCAGCTAATGCTAATGATCTATATTCTTCAACAATGTTCTTCTGCTGTCAGTTTACAATGTATTTCAGTAGGCATTAACTTTTTTCCTAATTCAGGAATTTTTCAAACTCTTCTTTGACAATTGACCCTTTGTCAAGGCCCCGCCCCCCACGGTTACTGTTGCTAGGTTGGACAAACAATGGTCACGGAAGGGTTAACTCCCATTGGAAACCATTGAAAATTAGGCAGATTTAAATTGTTTGTAAGGAAAATTTGAATTAACTTATACATCAGAAAAATAGTGTCCATGATAGAGGACAGACGTGGCTCAATAGCGATTGAACGGGCATTACCTGACTTTTCCGAAAAATGGGGAAAAACTATTGTTTTGGTCACTCACTAGCTAGTAGCTAACGGCGCTAGCTAACGTTAGCTACAAGCTAACGCTTAATCTCCGCCGATCTCCCGTTTTTCCTCGTAAAACTTCACAAAGTTCAAAAGACATTAGCAGCGGTAATGTTACGTTTGCTAGATAATTATGAAGGTATTAGATCTTCTCTGTCTATGAACACGACCAGAGAGTGGACTGGAGAATGAATGAGCTTCAATAGCACTTCAGTACAGCCAGGGAAAAACAGGCTCACTTCTCATGAGGACTGCACAACAACAAACAAACCTATGCAATTAACCCCTGACCTATGCCTACAGCTCCCCCCTAGTGGACCACCCCCAAACCCTATTATTAAGCTCAACTAAATACATAACAGAAGGTTAAAGTATATACAGTAGCCTACATAGGCTAAGTATGTTTATTGATGTCTTGGGTTTGGGGAATGGGATAAAAATGACTCCAGGAATACGTTCCAGATATCGTGAGTTGCTATTGCAGGAACCCCAGGCACATTTTAACCATATTGAAAAATTATAAAGTAGTTTTTGCCGAAAAACTTGCTGTCTACCTATCTCGTTTCATAGGGTTTCATTCCAGGGTTGTCCAACCTTAGAATGTTGCGCAACACGTGACATGGGGAGAAGCGCTCTGATTGGTGGAACAGCAGACCAATCAGAAGGCCAACAAAGGGTCAATTCAAGTAATTTCCAGCCATTTCATACAAAGTCTCACATCTTCTACTTTTAAATATATTCTCAGCCATTGCTTCAGCTATGTTAGTGCTGGTTCATCAGTTGTCCTTCCTGTCAGGTTAGCTACAGATTTCAACTATTTTACCATTACATTTAAACATGCAGAATTTCAATGTTTTCTTCTCCCTTTAGCATTTCTACTGCTTTTTTCCTTTAAAAAGGCATTCATCTCACACTACAAGTTATATGTTTCAGCTTTTTCCCTCCTAGGGATGAATAAAGTATTCATCTACTCTCTACTCTACTCTAGCATTAGTCTTTTCAACATTGCTTTAGCAGTTTCGTCAACTAATTTAGCATTGATTCAACAATTTCTTCAGCTCATTCAGCATTGCTTCAGCAACAGCGTTCAGCTGCTTTCAGCATTCACACGCATTTTCTGCAGGAAATGCTATCTTTTTCTAGTTATTATTCTCCGTCCTCTTCCGGACGCTTTTTCGATTCGCTACTAGTCCTGCAACTCGAAGAGTTGCAGGACATATTATATATCAAAACGTGCGTCTTGATCGGGATCGGTGTGCTATTACTTTTCTCAACAGTTTACGAATTTTTCGCGACGTAGTCGCGAAAAACTGCGCAAAAATTTTGCATGTAAGTCAATGGGACGGGCGGAAAAAAAAGAGCGAAAAAGACCAATCATTGGAGTTTAACAAACGTCTACTGCTCAGGCATACTTTCACCTAGAGACTCCATTTAAACTTTAAACAGTAGACACAAGTCTTGTGTATTGTCGTATTACTCCACGTTTTGATAGGTCATATAGTTTTTGATCAATCCCTGATCAATGACCATGATCATTTTTGGAGAAATTATGAGTTTATAATGGGTGTGTATTGCATGGAATGTTCGTGTCAGAGTGCGTGACATCATCGGTTAGAGTGGGAGAGAGTGAAGAAACATTCTGTATTTTTTCTGGATAAACTGTGAGCACGGCCACAATTTACACTCTACAGACATAATTTTTTCAGAATTTGTAAGACAAACTTGTTATCTCTCATGTCATGTGCTCAAAATATCAGAGAGACTTACAGAACTTACAGAATCAGCCTCTGAGTGCGGCCACGTCTGTCTCTGCTCCTCATTGAGTCCAATACAAATATTTTCTGAGAGGAGCAGAACGGCCTGATGTTTTAAAACTGCCAGCGTCGCCAAAATATTTACTGTAGAAACACCAAATCGTACCGAAATTTTCAGTAAGTCCTTAGAGCAACGTTGATCTGTGTTTTGTTCTGATAGGAGTTACCGTTTTGTCATGCTAAGCCTAATTGTGAGACCGGTTTAGAGGCAGAAAATGGCTCTTTTTGTCCACGTTTCTGTCTGCCTCAGCCTGCGGGGGCCCCTATCGCCGTGGTAACCTCTTTGATCCTCAGGCCAGAGCTCGTTAACTTCATAAACAATCCACCTGGCGCTCGTTTAAATGTTTATAAACACAGACACAGCTAAATCAGACTGACACAGGATGCAGCTACTAACTAACTATGTGTCAAGTCAGTCACACACACACACACACACACACACAGACTCTAGAGCCAGCTTCATGTGATTACAGTCACACACACACACACACACACACACACACACACACACACACACACACACAGACTCTCGAGCCAGCTTCATGTGATTACAGTCACACACACACACACACAAACACACACACACACACCTTCATGTGATTAAAACACAGTTAACGTGCAACAGAATTTAAACTTAAACCATGATTTAATCTGGTTTTAAAGTTAAACCTTGTTGGTGTCACACACACACACAGACACACACAGACACACACACACACACACACACACACACACACACACACACACACACACACACACACACACACACACACAGGTAACCTAATGTGGTTACAGCTCCTCCATATCAGTGCTTATAGAAAGATGATCATGTGTCTGTCTGATCAGCTCTGTCTTGACCTTAAGATCGTGGGTTTGATTCCCATGTTGACAGAGATGGCACAACCCGCAGTAGCTCCCGTGGCCCATTCAAAATTTCCCGAGAGGAAATTTTCTAGTTGGTATTATTATTATATTACATTATATCATTATTGGTATTATTATTGGTATTATTATTATATTACATTATATTATTATTATTATTATTATTATTATTATTATTGGTATTATTATTATTATTAGAGTTGAGCCGGATACTCGGCTGAAACGAGTATCCGGTACGGATAAAGCACTTTTGCCGAGTACGAGTATTAAACGAGTAATACGAGTCAATATCTGTGCTCGGAGAAAAAAAAAAAAAAGATTGAATGAAAATCCTCATTGGGTAGCTGGCTGTGTCAGCGTTCTGTGATAGGCTACAGCCCCTCCCCTACACACATGCAGGTGTGTTGCTGTGTCCCGCTCTGATCACTCACACACAGAACAGCTGACAGCTGTCTGTCTCTCCCTCAGTCACTCAGGTTGGCCGGTCTTTTCCCTTAACGTTTAGGGTTTCTTCAGCTTCAGGTTCGTTATTACTTCAGTTACTTACATATTAACCAGAGTTCTGGTAAACGTGGGTTCGTTCAGACGTGGTGCCGACTCGCGTTGCGTCTCTGCCTGTCGGAGATTTTTTTTTTTTTTCACACACGCTCTCTCTCTCTCCGCCGTTCGTCGGAGTTTTTTTTTTTTTTAAACCGTCAGCTGGCTCTAACCAGTTCACGCACTCACTGTTAACCCGGAAGTTCATTTTATGCAAACAGATTGAGTAAATTACACTTTTAAATATTAGTTTTATCACATTACTTAAATAGTATGAGTATATGAGGAGCATATGAGACAGTTGTTGAGTGTACTCATTTTTTTAAGTTTAACAAACTTGAATTTTCAAGTTTTACCTCAGGCCACAGTGCTGTCCTGTTGTGATTGGCTGAGAACTCAAGACTTGTCTGTGCTTGTCCGTTGGAGTCAGTTGGAAAGCTGCGCCTTTTTCTGCCTGCATTATTCTGTTTTTAGGAAGTTTCGACATTTTCTCCCCGAATGAGGTGAGTTTTCTTTCTTTCTTCAAGTATTACTGGAATATTTCTAGTTTGAAACCTATTTGAATTTGTTTAGGTTTACTTGGGTAAATTTTGAGCATTGTACAACAGCAGCATTGTGTTTTTAAGCTAGCTACTCATGTGTTCACTACAGTTTTGCAGTGTGTTCACTACAAACAGTTTTGAAAAATTAATACCCACTTACACTAAAGAACATTAGCTTAATTTGCCCTATTGTTTTTGTTTCAAGTCATATGAAAATGCAGTGGAAATGCAAGTACTGCCCTGTCATCTGTGAGAAAAGAGGACAGCTTTTTAAACACTACAGGCTTAAACATGGGACTTATGCAAGAACTGAGCCTCTTCCTTGCTTGCATCAGGAATGTATGTGTACATTCAAGTCTCTTAATGCACTCCATAGCCATTTATCCCGCTTTCACAACAGAAGTGTGGACACACAGCAAACTGTAGACTCTCAAAAGAAGTTTCGCTGTTTGTCGTGTGAATTTCTTGAACACTGCACTGAAACTGAATACTTTTCTCATCTGCGGAATACACACTTAAAAGTGAATCACAAAGTTGATTGTCCTTTTAAAGACTGTACATTTCAGAGCAGTGTATATTCCACTTTCAACGCACACAAAAGTAAAACACATAGAGAGCATACTTGGAAGAATTTCAAGTCTGAAATAATTGTCAGTATAACCAGTGACACTTGTGATGAAGCAGCAAATGAAAGTCAGGGTGAGGTAGAGCAACAGGAAACTTCTGACACAGAAGACTTAGATGTCATGGAAGAAGACTGTGATGATCTTTGTGGTTTAGGAAAACAGCTTGAACACAATCTAGCATCTCTGTTATTGAAAATGCAAACTATTCTGCATATCCCAGAGAGTGCTGTACAAGAAGTGATACAACACCTTTGCCAAATACATGACCTGTCACAACCATTACTGTACAGTAATATCAAGGCAGTACTTCAGAAACATTATCCAGATGTGAATGACTTGGTTGTAAAAGAAATAATGTCTGCCGTTTCAGAAAGTAATGTGATGACATCATTGTGTGGCAAACATGGATCTCTTGGAACTGTAAAAAGGAGGGCAGCCTATGTGAGAAATAAGTTTCCCCTGGTAATGCCTATAGAATATGTTGTTGAAAAAGGCATAAAAACAGTTGTGTATGTGCCCATACAACACATGCTACAGAAACTACTAAACAAAAATGACATTTTGGAAAAAGCTATGTCAGAAAAGGTGCATGTTTCACATGAATATAGTTCATATGCAGATGGAGAGCACTGTAAGGAAAATGGCCTTCTTTCACTGGAAGAGTTCACAGTTGCACTGATACTGTATCTTGATGACTTTGAAGTAGCGAATCCGTTGGGAACATCAAAGCTGAAACACAAAATGTGTGCAGTGTATTGGGTTATTGCTAACATACCGGCCAAATACAGATCAACACTGAACTCTATTCAGCTTGCTCTACTCTGCAACACCTCCACAATCAAACAGTGTGGTTATGAGAAAGTTTTACAACCTCTTATCCACGATCTTGTCTCTTTAGAACAACATGGTGTTTATGTAGAGCAGCTAGGCACCAGTGTGAAGGGAACAGTTTTCTGTGTAGCAGCTGATAACCTTGCCGCCCATTCTATTGCAGGTTTCTATGAGAGCTTCACGGTCAACAAATTTTGCAGATTTTGCATGACATCCAGAGGTGACATCCAACAAAAAGACGTAAGTTCTCATCTGTTTCACCTCCGAGATAAGAACTCTCATGACAGGCATGTGTCAGATGTGATGAAAGACTCAAGCTCAAGTCAAAACTCAGGGGTGAAACGACATTGTCCCCTTACAAAAAATCTGCAACACTTCCATGTCGTCAAGGGTTACCCTCCGGACATTTTACATGATGTCTTGGAAGGAATTGTCCCCGTTGAGGTGTCTCTGTGTCTGACAGACCTGATTGCCAATAAGTATTTTACTTTAGATATGTTAAATGAGGCCATCAGATCCTTTCATTACACATTTACAGACAAAACTGATCAGCCACAGACAATTGGCAAAGGATTTTCAACCAAAGGGACCATTGGTGGAAACGGTCACGAGAACTGGTCCGTCATCAGGCTTCTTCCACTTTTTATTGGTCACTGTGTGCCTGAGGGAAATAACTCTTGGGAAATTCTCATGCTCCTCAAGGATATTGTGGAGCTTGTTGTGGCGCCTAGGCACACTGATGACACTCTGCATGTTTTAGAATGCAAGTTGGCAGAGCACAGGGACTTGCTGCAGTCAACCTTTCCAAATTTCAGATTGCGACCAAAACATCACTATGCAGAACATTACCCTCACCTGATTAAGAAATTTGGTCCTTTAACTGATGTTTGGACAATGAGGTTTGAGGGTAAACACAAATTTTTCAAAAGAGTAATCAGAGAGACCCAGAATTTTAAGAATGTGGCCCTGACTCTTGCTACTAAACATCAAAAAGCCCTCAGCTACCATTTGGACAGTAGCTCATTTTTCAGGCCAGCAGTTGACATGGCAAAGGTTACAATGGTGTTGGTCACATCTTTTCCCATCGATGTCCAGAGAGTACTCCCTCAAAACATAACCACTCCTGGCTCCGTGCTTGTTGCATCATCTGTCTGCATTGACGGAATCAAGTATAACAAAGATATGATGCTCTGTGTTGGTTCCTGTTCAGGTCTGCCTGAGTTTGGTCAGATTACAGAGATTGTAGCAGCCAACCCAGACATTTTGTTTGTCTGCAAAAAAATAACAGCATGGTACCATGAGCACTTTCGGTCCTACCAGCTATGCTACACTGATGGCCCCTCTATGTGTGTGGTTAAGCTGCCTGATTTAAATGATGTCTTTCCACTGTCAGCCTACAAAGTACAAGGGAAGCTTATGGTAACTCTCAAGCGATTTGTTATTTGTTAATACTGTTGTTTCTTTTTTTTTCCTCAGATGGCTACACAAGAGAAGCTGACAATGAGAGTTATTTTTTGTGAGGGGGACATACGAAAACTGACGATGACTCCTGGTCCCAATACAGTTGATGATTTAATCAACTGGTTCAAGAAATCAGTTGAACCTGATTACAACTTTGCTTTACAGTACGAGGACCCTGAATTCAACCATGCACTCTGTAATCTTACAGACATTTCTGAGCTCCCTGAGAAACCTACCATCCGAATTATCCCTGTCCTTGATCTTGTCCCAGTGCCACAAAGTGAAGTAAGCAGTGAAATAAGTAGCCAGCCTGACACAGAGATCCTGTCGACCTCATCTCTGGAGGGTCGAAAAGAGTGGCCTGATGTATTTGACATTCCAAAGTTTCCTGTAGACGTAGAATATAGATTACGCCAAGGAAATCTGATGTATCTTCGTGATGGCACTTTACTGAAAGTGACAAAGGATATGAAGCATGATATTCTAGAGGGTCTGGCAGAGAAAATCTATGGCTACAAAGCTTACCCAACAAAAGAGGAGTTTGAAGTTGTCGCAAAAGCCTTGGTAGCAGAACACCCCTGCCTTAAAGAACAGGGCTCGTCATCTGGGTGCCAGGGATGGATACACAGTCTCAAATTCAAAATGGGCAACTATAGGACGAAAATGCGCCAGCTGGGACTGCCTGATGTAACAGTTAACGGTGGTAAACGTGGAAAATTCAATGCTGATGGTGAGCCACCTCGCAAAAACATTAAGAAGGCACGAAAAGGGGAGGTCAATTACCTTCCAGAATTTCCAGAGGGAATGGATGCTGCTAGGCTTGAAGCTCTTCGAGAGGCCATGGTCAATGAAATGCAGAAGAAAAACCCAAATGATCCACTCATTAGAAAAAACATGGACATCACATTTGCCCTTAGAAGGGATGAGGTTGTAAAGCTTGAGCCTGACATCAGCCAGATGGTGCAACGCTGGCCAGCACTCTTCACAGAAAGCCAGGTTTGTGAAAGTGTCCTTTAAATTTCTTGTCTTTTTGTGTTATTAGTGTTATAAGTAACTCTGCCTGAATATCAAAATTGAGTTTATTTCATATGTTTCAGGTGTACTTGGAGTTTAACAGGGTTGCTGGTAGAAATCTTAAAGAAGAATTCTTTGGTGTTCTTGATGGTTTGTGCCCAAGCATGATGGACATCTTCAAGAGGAGGACAGGAGGTCGGATAGGCAAGCAGTTAGCTGACCTGCTACAACAGACAACAGTGGGTTGATATTTCTGTTTTTTTACTTGTAAGGATGTTGATGTTTAGTTCATACATATTACAAAAAAAAATCCCACCTTGTGATCATTTTTTGTATGAACAAATGAAGTGTTATACATTTTCATGTGTTATATCTGTTTTCAGAGCACTGAGCCAACAGCTGTTAGGTGTCTAATCCTAAGAGGTCTTCCCATTATACTTGGTGATGATGCATCCATGTTCTTCAAGAGCAGTTTGGTGAGTTAAGTTTTCTGATTGGTGTTTGACTCAGTTTTTCTGTTTTCCTATGTTTAGTTTATTTGGGATGATGGGTTGTGATAATTAGTATTTATGAAGATGTTTCATTGAATTTAAGTTGATTTTAACTTGATAATATGTCTTTCCTGTTAGCAAGAGTAAATTAATTACTGCATTTTGTACTGCAAATTATGCAAAAATTCAAAGGGCTTGTATAGTGACATGATTTCTTCAAAAACCCAAATCTAATCCACTGAGGGGCTGATGCTGGAACTGGGATTAATCCAAACATCTTTAATGTTGTATTTCTAATTTTTTCCTTTATTGATCTGCACACACTTATTCCAATAGTAACTTGAGAGAAGGGCAAACAAAATGGCTCAAATTAGGCCAGTCAAAAAACAAACTGCATGCTTCTCCCTTGTCAGCACCTGAAGAGTAATTAATCCCTTTTCCTTTTCACATAACAAACTGTCCAATACACCACCTACTGTCAAAAAATGGGATCTACACCACAGACAACTATACATGAACACACAAATATAATAGTTTGTTTCACAAGATTACTTGCTGTTAACTAGAATATCCTCTTTTTGTCTTGTTTCTCGCACTATAGAATGACTCCGTGGACATTCCACTGGGAATTGTTTGCTATGAGGACACCAGTGCCGAAAGCCCAGCAAGCCCAGCAAGCCCAGCAAGCTCAGCAAGCTCAGCATCGTCAAACCTAAACCCTACAAGAGTGGGGATCATACTTGAGGGCAGTGTTGTTATGGACACCCTCAGCAACCTACCTCAGGCAATGTGCCTCTTGTTTGGCTTTACCTACGCACTCCACCTGCAGTACCCTAGGTGCTTAAAAAACACATTCATCTTCATTCAACAGGTGATGCTAAATCTGGGTCGCAGTGAGCTACCTCCCAAGGTTCAAAAGCTGAAAAATGATCTTGCAGTGTAAGACACATTTATGCTCATGGCACAATTCTTGATGTCTGTGTCTGAAAGTTTTACCAACTCTGTTCTGACTGCATAGTTGTTCTTAATGGTACTGTTCTCAATACACTGTATATTGTTGTGTTGCCAACAAACTTCTTTCTTTTTTTTTCAAAACTTGTAGTGTAAAACATATTTATGCTCAAGGCACAATTCTCCATGTCCATGTTTGGATTTTTGCACAAATACACTGCACTCAGTGGAGCAAATTTTCTTGCAATTGTTCATTTTGTATGTGATACTTATTATATTGCATAGTTCTAGTGTTTGTGTTTTACTGTAATAATTATATAGAAGACACATTAGAAAGTCTGAGTTTTAAAAACTCTGGTCCTCACTGCATAGTTGGTCTTGATGCTGCTGTCCTTAACAGTTTTTTTGTGCGGCAAACAAAGCATACAGTTTTTCATTTTGCACTTACAGTAAAGTACCTGCTGCTACATGATCAGTGTTATTTTTTGCTATTTCTTTTTGGTTTTGTTTTAATTAATTAATTTATTTTCCAAACTTGTAGCGTAAAACACATTTATACAGTATGTGTTACTTCTAGTATTGTTTTTTTATACTGAAACAATAGAGGACACACATGTTAGAAAGTTGCAGTTTGACAACTCTGCCCCACTGCATAATTGTTCTTAATGCCTGCTTTGTTGTCTGGCACACAAAGCATATAGTTTGTTCCTACTGTACTCACAATATGCTGCTACATGGTGAGTGTTGTTTAGTTTCTCATACTTGAAAATTGTTCACAAAACAAACAATTAAAAACTGTGCTGTGATTGTATTTGGAAGGAAATGGTTTCATAATTCAAAACACATGTTCTGTTTGCTGCATCATAGAATGGTAAGGTAATATCTGCAGCAAAAAAAAGTAAGAATATAGCCTACTGTTGTAATTGTTGGCAAAGACCCATTTTGATAAAAAAGGGAGATCCTCCGCGCTTCAGCTAGACGAACTCTGGACCGGTGCGTCTCAGGGCTGGAGACGAGCAGTGGAGACAAAGGGAGGACGCTGGAGCACACGGTCAAATAATAAACATTTATTGAGGTGCGGCTGCTGACGTTTCGACACAAGGTCTTCTTCAGAGCAAACGGAGCTGTTCAGTGGACGGGGGATTTAAATCCCGTGCCTGCATCTCTGATTGGGAGAGCAGGGAAACACGTCATATCACAACGGCTCACGTGATAGGCTACCACAGCAATAATACAAGTGTAATGAATACAATAAAGTTACAAAGTATACAGGGACATGATTTCAATCAAGAGCATGATTAAATATACAAAATAGTAACAATAGTACAATAAGCCACGTAAGGGCACCATTCATAAAAAACAAGACAAATTCATCTCTTCGTTAAGACCATTTGGCTCCATGGTGTTTAGGGTGAAAATCCAGAAGGCTTCTCTCTGCAGGAGTTTTTTGATAATGTTACCACCTCTCGATGGTGGGATGATTTTTTCGATCCCCCAGAATTTGAGGGTGGCAACTGAACCATGTTTGGCCTGATCATAATGCCTGGCCATTGCATATGTCAGGTTTTTAGTCCGGATGGCATTTTTGTGTTCAGCGATCCTGACTTTGAGTTGTCTTTTTGTCTGTCCAACATAAACTAAACCACACGGACACTTCAACATGTAAACACAAAGCACTCATGTTGTTTACATGTTGAAGTGTCCGTGTGGTTTAGTTTATGTTGGACAGACAAAAAGACAACTCAAAGTCAGGATCGCTGAACACAAAAATGCCATCCGGACTAAAAACCTGACATATGCAATGGCCAGGCATTATGATCAGGCCAAACATGGTTCAGTTGCCACCCTCAAATTCTGGGGGATCGAAAAAATCATCCCACCATCGAGAGGTGGTAACATTATCAAAAAACTCCTGCAGAGAGAAGCCTTCTGGATTTTCACCCTAAACACCATGGAGCCAAATGGTCTTAACGAAGAGATGAATTTGTCTTGTTTTTTATGAATGGTGCCCTTACGTGGCTTATTGTACTATTGTTACTATTTTGTATATTTAATCATGCTCTTGATTGAAATCATGTCCCTGTATACTTTGTAACTTTATTGTATTCATTACACTTGTATTATTGCTGTGGTAGCCTATCACGTGAGCCGTTGTGATATGACGTGTTTCCCTGCTCTCCCAATCAGAGATGCAGGCACGGGATTTAAATCCCCCGTCCACTGAACAGCTCCGTTTGCTCTGAAGAAGACCTTGTGTCGAAACGTCAGCAGCCGCACCTCAATAAATGTTTATTATTTGACCGTGTGCTCCAGCGTCCTCCCTTTGTACCCATTTTGATAACTTCATGAAAACAAGGTCTTGTTTTGAATTTGTATCTGTAATTCCACACAGCATAATTGTTTTACATGGTTGCATTGTTGTGTGTAAATAAACAGATAAAATTAAATTTGAGCTTTTTTTATCCCAAATATAAAATTTTGAAATTCAATTCATATTTTTGATAAAACTAGAATTTTAAGTTTATTCGACTCATAATATTTAAGTTATGGCTGTACTACTTTTAAGTAGACTCCACAATTTTTTTCTATTGCAGATTAATTAAACCATTTAAGTAACTATAACTTAAAAATGTTAAATTATGACTATTGCACATTTAAGTTGACTATACTTGAACAAATTAATTTTCTGTGCTGTCAATTACTTAAACCATTCAAGGCAATCACTTGATGAAATTGGATTAAGTACAAACAATTTATCCGGGTTAACAGTGCTGAGTGTCTGACACTTCCTTGCTGTATTTCTTTAAAAAAAATAGTGGTATAAATAATAGGCCTATTACAAATATATTACAAAAGCTACACACTCTCTCTCTCTCTCTCTCTCTCTCTCTCCCCTCTCCCTCTCTCTCTCATCAGAGATCAGTGATACAGAATAATGAGTGATACACAGAGAGTAGCTGACACTCAGCTGTCTCTGTCTCTCTCTTACTCACACACACCTGGTGTGGAAATAAAATTTAAAAAAAGAACAAAAAAAAAATCACACTGATCATTAAAAAAGAAAGTTATGTTGAGTATGAAAACTCTTGTTCATTACATTTTACTTAATAATTGCAACCACATGTGTTGAATTCATTGTTGCAAAACTTGTTGTGTAAATGAATATTTTGTTTGCTATCAAAACCATTGATCTGAAGCTCAATGCTGATGCTGTCCTGTAAACAGTTTTCTAATAAGCAATAAATATAACAATTTCTGATCAACCCATATCAATTGCATGCTTAAAATAACATACCGGTTAAAGCCTCGCCCATTTCAAGACAACCCGACCCACTTCTGGGTTAAACCCCGCCCACTTCCGGTTTAGGCCCCGCCCACTCCGAGTACAGATACAGATAATTCATATGGTTAACAGATACAGATACAGATAATGCTGTACTCGCTCATCCCTAATTATTATATTACATTATATTATTATTATTATCAACAAATGTTTCTTTCAATAAAAAAAAAGTCTGTACTAACTGTTCTGTGTTTTCATTGTTTGATATGTAATGTACATGTTAAAGATAGTAATTAAAAGCAATAGATGAAGCAGTTATCTACTTTGCATCATAACACTTGTGACTAAAAGCTTACTGCACTATTCCCCTCAGACGTAGGGGTCCAGGTCCATAGTCCGCCCGATAAATGTTTAAAGCATTTTGCAATGAAAAAACATTGAGGCAGACCGGTTCCAGGCCAGGATGACCCACCATACACGATGGTGGGTCAGAAAGCTGCTGTAGTCTTCTCGTAACCTAGAAATAATAAAAGGTAAGTGAGTGGCAGTGGAATATAGAAAAGACTGCAATGTGACAATCATGTTCTGTTTTGACATGTAGGCCTACTAATAGTATCTCCATGCAGCATATATTCTCCACTAGTGATGGGAATTCCGGCTCTTTTTGGAGAGCCGGTTCTTTTGGCTCGGCTCACTAAATAGAGCCGGCTCTTTCGGCTCCCAAGTGGCTCCTCAGATTTTCTGTTGCTTAAAGTATGTTTATCACCAAAAATAATGCAAAACTATGTGTAAAATGAATTACTAATGTAAAAAACATACACTATATCAAATATGTATCATTTATATAGGTTTATTAAGCTACTGAATACACTCACATTTGAACAGAGTGCTACAAAAATAAATTATTAAGTAGGCTATAAAAAACAAAGTCCCATCCAGGGCTCCAGACTCCTTGTTTCACCAGTGTTTAAAAAACAAAACAGAAAATTCACTGGTTGTATATGTGCAAGAAGATGGACTATTTACATTGAAACAATAAATTATTAAGTAGGCTATAAAAACAAAGTCCCATCCAGGGCTCCAGACTCCTTGTTTCACCAGTGTTTAAAAAACAAAACAAACTAAACAGAAAATTCACTGGTTGCATATGTGCAAGAAGATGGACTATTTACATTGAAGCAACCTGAACAAACTCACAGAATGACACAAAATCTTTAGCGAAGATTGGCATTGAGAAAAACCAAGTGCCTCAGCTTTGAGGGGCTGATCCTGTTTCTTCTTTCTGTTATTATCTGCCCTGTTTTGGAGAAGATTCTCTCTGAGGGTACAGATGTTGCTACAATACACAGTCTCCGTGCCATCACATGTGTAAGACGTGGGTAGACTAGACCCTTGGTCTCCCACCAGCTCAGTGGGTCTGCACTCCTCTGGAAAAGGGGCTCCTCAAGATATGACCTCATTTCCAGGATTGCATCTGCTGAAGGATTTCTTCTTGTAGTGTCCCCACTTGCACGTTCATCAAAGAACCTCCAAACAGCAGATGCTTGTGGCTCCTCTTGTTCATGCTCTGCTGCCTCTTCTCCCTCTTGGCCCCCTTGCAGTGGAGTTGACTTGCTGGATCTTGCTGCTGCTGCAGTTATTCTCTGCAGAGCTTCATCCACCGCTCTACTGTCATTAAAAGCCAGCTTTTTAAATCTTGGGTCAAGAATGGTGGTTTCTGACAGGACAGCGTTATATTCCATTCTGTGGAACTTTCTGTCCATGGATGCACAGAGAGTATCCACTAACTCTTTCACTTTCCCTGTGGTTACTCTGGTCTGGTGCTCAGCTGTCACTCTCTGCAGACCCTTGCACAGGATTAACATTTTAGAGGCTGTAACATAGCTGAAAAAGAATAAATAAGAAGTGTTAAAATTATCCTTATTTATCAGTATATGTGATTATTTCCAGTCATGTCTAATTTGTGTTTCATACTAATGTAGCAACTAATAAAAATGATGATGATAATAATAATAGTGTGATAACATTTATACACTGTACCTGTCTGCACTGATCTCCACAGTGACCTGCTCAAATGGCTCTAGAACAGTGCACGCTTCCTGCAGTACGTCCCATTCCTCTTGGCTCAGATGATCGACATGTGCATTAATGACGGCCAGGGTTGAGATCACTGCATCCTTGGACTCCAGAATCCGTTTTAGCATGTAAAATGTGGAGTTCCACCGAGTAATACACTCTTGTTTGAGCTTCAGCTCAGGCATGCCCATCTGCCGTTGAGTAGACTTGAGCCTCTCTGTGGCTGTTGTACTCCTGTGGAAGAATTCCACTATTGCCTTCACTTTGTCCACAGTCGGCTTCATCACCTTCAGAGCATCTCTTATGAACAGGTTGATAGTGTGTGCAAGGCACGGGTGGTGGGTCAATTTCAGGATTTTAATTGCTTTGGTTATGTTAGCTGCATTGTCACTAACACAGCAAACCACTTTGTTTTCCACGCCCCACTCTTTTGCCACTTTGAGCAGCTCCTCTGCTAAGTTCTCAGAAGTGTGTCTGGCACTGAACTCAAAACAATCCAGCAGACATGACACCATTTTGTAATTTTCAACAAAGTGACATGTGACTGACATGTATGATGTGGTGGTACAGGATGTCCAGCAGTCAGTTGTTAAACAAACAGCTGTGGCTTTTTGGACCCTTTCCTGGAGTGAAGCACGTTCTCTATCATATAGGCCTGGGATGATTTTTTGGGAAAGTGTTTTTCTGCTTGGAAGTGCATACATTGGATTGAGAGCATGTGTGTAGCTTCTGAATCCTTTGTCATCCACAACTGAGAATGGCTGGAAATCACGTGCAACCATTTTTGCAAGTTCCTCATCAATTGTGTTCTGTCTGGCTGGGGTCATAGCCTTTTGCAAAAACTGGCTCATAGAGCTCTGGGTAGGTCTAGGTGGTGGTGGTGTACTGGATGATGATGCTGCAGCAACAGTTGCAGTGGACACACTGGCACCTTCATTTGCAGGTTCATTTGCTTGTCTACTTTCTTCAAATTGCACTGTTGGGTGAAGGGTCCTCATGTGCCTGTGCAGGTTATTTGTGGAGCCTGCTCTATATGATATTTGCACCTTGCACAAGTTACACTCTGCCTTTGAGCTGCTTATAGCATTGAAATGGGTCCAAATTCTACTACGTTTACGGCTGCTGTCACTCATTTTCCTCACCGTTTGTTCGTTGCGCTCTCTCTCTCTCTCTAGCTCGCTCGTTCTCTCGTCCTCTCTCTCGCTCTCTTGTCTCCCTCCGTGTGCGTGTGCTGTGCTCACTGCTGTGTGTGTCTGAACCTCCCTGTTCCCCGCCCCCACTGCTCTGTGTATGGACACGCAGTTGCCGCCACACATATTGACCAATCACCTGTGGCTTTCACCAAAACTAGCGGAGGAAAAAAAAAAAAAAAAAATTAATCGGCTCCCAATGACGAGCCGGCTCCCGTCGTTCACTTCAAAGAGCCGGCTCTTAGAGCCGGATCGTTCGCGACCGACACATCACTATTCTCCACTTCTGAAGGCATCTGTTGACAATTGCCACAGGAACACCTGTTTTTCAGCAGAATTATTACAGGGTTTCCCCCAGTGTATTATAAGCCTGGCGGGCCGCCAGGCCTTACTTGCCCCCCCGCCAGGCTAAGCATCGTTTATTAATTTTTTTAAATCAGTTTTTATACTCCATAAACACGTGATTTTCATCACCTGACAACGTCACAACTTTGTCGCGCATAACGGGACACGTCACGGACATCATGCTCCTCAGACCGCATCTATGATCAGCCCGCTGCTTCATCAGCTGACCGAGAGGAACGCACCGAGTCCACGTTAACGTGAGCCGAACCAAGGCTCCAAGAGGCAGTCAGCTGCTGCAGCTGTTAGCTGTTAGCACGTCGTCCCCTGCAGCGTCAGAGCTCCGGACTCCTGTGAGCCGCGGGGCTTTCACCTGATGTGAAAATGATCCATTGTTTCATTTTTCAGCTCGTAAAGTTCGCGATCACACACGTTTGTTTTCTCTGGTCCAAACAGTAAATCCGCGTGTCACGTTTCCATGACGACTGACTGGAAAAAGAGCGTGGTACGTCATTACGTGACTCCAAATCTTTTACAGGACTTCTATGCTATTATTAAATATATTTTTTGTGGTTATTGAACAGCATTTCAAGAGTGCCTTTCTGTAAGACTCTGCTATAGCTGGTGTTTAATATGTTACATAAATGTCTTATAATAACAGATGTTTATGATAATATTTTCAAATTTCCAGTCAACTTTTAACATTGATCATAAGGCCTTATGGAATCACACCTTCTAAATGCTACTGCTCCATTAATGAATCTGTTACCTACAGGGCCCTGCCATCAGTCAATGGTCAGGGTCAGGCCCCTGTCACAAAAAAACACGCTTGGGCACCGGTGGCCCGGCGATGGGCCGTGGATGGGCCGCCGGTGCCACCCTACCACCGGGCTAAACAAGTTTTCTGGGGGAAACCCTGTATTATTAGGCTAATCATTGGAAACTACTACAGCTAAGCAAGTGGTTTTGTTTCTTATGTAACACTTAACGTTTTTAAACCGTTGTAACCGATTAAAAAACAATATTGCTGGAGGATTAAGAGGTGATGGAAGGCAACTTGGCCTATTGAAAACTACAGTTGTTGAAAATTGCTGGCTGTAATTATTACAGGTCGTCATTGCAAATTAGAACAGGTTGTCAAATGACGTGCCTGGGTACATAAAGGTTTAATTAGGTTAAATTAGGTAAAAGCCAGCCAAGGTTTTGCTAAGCTCTATTATGTGTTTACATAACACTTGAGAAAGGTTGTCAGCTGTTACAGAGACGTTCTATCCACCACTTTCCGGAGCTAACTGGAGTAGTTTCATGTCATGTCCGACAACGGGAGGGTTTTAACAGCTGACGTCCTGATATTGGTTTGCTGCTGCTGTTAGCTGTCAGCAGCAGCAAAGCTAACGGCTACGATATAGCCATGACTAGTTGCAGAGGCGTGCACACAGAAATAGTGATGTTTGTTCGGTAATTCGTTTTGTAGACTTGACAAACATCAGATTAGTCAGGGCGGTTTTGGCAGCCCGGAGCCCCCACATTTGGTGCCTACACCGGTGGCTAACGCTACCAGTTAGCCGCTGGCTAGAATGCTACTACGGAGTGAAACCGGGTGAAACGGAAGTTGAAAACCGACTTTCCGTTGTGGTATGACGCAATGGATCATAACGTTAGACGGCCAGTAAGTTAAAGCCTGTAAAACGTTAGTCTAGTAACATAAAATTAATGTCGAAGAAACAAACTGAACTACTTACCACTGTGAAACCTCTAACCCAATTCTCGGGTCGGACTCCGGCTCAAACGGGGACAGCTCTCCATTCCGACACACCTCCACTTCGACACCCCGCTGTTCCGAAATACCCCCACTTCGAAACACCGCTACTCCGACGCCCCCTCCTCCCCCCCGCAGCTGTCCAAGGTGCTGAACCGCGTGACGTTGTTTACATTCTGCTTTGTGGCTTGTCTGTGAAACGTGCGCTGCTCAGGGACTGGGCAGATCTGTCCCACTTGCTTTCTCCCCGACTCCGTTGTTGGAGATCTCCCACACAGTAAAAGGAATACACTTTTTTTCTTTTTCTCCCCTCCTGCTCCGCTCGAGCGCGGCTGAACCCGGCTTGAGCTCACAGGGGCGCGAGGCTGCTGCAGCCGCCGCTCGTGCTGACAGCTGACTGAGGGAGATGCTTTGGTTGGATTTAGGCAATGAAGAAAGGAGTTGGTTAAGTTTAGTAAAAAGACCAGGTAGAGGCTAGACAGGCTAGAAGCATAATGAACATTATAAGTCATTAATACAGTATGAAGTATTTGCTTGTTTTGCAGTTAATTATGCACATGATCCGTTTGACCCCAAAAAGGAAAAAAGGATCACTGCGCACTGCGCACTGCACAGCCTCTGGTTCCTTTCTGATTAGGTCCGTCTGTCCGTTCGGAGTGGGGGGGTTTCCCCCACTGGCCTTTTCGGAGTAGCGGGGTCTTTAGAAAAAATAGAAAACCCCGCTATTACGATGAATGGAAGTCTATTGTCGGAAAGGCGGGGCTTCGGAAAGGCGGGGTGTAACCGGCTCAAACATGTAGGGTTGCACATGGGTTGCACAGGTTCAGCAGCCATTTCTCAAACTCAACCGTTGCCATGGTCACACGACGCCGTCATCACGTCAAAGACGGTTTATAAACCAAGACCTTTCATGACGAGTCAGCTTCCTGTATGCATGTCACGTGGGCTTCTGCACGGCCACGCCCCTTTAGAGAGACCAGAGGCAGCTTGGAGTGTATTGATTCCTATGGGACAATTTAATGTGAACACCGATTATGGTCGGGTCTTTCTCCCCACGGTCACTGAAGCAAATTTTGGACTCATTTTTCACAAGCTACATCTCTTCTGAACAGTTTGACACCAAAATGGTAATTTTCAGACGGAGAGATCCGGAGAAAATCCACTTTGTTCCAGACCTGTCTCTGTCTCTACGACACACTCTTGCGAGATTTGGCACCGATCTCCTAGGCAACGTCAAACAAACGGCCGCGAACTCCCGTGAAGATGATTTAAATTATTTTTGGCGTGCTAAATATTACTATTAGTAGTGTAAATATTTAATGTTATCATAAGAAAATATAAATATCTCACTTTCATCTACCTAAAAATTGTATAAATCCACACACACGTTCACAGACGAGGTGGGGTGACGGTTGGCCACGCCCATTTAGAGAGACAGGAAGTGTATACCATTTCATATCATTGGAGCAGCCGCTCATGGAGTATCTTCCCATTTATTGAATATCTTTGGTCACGTCTGTCAGTGCCCGATCCGTACCCGGAACACGATCCGTTCCAGGACGCTTCTGCGCATGTAGTTTACGGCAGACACCGCGGATATGGATGAAAACAGAGACGTTCTATGAGGAAAAACACAAGCACGTCGCAACGAATTCCCCTCTGTTCTATTTCTGATTAAATTAAATGTAATGTAGACCGATCAGTTAATTGTAAAACATTTATTTATTGATGTAAATGTGGTGATTTCTGCACATACAGACAGCAGCAAGTCAGCACTGCTCCTCTGACCAGCTCCTCCTGAAGCTTCACTTTTCATTTACACAAACTAATCAATGAGACCATAAATTAATCTGCTCGCTTTCTCCACCGGCATGACGACGTCTGGGTGACCGGTCGATCACCTCAGCCGGCCGGCTGCTGCCTCTGAGATGAGCCGAGCAGCGAGCTAACGTTAGCTCCCGGTGGCTACTCCCAGCTATGCTCCCAGCTCTGCTCCCAGCTAGCTCTGCACTTCTCCCAAAACCGGAGCAAACTTCCAAACAGACATCAGTTGGATAAACTGACCACAGATTAGGACTCTAAACTGTGACTTTCTCGCATGAAAAAATATTTAAAATTAATAAAGTGACGTTTTAACAACGCTACAGCGGACTTTTAGCTGCTCTATTGCTAGGCTATCAGTTAGCATAGCTTTGAAGCTAATGCCGTAAAACGGCGCATGCGCAGAAGCGCTGGAACGGATCGTGTTCCGGGTACGGATCGGGCACTGACAACGTCTTCCGCCCGGCAGGAAGGAGTGGGCGGGGCTAGCAGTAGCTCATTAGAATTTAAAGGGAAAGGCACTAAAACTGACCATTTAGAGCAGGGAGTGAAACTGGTGTGTAGAGAACCCAGTGCTCAATCTTTTTGTTTTTCTGACCAAAGCATGTTACTAACATTACTTTTAGACATCAAGGTACCATGTCAAGAAGCAGAAATGAGCAAAATATGTCCCCTTTAAAGTATAATAAGTATAAAAAGTAAATACGTTTAAAATCCACACATGTGAAGAGAAAGAAGTTTAAACACAGCGCCCCCCGAGGTCAAGGTCACACTTTTTTGTGGTATCCCCAGGATGATATCATGAATCTATGGACCATGTTTTGCCATGCTGTCGTATTTGGTTGGCCGTCACAGCCAAGCTGTTTTTAAATGTGAGAAGAATTTGTTTGACACATTTGTTCAGCTTGGTCTGAAGAACACACGCTAAGTTTCATTAAGATTGGACAGAATATGTGTCCCCCTAGAGGTCAAAGGTCACCAGATGTTTTGGGTGTCCCCAGGATGATGTCATGAGTCTATATACCAAGTTTGGTTAAAGGGTTGCTGAGAAATGGGCTTACTACTTCCTGTTTGGCGACCTCAATGTCAAGTTCGATTGGCTGTCATGGCTAAGCGCCTTTGAATTTGAAGAAGATGCTGAATGCATTTGTGTGTCATGGTCTGAATATCATCTGGGCGACGTTTCAAGAAGATTAGACAAAATTTGTGACAAGAGAGGTCTTTTAAAGGTTTTTGATCAAATCAAAGATGGTGGAAATCCAATATGGCGGAAAAAGACATTGAGGATACCTCGGCTTGGCCCGAGGGCTCCAGTGATACATTGTTTGTGAAAAACGGATGCTTACACAGAAATATAACCTTGAACACACCACTTGAAACCAAGTAATGGGTGATCTTCTGTTAAATTATTACATTATGGGAGTATTATTACATTATCAGGTCCCTTGGAATGGAAGGCTAACCTGATAATGTAATAACCTCCCGTTAATGTAATACTTTATTACATTATTGGTTAAGAGTGTATTACATTATTGGGAAATGCACTTTATTACATTATTGGGATGTTGATACATTATCAGGTTTTATTACATTTTCAATCCACTCAAGTGAAATGTTTTATTACATTATTGGGGTTATAACATTATCGGGGATTTATTACATTATCGGGTTCTACAAGGACACATTTGGAAAACAAGTTGCAAGTGAATTAAGGCAGGTAATAGGGCCATAAAGATGTGGTTCCAATCCTGTACAGGAGTCTCAAGGAGTTGTAGGTCTCCCCTGAAAATGGTATTTAGAAAAAGCCATTACGATAAAAGAAAATGTGAATCTATTGTACCTGTAGTCAGAAAACGGAGCGTGACTGAAAGCCTGATACTTGCAGAAATGGATTTTCTGAAATGCGTGTCTTGCTTAGAGATGAGTGGGGCTACCTTCTCCAGGAGAATGTGGAATTCCTCCGGACTCATCCTCAGCAGTTCTTTGAAGCTCTTCATGTCCCCAGAAACAAATAAAATGCAGGAGAATATGTGTAAAATGTCTTTGTACAAATTGAAGAGAGAAATTTTGTGTTACGTTCTATATGACCACTTTTGGAGAATCATCAACATGTATGAGGGAGGGGGTACTTGAAAAAAAGGCTCTGAGGGTACGCAAGACAAAAAAGTTTGGGAACCACTGTGTTGGAGGATATAAGGGGGTCACTCCTATGGTCCCACAGCCCTATGTTCCCACAGCCCTTTGGTCCCACCATTGGTTGGGTTTAGGCAATGAAGAAAAGAGTTGGTTAAGTTTAGTAAAAAGACCCGGTAGAGGCTAGACAGGCCAGATAGATAGAGTCCAGATAGGTAGAGAGAGTCCAGTAGGAACATAGGGCCTAATTTTGAGAAAAATCTTAAAACTGTGGGAACATAGGGCTGTGGGAACATAGGCATGGACCCGATATAAGCAAGTGGCCTTTTTTGTGCCAAATTTGTTCTTCACAGGAGAGAAACTGTGTTTAAAGTTTAAAGAAAGCCATTAAAATATACTTTGAATTTAAATATACTTTTTTTAATGTTCATTCTACACTAATTTGATTATTATACATGAATACATTTTCGTTATAAGCTCAAGTCGTAAGAGGACAAATGCAGTTTATTCGTTTAGAAATTAATAATAATTTTTTTAATCTATTGACAGCCCTAATAAAAACAGCTCAACATTGTAAGATGTAGCCTAGCTGCTAATGCTAACCAAAAAAACCCCAAAACAACTACGTCAATTATCCTCCTCAAGCACAGACACTGGTGGGTGCACCTTGTCAGTGCCCGATCGGTACCTGGAACAAGATCCGTTCCAGACGCTTCTGCGCATGCGCCATTTTACGGCAGGCATACAGGTTATGTTTTGGGGGACAGCTCTCCATTCCGAAACACCTCCATTCCAACCACTGCGAAACCTCACTGTTCCGAACGTCCCCCCAAAACACCGCTGTTCCGACCCCCCTGACATTGATGAAAGGATTAAGTTGTGCTACAGGATTCACAACAATATAGAATAAACAGACTGGAGGGACTGATGGCTCTAAAGGCCCTTTCACACCGGAGACGTATTTTTCATGCAAATAATTTGCGCGTCAATATTTTTTTTCGGAGTGAGGTCGATTTTTCTGAGCTTTCGCCCGGCAAAATAAACGCATCAACCAATCATGTAGCGTGAAAAGCAGGTAGCTTATGTCACAACAGCCACGTCAGAACACCATGACAGTATTTACCATAACTAACGAGATTGTGGCGGCACAGTCTCATTTGGGCCCGCCACAGTCTCTTCAATTGTTCATTGAACGCGTTCAGGTACAACACTGACTGTAGTATTGGACAGTAATTCAGCACTAAACAATCTGCACTGCACTACATGGGATCACTGTGGTGGCTCCAATGGTTTTAGCAACTTCACTCAGGTTCTCAAAGACATCTGTCTGCCCCAGCTTTCGGGAGAATGCAGTGATCTTGTCTGCCAGGTGAGGTAGGTGCTTGTCTTTGCCTTGAAGCTGAAGATTTAATTCATTCAGCTTGCCACACCCATTGCTGAGATTGGCCAGCTTCAACTGATATTGCTCATCACTGAATTTGCTTGCAGCCTGTATTTTTGCTGCAGGAACTACCGCCCAGAGGACATGACGAGAGCAGAGATTCTGCTAACAAAGGGAATTATCTGGAGTTGTTGGACTATTTAGCTGAATGTGACAGAGAGCTGAGATGCCACCTGGCCTCATTTAAGGTGTTTACTGGTACATCAAGCAAAATCCAGAATGACCTGATCAGTGCCACTGCAGATGTGTTAAGGGATGCAATGAAAGACGAGGTGAGGAACACACCATTTGTAGCGGTCATGGTTGATGAGACAACGGACACCAGTAACACAGCACAGATGTCACTTGTGTTACGTTACGTCACTGACAGTGGCATGAAGGAGAGATTTTTCAGATTTGAGGATGTCAATGCAGAGAAGCAGGCGGAGGCTGTTGCAGTTCGCATTACTGCCTTTCTAAACGAGGTTGGATGCACTTAAAAGGTAGCGTTCAGTGTTATGACTGAGCTGCGGTGATGGCCTCTGGTCTTCATGGAGTTCAGATGGTTACATGCTGCTATTCTGACATGCCACTATTTCGACATTGACTTCTAATTGTCGGAATAGCGGCATTAACATTATTTTTCAAGCGTCCCACTATTCCGACATTTTTTTTTTTCATTGTCGGAGTAGCGGCACTTTACTATTTTTCAAACATTCCGCTTTTCCGACATTGATTGATTATGTTATAGTCAGACGTGTCCTTCTGATTTTTTTTTTTTTTCATCTGAGACACTGTTTCTCATACACAAATACATAGGCCTATAAGAGAGAAGAAAAAACAGACCCGCCAAGTTTAAAAACACACCAGCAGCAGCACCCGCTGATTTGCAGTTACTGAGACTGTTATTATTCTGTCACCTGAGTTAACGAGGTGCACGTGTGTTTGGAGCTGACGAGAGAATAAAGAGTGAGACAACGTGGCCCTGAGGAGGTACTGTGAAGGACTCAGCTGTAATGGAAAATGACCTAAACTGAGTCCAGTAGAGCTGCAACTGTGATTTAATTGTGAGAAATCAGTCAAGTGAAGAACTCAACTAACTGCTAATCGACACACCAACGCCAATCGACTGGTCCACGATGGAGTTGCTGAGCTGGTCACTGAATGTGATTGACAGAGTGTTCTCAACAAGGCGTGCGGCCTCTGGTGAGCCAAGATGCCCGGACGGAACCTTCATGTCCGGCTACATGCTGGATGGATGGGAGAAGTGGAGAGTCCTTTGCCTTGCCCCACTGGATGTGGAGGATGTCGAGGACGTGTACATCTTCACGTTCATGACAATTGGAATGATCGCCCTGGGTTTTGGCGCCTACATGCAGTATCGTAAGATGAGAAAGATCGCCACCGAGCAGACCGACGCGAGGGAGGATAACGCAACAACTCGGAGTGCTGTGGTCGGGATACGGTCCAACATATCCGCAATCCAAGAGTATGTGTCACTGATGCGAGCTGACATAGCCAAAACTCGGGAGGAAATCGAGAGAAATGGCGACGAAAACCGCAGAGAATGAGTAAAAAGAAGAAAGGGCTCCTACACCATCCCACCATCCCAACTAATAATCAGTACACTGGACTTTTGCTCTCTGTCAATTGGACCACACCAGACTTTGCTCTCTGTCAATTGGACCATCTTGTGACTTTGTGACTTTTGTGACATGCCTGGCAACAAGAAGAGACTGTTGTTCGCTCATGACGGTTGGACACATGTGCAGACACACACGTAATCCTTATGCTCTATCTAGAGCTGGACTTCAATTTCTTCAACTCTACATACTGCCTAATGCTGCAACACATTATGTCAAAATGTCAAATGTTGAAAAAAAAAAAAAAAAAAAATTGAGAAATGTCATGTTAAAAAAAACAAAACAAAACAAAAAATGTCATGTCAAATTGTTAAATTGTTAAATTTTGAAAATACTGGAAGAATGTTATGTCAAAAATGTAACATGCAGAAAAAATGAATATGTGAGTATTGGGGGCGGGACTAGATAAGCTTTTGCTTCTCCCGCTTTCCCTTTCGGTCATGTGTATTGTATTAATTGGATTGAGATGATGTGTGATGATGATGACTAATTGACATGCCCGAAATGAACCAAATAAATAAATAAACTGTGTAGTGGAAAGGCGTTCAAAGTAATGGTAACTATCCTGGAAATCCTGCTTTACATTGTTTTAACATAGGTAAAAGAAAAAAAAAGATTTTCTGGGATTGTCACTGTTGTCACTTTGTAGCCGCTCCACAGAGCGCACATGGCTAATTAATATGCACGTGCTGACCATATATGGTTGTGTCTAGGCATTCCGGGGGCGGAATATGCGGTGTGTTCAAGTGCGCACCATTCTTGGATCCAGTTTGATTTATCAAAGAGAAATTGCGGAGAGTTGTGCACGCACAGTTTGATAGATCTGAAAAAGGTGTAAATATTTAGGGTGTCTTTTCGCCATAGGCCTAAGCAAAAAATTTAGTAGCAGCAGTTTTACACTGCTTAATTACAGTTTTGATAAATGAGGCCCCAGGCCATAAGCCCAGAGCAGACGCTCACAGCAGCTTCTCCGCGGGGACAGCTCTCCATTCCGACACACCTCCACTTCGACACCCCGCTGTTCCGAAATACCCCCACTTCGAAACACCGCTACTCCGACACCCCCCCCCCCCCCCCACACACACACACACACACAGCTGTCCAAGGTGCTGAACCGCGTGACGTTGTTTACATTCTGCTTTGTGGCTTGTCTGTGAAACGTGCGCTGCTCAGGGACTGGGCAGATCTGTCCCACTTGCTTTCTCCCCGACTCCGTTGTTGGAGATCTCCCACACAGTAGCCTAAAAGAAATACACTTTTTTCTCCCCCCCTGCTCCGCTCGAGCGCGGCTGAACCCGGCTTGAGCTCACAGGGGCGCGAGGCTGCTGCAGCCGCCGCTCGTGCTGACAGCTGACTGAGGGAGATGCTTTGGTTGGGCTTAGGCAATGAAGAAAGGAGTTGGTTAAGTTTAGTAAAAACACCAGGTAGAGGCTAGACAGGCTAGAAGCATAATGAACATTATATGTCATATGAAGTAGGCTATTTGCTTGTTTTGCAGTTAATTATGCACATGATCCATTTCGACCCCAAAAAGGAAAAAAGGATCAATGCGCACTGCGCACTGGGGGTTTCCCCCAATAGCCTTTTCGGAATAGCGGGGTCTTTAGAAAAAATAGAAAACCCCGCTATTACGATGAATGGAAGTCTATTGTCGGAAAGGCGGGGCTTCGGAAAGGCGGGGTGTAACCGCTTCTCCGCGGCTCATCCGCTGCGCTGTCTGTGGTGCTGAAGGTGACAGGTTGACTAGACAAACAAACTGCAGCATAGTTCTGTTTGTTTATCATGTGTGTCAGTTTTGTTTGCGACTTGATAGTTTAGTTGTTGAGTTTAAGAACATCACTCCCTCATCAAACCAGTGATAGGCATGCTGAAAAGAAAAAAAGAGAGAGAGACGCGCTTGGGTATCGCAGCTGTGTAAAAAAAGAAAAGAAAAAAAAGATCACGTGTCGGAATAGCGATACCAAAAAGTGTCAGAATAGCGGCATGTCTAGATAGAGGGATGTCGTAATAGTGGAATGTCTAAATAGAGACATGTCGGAATAGCGGGATGTCTGAATAGCGGGCAGACCCCGTTAGAATTATGACTTTCATGACTTTTTCCTCATACTATTATGACTTTATTCCCGTAAATGTATGACTTCATTCTTGTAAATTGGCGACTTTTTTCTCTAAGTCAATGTGGCTCCCAAAGAGTTGGCTGTATTGAGCATGTATTATAAGCGGCGCGGGGGGCGACCCCCATTCCGACGGTCTGCCAGTCCGAAAATTCTCGAAGGTCCGTCATTCCGAACTTCCGAGGGGGCACTATTTCACCCAGGTGCGAGTCTGATGCAGCCGCGGCGCTCCTGCTGAAAAATAAATGTCCTTGCGTTGTGCTTTGGTTGGGTTTAGGCAATGTAGAAAGGAGTTGGTTAAGTTTAGTAAAAAGATCAGGTAGAGGCCAAGAAAGTCTCTGCTAATATGCAGCTTCTCCGAGAGTCGAACCTTGATCTCCCGCGTCAGAGGTAGATGCTCTAACCACTGTACTACCAAAGCATTCGCTGTGATGTGTGTACCCAGTGCCTTAAACCTTTTAATGGCAGACTTTTTTCAGGTTCGGAAAGGCACCCCTTTTCCATAAATAATTAAGGGCCGGCATTCTGACACATGAAAGTAAACATTCGGCGGCCCTTCGGAATGGCACCCTGGAACCAAGCAGCGCAGACTCCGCACACGCTGTCTGCAGATGTTTAAAGGTTGAATATGTAGAATATTTATTAAAAGCTATATTTTTTCAAAAATAATACGGTTACATGCTGCTATTCAGACATGCCGCTATTTCGACATTGACTTCTAATTGTCGGAATAGCGGCATTAACATTATTTTTTAAGCGTCCCACTATTCCGACATTTTTTTTTTCATTGTCGGAGTAGCGGCACTTTACTATTTTTCAAACATTCCGCTTTTCCAACATTGATTGATTACGTTATAGTCAGAGTGTCCTTCTGATTTATTTTTATTTTTTCATCTGAGACACTGTTTCTCATACACAAATACATAGGCCTATTAGAGAAGAAAAAACAAACCCTCCAAGTTTAAAAACACACCGGCAGCAGCGCACACTGATCTGCAGAGCTGAGACTGTTATTATTCTGTCACCTGAGTTTATCCTGCTGCTTTACATTGTTTTAACATAGGTAAAAGAAGAAAAAAAAGATTGTCTGGAATAAAGGGGCAGATTACATAAGATTATTCTTTTTTCTGCTCCCTTTTGTTGAGATTTGGGAGGTTTTTGCCTGATTTATTGCCCGATGCCATGTATCTCGCTTTCTTTCCCCCTCCCTCCGCCCGTTGTCTTCGTTGTCACTTTGTTGTCGCTCCACAGAGTGCACATGGCTAATTAATATGCACGTGCTGACCATATGGTTGTGTAGGCATTCCGGGACGGAGGTGTGTTCACGTGCGCAACTGCGCACCATTCTTGGATCCAGTTATCAAAGTTGAGGTGCAGAGTTGTGCACGCACAGTTTGATAGATCTGAAAAAGGTGTAAATATTTTGGGCTGTCATTTCACCGTAGGCCTAAGCAAAACATTTAGTAGCAGCAGTTTTACACTGCTTACTTACAGTTTTGATAAATGAGGCCCCAGGCCCTAAGCCCAGAGCCCAGACGCTCACAGCTGCAGCTCCGCGGCTCATCCGCGGCGCTGTCCGTGGTGCTGAAGGTCACAGGTTAACTTGACAAACAAACTGCAGCATAGTTCTGTTTGTTTATCATATGTGTCAGTTTTGTTTGTGACTTGATAGTTGAGTTGTTGAGATTAAGAACATCACTCCCTCATCAAACCAGTGATAGACATGCTGAAAAGAAAAGAGAGAGAGAGACGCGCCTGGGTATCGCAGCTGTAAAAAAAAAAAAAAAAGACGTGTCGGAATAGCGGTATCAAAAAGTGTCGGACTACCGGCATGTCTAGATAGAGGGATGTCGTAATAGCGGGATGTCTAAATAGTGACATGTCGGAATAGCGGGATGTCTGAATAGCGGGCGGACCCCAATAATACATCCATGGGGCCTTTAGAGGGGTACAGAATGAAAGTATTGCTTTTCCATAAAAACATTTTTTTTAGTCTGAATTATTATTTTTAATTTTTTTGACGGGGTCGACAATGACTTTCTGTCAACGTTCTGTTTACATTCGTACCTGCTGTAGCCGACATGTGGCTCAGTTCTCCGCTGTTTTCCTGCCTCCTCCCGGTCGGATGCGTTTGTTTTCAACAAAGCCTTTTTAATAATCAATCGGTGGATCAATGGATTATGATATACTTGTTAGGATGGGTGTATTTGTGTAGTCTTATCTGTCATAAACACGTTTATCGTCGCGGACTTTCGGTGCCACGGAGCTCCTTTTTTTATTTTTTTTTCAACTTGAGAGCAGTGACAGCGGAGGCTCTGAGCAGCAGCGGTGTGGAAGGCAGAGAGCCTCCACTGTCCCTGTAACAAGCTACAAGTCATTTATTATGCTGTTAATGACGGTAAAAATGAAACATAAGGTTGCTCTGTTCAGAGCGGAGTCCCTAGCAACGGCCCGTTTTACCTAGCAACGGTCTGGCAATCGACTGCTGGAATTCTTTTTCTGTTGTTGTTCTTGTAATTCTACATAGTCAACCTTTAAGGTCTCATAGACGAGCAAGTCGTGTCAACTCAGTGTCACATTTAAAACAGATCGATGTGAAGACTTCCCACCAAGCAGTCTATTGTGTGACATTGAGTAGGTGTATGCGGACTCCGCACCGTAGTCCGCCTCGAGTACACATGGACGTCCGCGGACTCCGCCCGCCCGACTATGTGGGGCCTTTAGAAGAAAAGAAAAAGAAAACATTGCACCTCCTGCGATGTGCACATCGCGATGCTTATTATGTATTCAGAACGGCTGGTTTCAGTGCCTGTCTCTTTAATGGTACAGACCAGAGGTGTATAAAGTACTTGAAAAAAATAACTAAGTAAAAGTAGAAATACCATAACTGAAAATGACTTTGGTAAAAGTAAAAGTCACCCATAAGAAAATGACTTGCGTAAAAGTATTAAAGTAGCTCACATTAAATGTACTTAAAGCTGGAGTTTGTAGAATCTGAAAAATGCATGAGACTGGAATGGAAACAACTGCGCTCCCCCCCTCCCCTCCCTGTTTCAAATCCCCGGCATCCTCGTGAACGCGCACGACTGCTGGCTCAGACTTTTTTTGAAGCACTTCACTCGCCATGGCCGAATTACAGGTAATAATGCACTCTTTCTTTCACTTGTAGACAAACTGAACTTATGCCTGTAACAATCGGGTTAATATTCGTAGTAGTAGTAGTTGTTATTGTTGTCCCGTTACTGGGAATCAGTTTAACAGCCGGCCGGCTTCAACCGCCGGTTTCTGTTATTGTCAATAAACTGTCAGGCTAAAGCTAAGCGAGTCTCTACCTTTCTCTCGTAGACAAACTGAAAAAACTGCATGTAACAATGGGTTTGATATTCATAATAGTCATGATATTCATGGTTAGTTAGTAGTAGTTGTTATTGTCCAGTTACCGGGCTTCAACCGCCAGTTTCTGTTATTGTTTAGACCAGCTGATCGTGATGTCATTGATAACGTTGTGTCAATAAACTGTCAGGCTAAAGCTAAGCGAGTCTCTACCTTTCTCTCGTAGACAAACTGAAAAAACTGCATGTAACAATGGGTTTGATATTCATAATAGTCGTGATATTCATAGTTAGTTAGTAGTAACTTAGTAGTTATTGTCCAGTTACCGGGCTTCAACCGCCGGTTTCTGTTATTGTTTGGACCAGCTGATCGTGATGTCATTGACAGTTTGTCAATAAACTGTCAGTAGCTTAGGCTAAGCGAGTCAACCTCTGCTAGGCTACTGGGATTTTAAAACAGGGAAAAAACCTCACGATATAAATCATGTAGCCTAAGTAATTCGTACAGCAATGTCTTGAACATGTGTATAACTGTATAACTTCCTATATAAGTCGTTATTATTGTTTTTGTTTTTTTAGAGTTCCCCTGATACTGATAGCATGCCCGAGCTGGAGCCTCCGTTTCCGGGTCCTTCCACGGGCCGAGCTGGAGCAAGGGGTGCGAGACGGTCCGCAACAGGCAGGGGACGTAGAGGCAGAGGCGGGGGATCTGGCCGCGGTATTTCCCTACAGCTTTCACCGAGGGACCTCCAGCGGATGCAGGATCTCCAAGCTGAGCGCATTGCTTCTGAAGATGTACAGTATATTTATGTTGTTTATTTAGCTATAGGCTATAGTGATACACACAACATCTACAACAATACCAACACACACCAAAAGGGCATGGTATTTACATAAAGCAGCACCATGTAAATGCTTTGGTAATTGATATACTGTGTAGGCCTATTTGTAATACTGAAATGTTCTTGTCAAATATACAGTATATATTTTGTAATCAAAAAATGTCTTCATGGTAGTCATGATTCATTTTCTCTAGTTAGAGGATTCACTACAATATCATTTAAAAAAATGTTTAACCTATACAATCTCTATGTCATTGCAGGCCTTGATCGGGAGGTTGACCCTAGAGGAATCGCAACAACTGCTCAGGGATGTATTACGTAATGATCCATCGCTGATTTTTGATCTGAGGCTTCAGGGCTCTCCAGGATTCTCAGGACCCAGGGGAGAGCAACAGACAATTTAGATATGCTGCATACAGGCAGTGGGTAGTATGGCAGTTTGGGTCATTGGGAAGTGGACGACGTGTTGTAATACCGAGTTGTTGTGTATGGAGAGTAAGAAATGCATTTCCTGATCCTAATGGACAGTATGTGGGATTTATCCCAAGCAGGGTCTAACCGCAAAATATTGTACTGTGTATTTTCTTTTTTTTTCCTGAGACTTCTAACCTAATTCGAGTATTTTAATTATAAAGTATGTCAAACAAATAAAGAGATTATATCAAAAACTGTCAATACTATCAGACAATTTAATGTTCCTGTTAGTGTCATTCTGGTATTTATAGAAATCTATTAGATCACTGTCACAGCAATACATCAAACAAACATCAATAAATCAAACAATGTAAAAAATATAAAACAAACCCTCAAGTTGAGTTGAAAGTTGACAACATAAGCATAGAAAGAGTTTATGAAATAACATTTCTGGGTGTTATTGTAGATCATAAAATATCCTGGAAACCACATACTGAACATGTCAAAGCAAAAACAGCAAAGATTACTGCAATTTTGGGGAAAGCAAAACACATTCTGGACTACAAATCATTACATACTCTGTGTAATCACAAATCATGTACAATGCAAGATATAACCTTCCACGTGACATACTAAAATATGTTTATGTAAAGACAGAGTGGTTATAATCTGAGACGGGAATTGAATTTTAAGTGAGTAAGTGTCAGAAAAACTCTGAAAAGTATGTGCTTAACCAGGGGTTCAGTTCAGTTCAGTTCAGTTTATTTCATGTCCCCAAAGGGCAATTTGGATTGCAGCTCATAGAATCACATAAAGGTAAAAAACATACAACACAAAGACATATAGTGACATAGAAACGCATCATTATAAATAACAATATAAATAAAATATGCACTAATTGTGATCATATAAGAGATAAATATAGGAAATACCGTTAAAACACAGAATACAAGGTCCAAGATAACACTACTGATAAGAACATAGTGGTCAAGTAGTGCATCAGATAAAGTGCAGTCTCACACAGAGGAGAGCAAAATGATTGGGACAGTACGGTGGTCTTCAACGTTTTTCAGGCCAAGGACCCCCAAACTGACGGAGAGATGGAGCAGGGACCCCTACTATATTATAAAATGGTGTATTATATTGAACTGCGCCCAGTATCATGTATAAACATAGCTTGTTATTGTGCATTCAGTACTAAGCTACTTATACTGTATATGTTTTTTTCTAAATGTGTACAAGGTACAGTAAGTAGCGGGCTGTCCCTCTGCCATTTATAAACAGACCTTGTTCACTGATGACATGCTAATATCAACTTTGTGTGTCAACTGTATGATAATCATGCAGACAAGCTATTCCAATTGACATTTTTATCTGAAACATAAATGTGGAAACTAAATATATAACTAAACTAAATATAAAACATTGTCTAGTCGACCAAAAATTTCACAACCCCCCTGAAGCACCTCTGCGGACCCCCTAGGGGTCACGGACCCCCTGTTGAAGACCTCTGTGCTTAACAATCAGTCGGGTGCAACTGTGGAATGGTCCGGAGGAACCCATAAGTAGCACTAACATAAAACTGTTCAAAAAATTATATAAAAACATGTTTCTATAAAAATATAAGAATGAGGAAAAGTAGGTTGGAATGTAATTTGGACTTATAGGGATAGGTGCTTAACAGCCTCTTTCTCTAAGTCTGTCTGCCTCCTCCCTCTCCAGGTGTCACGTCAGGTGCGCACATTGGTGGCCAGACCTAAATGAAGACAGAAAAGCATGTTAGATATTTCTATATAGTTTCTGTACTACAATACCTTCAATGCAGCCTAATGTCCAAAGGTAAATTTCCAATTTTGCACCCTTTTATACACTTAGTGGACACTTTTGTGGAATAATGTATAGTTCAGAGGTTGTTATGGCAAAATAAACCCGAAGCGGAGGGGTTTCATATATGGGGTTTATTTCTCCATAACAACCGACCAACTATACATTATCCCACTTATTACACGGTTTACAAGTGAAATAATTAATTTGAAACATAATGTTGATCAAAATAGACGTTCATCGATTTATAATTGCATCATTTCTGCATGCCCAGTCACGGCCGCTGTTTCACTGAGCCTCCTCCCGTTCGTGCATTTGAAGCCTTTGATAATCAATCAGTGGATCGATGGATTACCATACACGTGTTACGATGTGTGTATTGTGTGTAGTCGTATCTGTCATAAACAAGAGATTAACTTTACTGTTTACGAGGTGCGTTTGTGTCGCAGAGTCGCAGTGCCACCAAGACGAGAGGAGAACAAAGAAAGTATTCAGCCTACAGAAATAACGTCTTTACCCTGTCCTCGGCTGATGTGTGTCTGCAGCAGCTCCTCTGTAGATGGTGGTGGAATACCACATAGCACACCATGCTGCCGCGGGTCATCTGGTCTCAAGGTTCTCCGACGTGGCATGCCTTTTTTTGCTGTGGTACGGCTTAAGAGGATGGCTCTCTGCAAGTCTGGAATGTAGCCGTAGTCCTTGTCAACCTTGGTGGTGTACAGGCTCCACTTACGCGACTTCTTGTTGAAGACCTTCCGATATCTGACATATGAACAAAACAGGAAAAGATGGGTAATAACATGATGACACTTTGAAAGTGTGAAGGGTGCTAAACTGCAGGCTGCACATAGGTAATATTCTGCCGATAAAAAAACTAGAACACAGTGGAAATAACTTACTCAATTGAGCCATCTGCTTTTTTCTGCACAGGTCTGTGGATGTGATAGTTATAATCCAAACCAGCCAGTATGGTACGAGCTGAATAGACAGGTGGGGAGAAGCTGAATCTCTTGCTGGCATACATGAGTATGTGATTGTGAAACGACTCCAACTCAGCTGTTGACCTAGAAATGATAATACAAACTAGAAAATTTCCTCTCGGGAAATTTTGAATGGGCCACGGGAGCTACTGCGGGTTGTGCCATCTCTGTCAACATGGGAATCAAACCCACGATCTTAAGGTCAAGACAGAGCTGATCAGACAGACACATGATCATCTTTCTATAAGCACTGATATGGAGGAGCTGTAACCACATTAGGTTAACTGTGTGTGTGTGTGTGTGTGTGTGTGTGTGTGTGTGTGTGTGTGTGTGTGTGTGTGTGTGTGTGTGTAACTGTAATCACATGAAGCTGGCTCTAGAGTCTGTGTATGTGTGTGTGTGTGTGACTATGAGCTGCATCCTGTGTCAGTCTGATTTAGCTGTGTCTGTGTTTATAAACATTTAAACGAGCGCCAGGTGGATTGTTTATGAAGTTAACGAGCTCTGGCCTGAGGATCAAAGAGGTTACCACGGCGATAGGGGCCCCCGCAGGCTGAGACAGACAGAAACGTGGAGAAAAAGAGCCATTTTCTGCCTCTAAACCGGTCTCACATTTAGGCTTAGCATGACAAAACGGTAACTCCTATCAGAACAAAACACAGATCAACGTTGCTCTAAGGACTTACTGAAAATTTCGGTACGATTTGGTGTTTCTACAGTAAATATTTTGGCGACGCTGGCAGTTTTAAAACATCAGGCCGTTCTGCTCCTCTCAGAAAATATTTGTATTGGACTCAATGAGGAGCAGAGACAGACGTGGCCGCACACAGAGGCTGATTCTGTCAATTCTGTAAGTCTCTCTGATATTTTGAGCACATGACATGAGAGATAACAAGTTTGTCTTACAAATTCTGAAAAAATTATGTCTGTAGAGTGTAAATTGTGGCCGTGCTGACAGTTTATCCAGAAAAAATACAGAATGTTTCTTCACTCTCTCCCACTCTAACCGATGATGTCACGCACTCTGACACGAACATTCCATGCAATACACACCCATTATAATCTCATAATTTCTCCAAAAATGATCATGGTCATTGATCAGGGATTGATCAAAAACTATATGACCTATCAAAACGTGGAGTAATACGACAATACACAAGACTTGTGTCTACTGTTTAAAGTTTAAATGGAGTCTCTAGGTGAAAGTATGCCTGAGCAGTAGACTTTTGTTAAACTCCGATGATTGGTCTTTTTCGGTCTTTTTTTTCCGCCCGTCCTATTGACTTACATGCAAAAATTTTGCGCAGTATTTCGCGACTTACGTCGCGAATAATTCGTAAACTGTTGAGAAAAGTAATAGCACACCGATCCCGATCAAGACGCACGTTTTGATATATAATTTGGCCTGCAACTCTTCTAGTCCTGCAGGACTAGTAGCGAATCGAAAGTTGGCCGGAAGTGGAAAAATAACTAGAAAAAGCATTTCCAAGAATGGAAATGGTGTGACTGCTGATAGCAACTGAACGCTGTTGCAGAATTAGCAAATAGCGCAAGCAGTGATCACCATACAAATGTTTGACCAAGGTCGGAATCGAACCCACAACCTCATGGTCATTAGACTTCCACTCTGCCTCTAGGCCACAGTGCGCACACAGTTGCAGAGACTGTTGTCTGTTAATGATCTGCACACTGTCAACATCAAGAAAGCTTGAGAGTCAAGCTTGAATGACTTAGAATGAAAATTTCTGTGAATTTCAGGCTGAGAGCAGCAGTTTCAACATGAAGCAAGTTATCAGAAGTCAACAGAGGACGACTGGGAAAATAATTCACTATAATTGTTGTTGAGGCAAGATTTGAACCAGCAACCTCCAGGTCTCCAGACCAGCAAGCTATCCACTAGGCTACAGACAGAGACAGTATGTGAGGGGTAAAGAAAACCTTTGATAAGAGGATCACTGGCTTCTGTTTAAAAAAAAAAGTAAGGAATCGAACCCATGACCTCATGATCAATAAACCTTTACTCTGCCACTTCGCCACAGAGAGCACAGACATAAGCATGTTGCCATTGTAATGTGATGATGTGCTGCAAACGGTGGCAGAAGCAATTAATGCGTCTCTTAACGAACACCTGTAACCAATTGAGGGTGGGGGAGGGGAGCAGAATTCAACATAACATAACAAGAGTTCTTCCCTTGGATTTGAACCAGTGACCTTAGGGTTGGCAAGCATCCACTCTAACCCCTACACTACAGTGGAGTTGTGAAGAAGAGAGGTTGAGACTTTGATGAATGTGAGATTTTTTGTGAAAAAGTTAAATATTTGAAAAAGTATAAATAGTTAAAAAGAGAAAAGTAATGCCGATAAAGTTCAAAAGAAGCTGCACGTTTTGATATATGAATTGTTGAAATAGCACAAAGTATGAAGGACTAGAAGAAGACCGTAAAAAGGCGGAAGAAAATGGCCAATAGTGTGACTGCTTCAGCAGTCACACTAATAAGAAGAAAAAATCCACACAATAACAGTAGTGCCCGGGCTTTTCCCGGGCACTGGTCCCTGCAGCTATTTCATAGCTGTTGGGACCAGTGCCCGGTGCGATTGCCCGCGGCCCTAAATATCCTGTTTTGTATTTTTCTGGAAACTGTTACATTATGTAACGTGACCGCGGCACCCCCCCCCCGCCCCCCCATCTCCCTCCCGAATTGGGCATATTATGATAAATATAACTGTAGATGAAAACAATAATTGAAGAAAAAAATAAGCTATTGTCGGCCCGAGGTATAAATGCCCAGAAATGTAATGTTTCATTTGTGTAAATTGTAAGCTTCAGAAACCATCACACATGGAAAAGTCACGGACTGAGAGACCTGTAGTTTTAATGTAAACAAAGTCATTTACGTAAGAAAAACACAAATGTCTGTGTGAGACCATCTGGGTGGTTCTAGTGTTAACATTAGCCTAATGAAGAATGAAGAAAACACGTTACAAATGAACTATGACCGAATTGACAGCAGAAACAGTGTGCACTTATCTCAAGGAAATTTAAATCGAATGCAACTGTAATTTGTAATCCAAGAGGATAAGAGGTGAAACGTCTTCCTAGACGAATAACCAAGTCCAGTTGCATTCGATTTAAATTTCCTTGAGATAACTATGGTCCGGGAGTCCGGGACAAACGAGAATATTCACAGGCTTAGTGCATGTGCACACGCCGGCGGGAGTCACTCGCAACAATGTAGCTTTCCCTCGATTAAAGCCTAGTTCTGTCATCTCCCACTTTGTACCGGATAAGAGACAGCACCCGACAGATATGCTAAATGTTTGGATGCAACAAAGTCACTGTTAACAAAATCAGCATCTAATCTGTCCCTTCAAGAGCAGCTGCTGACAGATGTGCATTATTGCTTCGCTCGTGAGTCCAGCAGCATCGGGTCCAGGCTGCTGGCACAGACGTAGCGATCGTGGGCTATGAGTGGATTGATACATTCACCAGAACTTGCAGAACTCAAACTACTCAAACTTGGAGCCACCCAGCCAGGCTACAGGAGAGATATGAGAGACAACAATATGCAGGGGAAAAGGCTGAGAACCACTGATCCTGTTGAATGTAGGCTACTGTAACCACTGTGAAACAATAAAAAAACAACATTGATCTGATTGACCAGCGTAGCGGTCCCTCTCTCCACTCACTCTCTAGCTCTCTCGACCACAGCTGCAAATGAAGTAGCCTATGGCCTATGAACAGCGCCACTCTCCATTGCAGCTACGTTGTGGTCAAACGTGGAATTATCCCAAAATCTTTTGAGCTGCATCTCAGTACGATGCTTCCACCTAGTGGCTACAGTGTGACCTACAATTTCACGCAACGCGTGAATCACGCGTTACGTGAGGGAAACGTCCAAATGAAACTAGTACCCACTGTATAACCTTGCACATCTAATTAATAATCATTATGTCAACTAAACAGAAAATATTTCATTAATGTCAAGTTGTCATGACAAGGCCCTTTTCTGATAATGCCACTTTGAGTAATGTCAAGTTGTCATAATAAGGACATCCCAAACAAATTTAATGTCAAGTTGTCATGACAAAGACGACTTCTGGTTATTTCACCTTGATTAATATCAAGGTGTCATAATCAAGACAACCAAAATAATGTCAACTTGTCATTACAAAAACGAATGACACTTAACCAGTTATGGTACGCCCCTATTTTTTTAAATGTTTTTTGCCATAACGCCAGCACAGATCCCACATAGTTTAAGATTCAGAGATGTGCCTGGCATTGTAAAGGTAACACTCTCAGGATTACTGTTAAAGTGTTTTTGTGATTCTGTGACTTGACTGACAAAAAATGGCAAAGGTTAGAATGATTAAATTGTTTCCCCGCCCATAGGTTTGCCTATAGAATGACATGGGTACAAACATTCAGGGACCTCTCAGCAGGCTAATTAGGCCACAGCCACAGGTCTTGGCTTCCTGCAGTCCAAATTTCAAGTCAAAAGACCAAAAGAAACAAAAAAAAATACAACCGCTAAACTCCTGGTGTGCAGTAGTGGGCGCACGCCTAAAAGCAGTGGATTATAGAACTATCCGCCAATCTACATTGTGTATTTCTATGCGGCGGAGCGGGTGGCGCGCACGTCGGATACACGGGGGTTTGTTTATCAGCAACCAAACGTGATGGCGTAGTGTCATACACCGTTGAAAACTTCAGACTATTGGCTAAAAGGTTATCGGCTTCATTTCACGGACAATTTCTCAAGCAGCTGTCAATCAAAGTCACGTTGTCAGTCTCATCGTCAGTCTCATCGTCACGTGTCCTCATTGGCTTTCGAAACATGTCCCGGCCCATCCTCGCCACCGATTGGCTACTGAGTGGTGTCGTTTGAAGCAGGAAGACCTCACGGATGTAAACATTCAGTCACATGTAATCACAGATCGCCATGCAACTCGTAAAATGCGGTAACGGGGCTGGTTTTTGTTTTGATCCGCGTGTATTACGTTACACATTGGACTAAACACATGGACATATTGAGGAAAATACTTCGGTTAGAAGGAAACGGATTTCATATTTCACAAGCATGGATACTTGGCGAGCTGTACAAACGGTCTTGTGTCATAAGATGGTCGCTGTAGATCAGCTGTGGATAAAGGGAAGACTTGAAAGGTATGTACGCATCATACAGATGTAGCCACCTAGAAGTTCCCCCTGGTCCCTGGTGGGACCACTGTGGGACCGTGATGGGTCCGTGGCGGGTCCGTGACAGGCTCCCGCTTGGCCCGTGGCGATAATTTAATCCCCCGCGATGACGTAGCGAACGCAGCCACGACTGTTAACGCCCCTCTGCAGCCCGTGTGAAAATCAGCTGCAGTACTCATTTGTCCACGGGGAGGAGCAGTGATTTTGACCCGAGTTAATCTGTCAATCACTTTTCCTCCTTTCTTTTTTCCCTCAGATGAATTGCTATAATTGCCTCCAAAACAGGCGATCTATAAGTAGCTTAAAAGATAAATAAACACCGACAGAGCACAAATAAAAATGTATATCACTCGCAGTTTACCTGTCTACAGAATTTGCATTCTAGTAAATGTTTGACTTGTGGTGGTTTTAATGTTAACACTGAAGCATACGGTGCGCAAATAAACCCTAACCAATAAATAAACAACATGCCAACGTGTCCGTGAATATACATGCATGAGACTGTTTGTGTAAAATTAAAGTGTGGTCCTAAGTGACCGCCCTTATATTCAAACAAGAGGAAAGAGAAATAATTATGAGGTTCATAAATTAAAACACCATGATTGTGCGTCGTGCGCCCTCGCCATGGCACAGCTGAGACTTAACATACTTGATGTTTTTTGTTTGTTTGTGTGAAACCTGTAATATAAACAGTTATTTACAAGCCCCTCTTTCAGTTTTTGCCAGTCGGCAACCATGAAATCTGCTGTGCATCTCTGGCTTGCTCATTCACTCCCAATCCGCAAATAAATAAATAAATTTCTAGTGACCACAGCGCGTCACGTCTCAGAACCACGGGCTACATTTGTGTATTTATTAGGGCTGTGCAAGTTGCGTTATGGCAACTCATTAAACTATTAACGCCGACATTTATTTTATTGCGCATTAATGCATGTTGCTCACATGCTTTTATTTTGTAAAAGTCTGTTGCTGGCTGCTGTGGTGTAGGGATCAGAGTCGCCGGACACCGTGAACATGCGCTGTGCACCTCTGTAAAATTCTCAATAAAATTTCATGAATGAGTGTATATTTCACCACATAATACTAATATCCCTCCCCCTGCGCTATGCTGACCTGACACGTCTAGAGTGGTTGACAACTCTCTCTCTCTTTTTTTTTCACTTTTAATGATAAAGTCACGTCAAACCAGCCATTCCCATTAGGAGAGCCAAATGCCTGACGCGCGATCTACTGGCACTGACGCACCTGTCTTAATATGGAACTCAACATGAGAGCGAAGGTGCGCTCTGCTCTTATTTCCATCTCACCCCACACACGTCGACCTGTGTCTTGTGAAGACGTACAGCGCGATGGGGAGAGAGAGAGAGAGAGAGAGAGAGACCATACAGTAGACCAGCTGATCCGCCGGTCCACTGAGTGGTATAAGCACGTTAGTCAGATAATCAGGGCCGTTGCTAGGAATTCTGGGGCCCCTGAAAGAATACTAAAGTGGGCCCCTGACTTTTCCACTTTTTTTCTTAGACTACGTATGTATGATAATTTTTTATTTAGCCTACTTTGTTTTGATGCTAATGCAGCATTACTGTGGGCCGGATTTACTAAGATCCCAGATAGCGGGCGCTATATTGTTTGCTCCCGCTATAATATTGCGTGTTTGGTTAGTGCACGCAAAACAGGTGATCTACTAAGAGTAACCCGCTAAATGAAAACACGTGCAAACCGCAATATGTAAATGAGGGTTTTGCGCGTGTAATCGTTTCCGCCATGGAGAGAGTGGACAGAGAGCTGGACGGACGAAGGGACAGAATGACATTTGATCCGATGCATACAGTGACAGCACGTGTGTTCATCTCTCTCGCGCTCTGGTTAGATAAATAAACACAAATCGCTACAGGGCCCAACTCGTCATATAGTGACGAACAGGCAGCAGCTGCAGCGACAATCACGCACCTATAATATGTGTGTGCCGCCCATGATCGAGTGGATTAACAGAGAGCTCAGGTGGGACACACGGATCTAAACGCTCTGACCACAGACCAGAGGGATTAAAGACGGGTGAAAGCAGCGGTGACGTGTCTCAGTCCGGGACCGGGACTGAGAGACGGAGCTGAGCAGCCAGGTGAGAGGAGAGGAAAGCAGAGGTGAGGAGAGGAGAGGAGAGGAGAGGAGCGCACTGCAGGACAGACGTGCCCCGTGCGTAACGGCGCGTAAAAGACCTTTAACACGGCTGAAAAACTGTTACAGAATTACCCAGACCTGAGGAAATGCAGAGATGTAAGATCACGGGGCTCTGACAGGTATCAAATCAATAAACGCATACGTTTTGGCGAAGTTGTATCAGTTAGTACATGGTTTCAGACGTGGTAAATAAAGACGCAAAAACAGCCACCGCAATCTCTTCCTGGTTTGGTAAATCACATTGCACGCGCTAAATAAATCTATTTGCATCTACTCCTCCCAGTATTTTGCACGTTCTGGCTGAAACGCCCATATTTACATATTCATCAAGGCAAACACGCTAAATGGATGGCACGTGCTTTTCTGCCCGTGTGAGGGACGCAATCCTCGGTGCGTCCGGTTAGTAGATCAGGTTCCACATGTGTTTGCGCGTGCAATCACGTTTGCACACGTTTTAATACACGCAAACCTTTAGTAAATCCGGCCCTATGAGTATTAGTCAGGGTCTTATGCAGAATAATTCAGTCATACAAAGATTAGACTAGGTGCAGCAGGTGTCTTCAACTTTGTGAAGTTGTGATATCAAATCGGAATGGGGTTTATAGGGGGATTGACAGTATAGGCTAGTGCTATAACTAGTAAATTATAGTGAAAAATCAATATATTTAATTTATAAATTTAATCCAGAGGAAGTACAGAGTTAAATGAAATTCCAGCACTGACTCCATATGCAAAATTACAACATGTTTTGTAAGATAGATAATAATGTAAGATAATCATGAAAATAAAAATGTTTAAAGCAGGACCTTCTAAGGAAACACCTGCTCATTTTCTAATCAATTCATAGTCAAAGCGGTGGGGGATGCTTGGAGATGGTAATGCTCTGGAGCAGGTGTGAATGTTCTGGGGTTTGGAGTGTGTTGTTGCTCAGGAGAGAGTCTGGTCCAGCTAGCCTTCCAACATAACCTCCCCTCCCCCGGTCCTCCTTCAAAGTTGAACAGCCAGCTCCATTGCAGGCTCTGTGCGATTTGTGTGACAATGGGTGACCAATAGGTGGCCCATTAGGGCAAACAAAAGATTGAGCAATGATAATGCTAATTCCCTGGTCGAAGGCATGCACTGAATACCTGCAACTGCAAACATCTTAAAAAGGCTTTCATCACTCCCTTAGTTTTTTCCTATTTAAATGTAGAGTCACAGTAAATAAATTGTGATAAAAAAAATTGACAGTAGGTATTATTACAGGGTGTCCGCGGGGTTTTAAAAAGTATTAAAAAGTGATAAATCAAAAAAGCAAAATTTAATGGCCTTAAAAAGTGATAAATTTGGTCCAAAGGTATTAATTTTAAAGAATAGGTATTATTTTTTTTCTTTTGGACAATGACTGGTTATATTTTGATGAAATAGGCGTAATAAAATAAATAAAGCATTACTTGCTTGCGCCGCTACTTCAAAATAAAAGGAATGATATTGACGTCATATCAATTCATTGTATTCATTGGCCGCTAGAAATCTAAAATCATCTTCGCGCGCATAGTTGTCAGGCGGATATAAGTGCTAGTGAATCTCTTCGGATTTTAGCGTGTGGCAAAACGTTTTGAATATGGGAAAATGCAAGTTTGCAGAAGACTTAAATTGAGATGACAGGCGCCTTGATGTAGCCTATGTGTGTGTCAATGTAGATGCACGTCACGCGCCGCACATCCGATGTGCTCTTTTTTCATGCATTCGCGGCTCACAGCTCCATGAACCTTCTACCGCCAGCCCGGTGTTTAGTCGGACCGGGTCCGGGTCTGCTCCGTTTGAAAGGGCAGGAAGCCCCGAAGCGGGGGGGGCAGGTGAGGGTGGGATCAGGGGAGAGAGGCTGGTGATTGAGAAAGGCATGATAAGATATTTTATTTTTGATCAAATGTTCCTGATGACTTATGGATGGTGCCCTGTTGTGCAACCGAGTCTCCTGGGTAATGGTAATGATGTAAGTAAGTGTTGGATGATAAAATCTATGTACATGCAGGGCTCCAGACTGCGACTAAATGGTCGCATTTTGCGACTAAAATTTGATACAGTGCGAGTACATTTTTCATCTACTCGCGCATGTGCGACCAGTAAATTTGCCGATTTTTTTTTTTTTTTTTAATGACCACTGTGATTGGCTAATGTGTGATAAGAAGCGTGTGTTTATCTTCTCTACATCTCGGAGCGGAGGAGACGTCTTTCCACAGCGCAGCTCTGTGTGAAACAGCAGGAGACACACAGACCGGTGACCTGCACGTGTGTGTGCTGTGTCACCTGCATTTTTTTTTTTTCGACGGCTCGCTACAAACCTTAAACATCCCATAATATGCTCGCGCTCTCGGCAGCGGTACTCAAATCGTCACAAGGCAACGAAGCAGGTTGACTCGCGCTGCAGAACGCGCTGCACAGACTAGGCTCGGATATGATTGATCGATTGTTGATCGATAGATCCTCTTTTTTTTTGGCCGTGCGGAGGAGGTTGGGGGGGGGGGGGGGTGTCGACGAGTTTGATGCCAAGGAGTCCGTGCACATGTGGCTCAGTCAGGGTCATCAGACAAGGAGGCCAACAAGGGCTGGCCTACACAGGCACCTTATATCCCAAGGGAGGGGGGGGGGGGGGTCTGTTCTAGGATGAGTTTACCACAAGTGGTGTGTCTACTTGTTTTGTTATTGGTCAGTGCAGCCTAAACATTAACTTTATATTTTCAATATATAAACTGTTGCACAATAAAATGTGAATTTAAAACATTATAGTTTCTGCATTTATGCAGTATTTATCAGTAATACAGTGAAAATTAGAGGAAATGTGCAAATTTACTTTGCAAGTCGATTTCGGTGTGTGCCCCTAAATTTTCTGCTTGCGCTCCTAAAATTTTAAGTTAGGGGCCACTGTGCTCCTAGTCAAAAAAGTTAGTCTGGAGCCCTGACATGTCATAAAATCTTTCTGATTGATACTTGGTGCAACTCGATGTCGTGGTGGTATTAAAAAAAATCTGAAGGTAGTGAAAAAAGGTATCAAATGGTAGTAAATTGACTCAAAGATTTGTGTATATACCCTGTATTAGCTACAACAATTTATTTCCAGATAAAACAGTGGCCAGCGCATCTCCAGTAGCTAGGTCTGTTATAATTTCACTTCTTAAATCAAACATGTACTCGTGGTTCTATGAATTATGTGAATTTCCACTCACCACCAGCGGCGACACTTTAAATGCCGCCTCTGGCGATATGTACTGTTCTGTGAGAGAAGCGCCATCTCCTGGTCATGTCATGTATTTAATTGAATGGGTGGAGTTCCAGTAAAAACTAGTCACACCCAGGAAAAGGAGGGGGTCACTCCAGCTGCTGGGACTTTGCTGGAGCTCTGCTGGAACTCTCATGGGAACAGCATGGGAACAGCATGGCAGCCGCATGGCAGGGGAACTTCTATGTGGCTCCCACTGTACGTTAGCTTAGCGGCCAGCCGACCTAACTGCTAATCCTGTTAGGGCTGTGAGCAACCAAAAAAATCGTGGGTGGTCTTGAATTGATCGGGGCGATCTAAGCTTTCTAACAATGTATAACATGAATATATATGCTTAAAGGGATAGTTCAACATTTTGGCAAATTGGCCCATTGCCATAATCGCTATAGTCATAGCAGTAGGTTCGTTAACTTTATTTGTCGGTGTAAGCTATTTTTAGAACGGCGGAGCGAAGCGGCAGGCTGCTCAGGGCTATGCTATGGACGCTAAGGGAATTTCTTGGTTTCCCTCATCAAACTCATCAAATACAAAATCCCAAAACTCCAAAACGCTCTCATGGACAAGTTGTGACCTGCACATTCACCACGCTATGAGATAATAATGGAACGTTACGAAACTGAGCCTTTTTCGAGGTAAATACAGGGTAAATACAGAGTCTGCTTGCTGAAAAACTGTCCCTGAACGCAACGCGCATCAGCGGTTTTGCATTAATTTACGTCTAAAACAGCTCCGTCTCGTAACGTTCCGTTATTATCTCATAGCGTGGTGATTGTGCAGCTCACAACTTGTCCACAACAGCGTTTTTGAGTTGTTGGGTTGTGTATTTGATGAGTTTGATGAGGGAAACCAAGAAATTCCCTTAGCGTCCATAGCATAGCCCTGAGCAGCCTGCCGCTTCGCTCCGCCGTTCTAAAAATAGCTTACACCGACAATTAAAGGTAACGAACCTACTGCTATTACTATAGCGATTATGGCAATGGGCCAATTTGCCAAAATGTTGAACTATCCCTTTAAGGGCTGCTGTTAAAAATGTTCGGGAGTAATTGATGCTAGCGCCACCTACAGGTGCTGTACCGGCGCCGGTACAGTGTGCGTTAACTGGTTAATGACAACAGTCATAAATGTTTAATGACATTGACATAATGAAAAAAGAAAAGAAGGTTCCACCGCACTCAATGGGGTACATTCAATAAATTTATTTGTTAAAACCGCAGCAACGCGTTTCGCCCCGTGGGATTCATCAGCCTGATGAAGCCCACGGCACCGCAGCAACGCGTTTCGCCCCGTGGGCTTCATCAGGCTGATGAAGCCCACGGGGCGAAACGCGTTGCTGCGGTTTTAACAAATAAATTTATTGAATGTACCCCATTGAGTGCGGTGGAACCTTCTTTTCTTTTTTCATGGTTTTTGTTCCTGACACCACCTGCACCATTGTGGAGTTTTATCTGAGTCGTGCAGGGGCAATCTCTTCTCTAGTTTGGACATTGACATAATGTTTATGACACGTTTATGACTGTGACATGACACTGTTATGACTGTGTCATGTCACTCTTATGACGCTACCATCAAGTAAAGTGTTACAGATTGTACATATAGTGTATGTACATGCACATCTATCAACATACTCACATTAATTTTTATCTAGTTGGACTACATGATTTAAAACTTACATAACTATTATCCCAGGGTCATCCCCCTTACTGTCAGACAATGATTTTTTAACATCTGTTTGTGTCTTTGGTTTTGTAAATAGAAATGCTCCTCTCAAGTTGTATTGACAGTCCCTCATTTTAAACACCCACTGGATACTTGGTGTTAATTGTCTATTTTTCACTTCATACATGGTTTGTATTTTATTGAAATCTACTACATTTAAGTAAGTTTAGTTGGATAAATATTTGATTGGTTATATGCGAAGATTTGTGTGAATGTAAAGTGTGATGATAAAGACAGAAACAAACTCTTGATAAAATACTGGATTCCAAGATCTTACACATGCAACCTTGCCTGTTTAACAACCTAATAGAAAAATACAATGGCCTTATAGCCCAGTGGCTCAACTGCTTTTAAAAACTTTAATTCAATTTGAGTTATTTCTTTTTCTTTTTTGCTGTGCACTACATTGTATGGCGCACAGTGACCAGCAGATGGGGCTAAACAACTATGAAATTTACTTCGACCATAGTCGTCCTCTACAATCAAACCCAGGCCAGATACATTTCTTTATTTCTTTTTTTAAAGTATATTTTTGTCCTTTTTGCCTTTACTTGCTAGTACAGTTGAGAGAGACAGGAAACGGGGAGGCAGAGAGAGGGGGAATAACACGCAGCAAAGATGCATGCCTGAGTCGGGATTCGATACGGGGCTGGCTGCAGCGAGGACACGTGTCAGATAAATAAAAGTATAGTTGAGAAAGAAATGCTTTGTAGATCCTTCCTTTGTTTTATATCAAAAATCAGCAATGAACGGTGACAGCAGAAAAAATGTAGTTAAACAGATCAGTGTCAGTAATAAGTCAATTTGTTTGATAAATTTGTGACGCAAAATACAGAATTACTTACGAGTCCTTATCACCAAACCCTGTTTCGAGGTCTAATTTTAAGACACTTATGAATACGATTTGCATATGTGATCCATTTTATTAAAACATTAGATACACTTGAGCATACAGGAGTTCTTGTTCAGACACAGACATTTTGTCATTTTAACGCCCTAATTTGTTATATACTGACTACAGCCAGTGAGTACAACGGCCCATTTGTAGAGGCTGGAATCGGGCCGGGTACCCGCCCGGGTAACGGGCCGGGCCGGGCCGAGTTTTTAACTCTTTCGCGACCACACTAATTCCTCAGCACATCCGCTCAGGACCACATGTTTTTGGCTATTTGTTTACCTTTTTCTCACGTCGAGCCGAACTCTGTACATCACCTAGAAACAAACGGTTTTCACGTGGTTGAAGAGTGACTTTCCAACGTGCTCCTCGAAAAAATGGCGAGCTTTTCCGCCGTTTCGTTCGTGAGTACGAAGTAAAAGAAGAGAGCTGGGTTTCTCCAAAAACGGAGCTCCCGCTGTAGTTTCAGAGAAAAACGCACTTTTGTGTCAAGTGGCAATCTGCTCATTTTACCGGTACTCTGCAGTGTGGCATGTCTCCCAAATCATTTCTACGGCTAAATAAATATATCTGTAGGCAAATCTGGGGGGTGTGGCAGCGTGGAGAGCAGCGGTGCAGCGGTGCAGGTCTCTGGCTGCAGCGCAGCAGCTCCGTGACACTGCTGTGTGACTGGCCGGCGATGAGTGCTCTGGGGCGGGGGCGGCCGGTCACAGCCCCCGCTGCAGAGCGCCCGCTCTGCTACACAGCGCCGTGAAAACAGCAGAGATAACGGGCTTTCAGATCCGAGGCTCCAAACCAGAAACGTTTGTAACAGCACCGGAGAAATGCGCAAGATTTGTCGTCGGTCGCTTTTGTCAAAAGAGGGTTTGGAAAGTCGCCAGATTCAGCGAGAAAGTTGCAACACTGTAGCCGACAGCCGCACAGCGCTGTCCCCAGAGCAGCATTCAAGGAGACAGATTACTCAAACAAAACCAAGATCACACAGTTTATAAAAAACGTTATGTTTTGATTTTAGTTTAAAACAGTTTTACATATCAGAGGACTACCATATTCACACACAGGGTACCTCACAGTGTCTATTATCGTAATCTGTAAAAAAAACGGTTTTGACGAGTTAACTCGTCAATGGTCGTGAACGTTCGGCAGGCTGTGACGAGTTAACTCGTCAATGGTCGCGAAAGAGTTAATGAATTTCTTCGGGCTCGGGTCGGGTCGGGTCGGGCTGCACGGAGGACTGTGATGAGATAAACGTTGACGTTCCTCATGAGCGCTCATTAAGCACACTTCATGAAATGATGGATGGCTGCTTTTCAGTTGGTGAATTAAAACGATGGACGGGCGGTAGCCTACCTCCTCCTCCACTACCGCTTCTCATTTCAAATAACGGAGAGGGAGAGAGAGAAAAAAGAGAGAGAGAGAGAGGGGTGGGGGTGTGTGTGTGACGTGTGGATGGGGGTGGGTGACTGTGGCATAGACAGAACAATAGATAGAACTTTTTTTTTCGATCGCGTCAATAAAGTGATAGCCTATGTTATCAAACCGCGACAAACAAATTCGCGCCGCGGGAGCCACCACCTAGCTTAATTACAAGTGGCGGCAGCCATGTCGAATGCTTCCGCAATCAGGGAGAGATTAGCTACAGGTGAGCTAATTAAGGTGCCAAATACCCGACGTGGAACTAATGCTGAATTATGGGAGCACTATGACCTGGTGTTTGATCCTCAGATCAAAGAAATGACCGGCTTTGTGCAGTGCCGTAAGTGTCACAGTGTCTTATCCTATCACAGTAAGGGCACGGGGACCAACAGCCTTCGCCGTCACCTTGAAGGGGGAGGGTGCAATCGTTTTGGGGCTGGAAGTGGGAGACAGCTGCAACTAACTAGTTTCACCGTCTCAAGTTCACCTAAAGTTCCAGCTTCGGCAAAATGTCAAGTCACAAAGAAAACAGTCAAGTTCTGCTGCCGTGATGTGGTGCCCTTCGCGACCATCGAGGGGGAGGGATTTTTGGCGCTTGCTCAGGAGCTCATCAATGTCGGGGCGACCTACGGGGGGAGCATACATCAGTCCGACTGCCCACAAGTCCGACGGCTCATTTCTCCGACTACTCATTCTACAGTGTTAAGGTTAGGTTTAGGGTAAGGTTAAGGGTTAGGGCTACTTAAGTCGGAGAAGTGGGAGGTCGGACTAATGGACGCAAAAATAAAGAAATGTATGGTCGGAGAAATGGGTAGTCGGACAGACGCCATGCGCCCGACCTACGGCCGAGTTAAAATTGAATATGTGCTACCTGATGTTACCACTGCTGGCCCGTAGCCAAGGGGGATCGGAGGGTTCGTTCGAACCCCCCCCACCACCACCACCACCACCTCCAACCCGCCGCCGCCGCAAATGCGGTGCTTGTCGTGTATTAGGCTCTCTAATAACTCTCTGATTGGTGTGGGATGCGTGTCCCCGTGTTGACTGGACTGCTGCTGAAGCAAACAGCCCAAAGCCTGTGAGTTCTAGCCAATCATAGCGCAGTAGGGCGCCGCGCGAGTTGACGCTCTGCAACCTGCGGTGCGGTGTGTTGCGTCAGCAGCACTGACATGCTGCTCTAAAGTCCTGCTCCTGGCATCAAGCTGAACGGGTCTGAAAGTTAAAAGCCGAACCTGGTCTGACCCGTGGGTGTTGAAACCCGGACCCTGAATTAAGTTGGTCCGAACCCGGCCAAAAAAAAAAAGAGAGAGAGAGAAGCCGAGTAGGAGCGCGACCTGACCGAATTAATTTCTACATATTTTCGGACTGAACTGACACGTCCGGTCAGTGAGAACTCAAATCTAAGTCCAAAAGGCCCCTGCACCTGGTAGCCCAAAAGAACAGCCAGGCAGCCCAGTCCAGAGAGCAGAGGAGAGGGAGACAGCAACAGGTGTGTGTGCGTGCGAATGTGTGTGTGCATGTGCATGTGTGCGTGTGTTATACCTGCAACCTCCAAATGGGAATGGGAGCCTCCTTTCATTTATTAATATCTGACAGTAGCTACAGCCATCATACAGATGAGAACAGGGCAGAAGTGGTGGTGGTGTGGTCTTAAAGAGGCTCATGGTGAAGCAGAGGAAACTGGCCTTGAAAGGCTGGTCCAGGTCAAAAGATTGAAAAAAAAAAAAAAAGTTTTGGTTTTGGTTTTTTCTCACCAGCCACAGCTCCCCACTACACCAGTGTCATATAGTCCAGCCATTCTTGCCATTACAAAGATAGAAACCTCAGTCAGTAGCCTACCAATTTTTTTTTTAGGGTGGGGCGAATGTTGTCTTCCCATTATATTCTTCTCAGAGTACACCAGAATGCTTCATTTACCTCTTAAAATCATAAAAAAAAATTATGCGGGGAGGATCCCCCCAGACCCTCCTACAGGGGTTTACTTTATCATCATTTTCAGTTTGCAGGCACCTATGTGTTTGTGTGTGCGTATGTGTGTGCGTGCGTGTGTGTGTGTGTGTGTGTGTGTGTGTGTGTGTGAGAGAGAGAGATACATTTAACTACATTAAACATTGTTATGATTATTGTTATGAAAAAACTAAGACTTTTTTTGTATAAAAAATGGTGAAAATTTTGTTGTAAATGAGAGCAACAGTAAAGGATAGTGGAGGAAGAGAAACATGTGATGTCAAAGTGAAGTTATAATGGGAAAAAAAGAAGTGTGTGCCTTTATTATTATTATTATTATTTATTTATTTATTTTGGGGGGGAGTCCACTTTTTTGGGGAAAAGAACCCCCCCCCCACACACACACACACACAAGGCTGGCTACGGGCCTGCACTGTCTCCAATAATACAGCCACAGAGACGGAAAATGACAGGAAAGTGCTTGTTAAGGAGATATCAGATATCATCTCTACTGGTGTAAATGTCTCCATGACCACTGATATGTGGAGTGACTCTTTCCGACAGGCCAGCTACACCTCTGTTACCTGTCATTATGTGACAGCAGATTTTCAGCTCAAGAGTCGTGTCCTTGTCACAGCCAAGTTCCCTCTCGAAGAAGCCAAAAGTGGCGAAAATATCAGAAGAGAGCTTAAACAACTACTGATCTCTGTGCTGGGTTTTGATGCCAGTGTCTTCAACAAGGTGATGTGGGTTACAGACCAGGGTGCGAACATTTTGAAAGCACTCGAGCCATATCCCCACATGTCCTGCATCGATCATACCATCAACACTGCTCTTAAACATGCACTAGATCTAGAAGAGCTAAAACAGGAAGCCCCTGAAGTCGGAGGGACTATAGTGGCAGCCAAGGCCCTCGTAAAATATGCGAAGAAGTCAGGAATCAACAGCACACTGTCTACTACTGCTAAACAGATGGCTGACACCAGATTCAGTAGCGTTTTTCTGACCTTACAATCTGTCAATGCAGTGTATGGAGAGCTCACTGATAAGCTGGCCAGTCGCGACGAGAGCCACCGCATGGATAATGTATCACCTGAAATCCTCTCTTTCCTGGTTGATTTCCTCCGTCCGTTCCATGAAGCCCAGAAGGAGCTTGAGGGTGATAAATATGCTACAATACAGCTGGTCCTGATCTGGTATGAGAAACTTACACGTCACTGTGAGCCTGACCCGTCTGACACCCCACAACAAGCCACCATCAGAAGAAGGCACCTGGAATGGCTGGAGAGGAAAATAGAGATAACACCACTCCACAAGTTGGCCTTGTTTCTCTGGCCAAAATTCAGCCAACTACGCATGATGAACACAGGTCAGTTTATTGCCATATGATTACGACCTAAAATGAGTACCATATTTGGGCTATTAATTTTAATGGACTGTAAGCCTATACTATACATGTTTCCTGTCCTGTCCATAATGATGATCATCAATCATTAATAATATTAATAACATAAATTTCCAATTCTCTCTCTGCAGCGGACAGAGCGAGAGTCCACAGAGAAGCCAGGTTGCGGATGGCTCACTTTCCAGGCAGGCCTAAACCTCCAGAAGAAGATGGACCACCTGCCTCTGTGTCCAGTGAAGGGCCACTCCGTGCCAAGAAAAGAGCTGCGCCGTGCGCGCTGGAGTTGGAGTGGGAAAACTCATAAGAAACAGCCACTGAGGAGGATGACAGCTTGGACGCACTAGACGCGGAACCGAAGCGCAGCGCCCTGGAGCGGAGGGAGTTTCAGTTCGGCGCACATGTTAACAGGTCTGCCTGGCCGCACATCTCGCGCTGTGGAGCGCAGTGCGCGCGCCTGGAGCGCTTCAGTTCGGTTCATTTCTATCTTTCGTGCGAGCCGCGCGCGCCTAGAGCGCCGTCTGTCAAGCTGGACAGACGTGGTCGTACCAGACAGGAAGTCGGGCACAGAAAAGGCGAGAGAATCCGGTCAATTTTCAAAATAAAATAATTAAATGATGATTAATTAAGTTGTTGCTTGTCCATCTATACATATTTGACCGTTGCGTCTGCACATGGGGCACACAGACACATGTTTAAAATGACGTGTGTGTGAAAAACCGAGTGAATACGAGTATGAACGACTGCAGTAGATGTCTGACCGGCGCGGAGAGAGGAGGAGAAGTATGCTCCCAGTGCGACCACCCAAGCGCCCGAGAAGCCGCGCGCAGTGCGCACGCCCAGCTTCCGCGTGCAGTGCGTCCAAGGGGTGAATTACAGAGATATATCAGTGCGGTAGACACCATGGACAACGACAGAGATGTTCTTGGATGGTGGAAGGCACACTTTCCAAACTTTCCATGCTTGTCCGCTCCGTGTACTGTACACCAGCAAGCAGCAGCAGTTCCGAGCTAAATTTCTCTGTAGCCGGCCGCGCGGTAACCAAGCGCAGGAACAGTTCAGTTTTATTTTCAAATGAAAATATTTCCCTTTTTTGATTGATTAACGACTTAAACACTGTTAGGGTGAAAACTGTCTTAACACTGAATATTTACCTTTACTAACTTAAGTTGATATTGTGCCTTACTGAGTAACAAATAAAACAGAACACCATTGTTTTACTGACTGATGGAATAAAGCTGAACCTGTGTCTGTACACTGGAGACTTCCAAACTGCACACAGTTACATAATCATCAGAACTAACACTGAACATATATTCTCCACTTTGACAGTACTGATCAACACTGAATATATCTCACTGATGACTGTTTATTAGATTGAGCGCTTACTCATTTTACCCAATTAAACAAGTTAATCCTGCGTGGTGTGAAACATTTGCCCTTATGTACCTGTTTATGCATTCACTTTAAGTAGTAGTAAAGTCTAGTCTCATGTTTTAACTAACCTATTGTGTCTTATATTTTTGACTAACCCCCTGAGTTTAAAGCAAACCATATAGATTTGTGTTCAGTTTAATTCATAATGCAATGAGTACCAGTAACCTGTTTGATCATTCAGAGGCAAAGTTGAGAGCACACAGAGCCACAGTGAAATCAAAACATCTCCAAGGCCGAAGGGAGGAGAGGATGAGAGGCCTGTGGCCCGCTGAATGCAGCATTGTGAGGAAGAGTTTTAATGGTCTGTATTATCTGCCCTGACCCCTCAAACACCTGGAATGGAGAGTTATGTCAATGTAGGGAGGGTTTGTTGTGTTTCAGGCTCAGAGGTTCGTGTGCTGGGAAGATGGGACTAGCCTGTGCCAGCCAGAGGGCACCAACGAAGGGAGGGCTAAGTCTAAACCACAGCCACTCCCCACCTGTTTCTGACCAATAAGAGTTAATTACACACACATAGTGCGAATTTATTAAAATTAATGTAACGCCTTTGTCTTGGCCAGATGCAAATTGCAGATGACAGAGAATTCTTGCTCTCTTGGGATGGTGGTTGCAGCTAACTGCTTGCAGACTGCGATTTCCTGAACAGGAGAGTTTTTTGTATCTGATTCCTTTGATGATCCAATTTAATAAATAGTCAACTGGAACGTCGTTGTTTGTCCTCTCTTGGAATAAACAAACACGCAATGTCAGTTTTCCTGTTTTTTCATCCTGACAACACCAACAAGAGTGTTGCAAATTGTTCAAGACGGTTTAGTAATTATATTAAAGCAGAAGTAAGCGATCCGGTCGTTTTGGCTAATGCTGCGTTCCAGGCAGGCTTTTGAAACCGTAAATTACAGCTTCAAGTCACAACTTACGACTTTGTAGCGTTCCAGGCAACCCACTCGTGTTTTTCCGACCTGTTTTACCGGTGAAAGTCACTATAACGGCCACTCGTAACTTCCGACCCGTGAACTCGTACCAGATCGAACTGGTACAACTTCACAGGTTGGAAAAACACGAGTTACGAGTTGCCTTGAACGCACCATAACAGTCCTTGTCCCGACGTCACCACATTCACGGCGTCCCTTGGCTGCACACACAGCCCTGCATGCCGTTCTCTCTCCTCATTGGATAAAAACTGTAGGATACGAAAAAAGGTTTCTCCTCGGCTCAGAGCAGAGCAGAGTGACTGAGAGATCCGTGTTTCGGTCCAAACACTCTATGTAAGTGATTGCTGTCGGAAGATATAACTAGTTAAGACTTATATTAACACAAATATATCACTTACTTCTGCTTTAAGTGCAAATTCTTTTATATAATTCTGAAATAAAATGATGCTTTGTTGTTATGCATATAGTGGAGTAGTGACTGTTTTGTTTATATCCTTGAGGCGTTATCTTTATTTAGTTAAAATAGGTCTAAAATACAAAATCGAATATATTTTGTAGGCTGTTTATTCAGAGAGTAATTTCTGTACAATATAGACCTATTAAATTATAATTATTCATTTGCTCTGCTCATGCGGCTCTCATGCTCTCTCTCCCTCTGCACCGAGCAAAACTTCTTTCTAATTTTGAAAGAGGTGACAGCTAATTCTGATGCACGTTTGTTGTTTTTTTTTATTTTTTTAAAAATTTTTCACCAGTTTGTATCACAATCAATCCTAAGCAAATGTTTATTATAGCAGCAAAAGAAAATGTGCAATAGTAAATCATATGCATAGGTTCTCAAGTCATTTGTCATAAGCCAGAGGACAAAAGTGTACACAAACAGTAATGCTGATGGGGAAAAAAAGAAAAGAAAGAGACAGACCCGCGGTCGCTGCGCATCGTCTTGGAGAAAATGCATCCGCGGCGGGCGTTCAGCACCGGGGAGAGCTGCACTGCCCGTTATTTCAGCACTGAGACAGCGGACAGCGTGCTTGGTAATGTTTCAGCACTACTAAGACAAAATGTCAGCAGTTCACTCTTCACCGATAAATCCATGGCACTGTCCATATAGTTATGATGCAGAAAGAGAACTCAACACTGTCTTCTCCCTCACTTCGTCGTATTTGACAGCAATAATATAATAACAATAATAATAATAACCCCCCTGCAGTGGTTCAGTTTGCAAGTGTGTTTTTATTTCTCTGTGCGTCACAGAGGCATGCACATTGAGCCCTTCATGCTATTTAATTAATTTTTTTATTTAAATTTTTATTAATTTTCGTTTCTTTTGGATTTTTGTGCGTATTATGGAGCTGTTTTGGACCATGTTTGTAAGTCTTTTTTGCCTGGATTATATTTTCTAAAACTGCAACAAGCGGGGAGTGTGTGAATGAAAACTACCACGGTCTGCTCTGCTTCCTGTTTACGCATCGCCTCCTTCGGATGCCGAGTGTGTTTATTCGTTTTAAAACATGAAAAATGTAAGAGGAGCCGCCGGACCCTCTACGTGCTTTTGACTGGACTGTGGCGCCGTCTTTTAATGTTACAGAAAATCCTGCATTATGTTTTTGCTCCTCGTGTTCCAACAATTATTATTTATCATTATATTTGTTTTCTGTTTAAAAGGTACAAACGTAACCAAGTATTCACCCATCTTTTAACTGGGTAGTTATGTCTCCAGTCTGATGTCGAGCGGACGAGCGCACAGCTGATGTGCTTCCATTCCAACAGACGCACGGATTCAGTGTGGACAGAGAGCTGGCTCGCGTCTCATCAGGAGAAGCTGCGCTGCCGCTGTTTGTCGTCATTGAAAATAACGTGAATTTTGCATAATAATATTTCGGGTATCGGGTCGGGCCTGGTTTTTAATTAATTAATTCGGGCTCGGGTCGGGTCGGGTCTGAAAGTCTCGGGCTCGGGCCGGGCACGGGCTTAATTTCCAGGCCCGGTCCACCCTCTACCCATTTGCACTTGTACACTCGTCTATGGCACTTACTCAGCTTTTAGAGGTAGCCTACACATATTTCAAGGAGTCATCACCCGGAAATCGCATTTTTCCTTGTTAAAACATGTATACTGGTGTTGGACCTCAGTGGAAACTTGCCTGAAAACCTGGGGTTTGAAAGTGGCTGAGTTTTTTCGTTTGGGCTCTTTGTTTAAGCCAGAGTAGTTTTTTTTTTTTTTTTCTTCTTCCTTTCAATGAACTTTATTGAAAAAGGTTGTACATACAAACAGCTGTACACAGAGCAGCATGTGGTTTGTTGAGTTCGAGTTCCTTTTTTTTTTTTTTCTTTTAACAACTTTATTTTTGCTTTACAAAATACATAAACAATGCATAAAACCATATGAGCATCATGTTAATAACACTTGGATAACAAATAGACGTGACAATAAAATAAAAACATACATAAATAGAAATAAATAATAGTAAAAAATAAAAAATAAAATAAAAAGGAGAAGAAAAAAAGTAAGACACACCAGGGGATATGAGCAATGGAAATTAAATTGAATTAAAGATATTAAAGTGGGAGCACAGATTTATAGTTTTGATAGCTTTCTTGTTATTAGCAGAGGAAACTGACTTGAAATACACCTCCAGTTCTTTCATAAAAACACAAAAAATGGGTTTTACTTTGGCAAATTTACACTTGTGGATATAAAACTTTGCAAGAATTAAAATGAGATTAATTAAAAAATATCTTTTAATTCACAGGTGCTTTCCATTCTGGTTAGTTATTATAACCCAGAGAAGAAGAAAGTTGATGTGGAGCACCTGACCTCCCTTGAAGTAGTCAAAGTTACAGCAGCTACCATAGAAAAGGCTGTGGGCAAGTTCTTTGAAGACAACAATATCCCATGGTCCAACCTGGTCAGTATGATGATGGACTCGTGTGGTGTCATGCGAGGCAGCAAAACAGGCCTTGAAACAAGGGTGAGACATCACTACTGCCCACATCTACTGGACATTGATGGCGATTCATGTCATCACATTCACAATGCCACAAAGAGATTTTCCGGCCTCTTCAATAATCACCTCGAGCAACTGTTCAGTGACCTCCATGCGGATCACCAGTGGGCCCCTGATCAGGTAAATTCATACACGAGCTTAATGGTGTAGTGAACTTGTATAGTGTCCTCTCATACACACACACACACACACACACACACACACACACACACACACACACACACACACACACACACACACACACACACACACACACACACATTCTCACTCTATGTTTAAATTTGGGGTTCAGTTCTCTTGCCCAAGGACATTTTGATGTGTGGTCAGAAGAATCCGGGAGTCGAACCGCTGACCCTTTTGCCTGCTCTCCTCTGAACCACAGCCGCTCCAGTATTGTTGTCTTCTTATCATGAATGTCATTGGACTGAAAATCATAACGTGAGACATGTTCTTTCTGATTTTGTCAGTGGGCTTACCTCCATGAAGTATGTGAATACCTGAGCATTCCTGGATCAACTCCAAAGAGGTTTGTCCAGCATCGTTGGCTGTCATCTTATGATGTTGGAGTGAGTACTCAGACCATGCTTCCTGCTTACAAAGTCCTGTACTTCGGGTTCATGGATGAAGAAGACAAGGCTCTCTACAAAGAACCTTTGGAACAACTCTATGCTGCTCACAGTGTGAATGAAAAGGCCCAGAGACGTATTGAGTCTTTTCACAGTGACCTCAACAAGAAAGGTAACTCAATCCATTGCAATTTCAGATTAGCTGGATAGCGTGAACAAATTAATGGGAACAGCTATGGTGTGTCAACATTGACCTGCATGTCCTCTATCTGATTCATCAATGCTTTCTCAATCTTATGTACAGGTGTGCCTTCTAATTTGGCCAGTAAGTGTATACTAAGTTTCCAGAGCTTTGATGTGTTCATTTGCAGGAATGACACAGCTGGGCAGGGACAGAAAACGGCGGGTGGTCAAGAAACTGTGGCATGAAGGCACCAAAACGGAGCTGCATCTCAGTGTCTACACGAGTGCCCTGGCTATTCTTAAAGAATATGTCATGGTGTTTCAGGTATGATTGAAATAACTACTGTTTCACAACTGTATTTTAACATTAGTCTTTATACAATACAAGTGTAACAATTACCAATGGCCATGTCTAGCTCTCTTATTGTAAGATGGAAATTCACATCCATCTCTCAGACATTGTTACTTCCTCCTCAGGGCAGGGACACCCTGGTGCACAAGTTGCATGACAAGCAGCTGCAGGTTTTCACCAACTTCCTTGCATGCTTTGTGAAGCCAGAACACCTGCCACCAATCCCCAGGACCCTGGCAACTCTCGAACTCAATAGCGACAAACTGCTGCCTGCAAAAGAGCTGTATGTGGGTCGAATGGCAGACAGATTCAGACGGGAGCATCCTCAACACCATGTGAGTGGTTCAAAAATATAGTCACCTAACTTTTGAACAAAAGCCATTTTGATTTAATTAATAATGAAGGGCCACAACTATACCAGTGTGTCAATATCTATATTTATTTCAGCTGCTGAAGCCCTTCCTGGACCAAGTACTCCAGGCATACATCGCATGTGGGAAATACATGCAGAGCAAGCTGCCGCTTGAGAGCAAGACCCTGCAGAGCCTGTCTGCTGTCGACCCTATTGCAAGGGGCCACTCACAGACTGCACGTCATCTGAGAAATCTTCTGGAGATGTTGAGCCAGTTTTTACCTAGTGATGTGGATGCACAGCAAGAGGTTAGATGGATTATGTACTTCCTTCATGTCAGTACTGTGTAGTAGGGATGTAATGATATCAGTTTAGTATCAGCTTGGCTCGCTTGGAACCCGCTGTGGCCTTACCAAAAAAGATCCAGGTACTAGGTTCTGTGGGCTAGAGCCTCAAGAGAGTTTGCAGATGTCAAGGGAGGGAGAGAGAGAGAGAGGAGGGGGTAGGCAGGTGAAAGGGAGGGACGGTGACAGCTAAGCTATTTTAGTTCGACCAAATAGTGTTCTTTGTTACTTATTTTGGACCTTAAAATAGCAATAAATTTATACTGTGGAGGTTACTGTAATACTGTATGGGGAGATTTTGATATCATGACATGCCTACAATACTGACATAAATATTGTACCATGGACTTGTTATTGAGATATTGTTACATCTCTAGTATGCAAAGCTTGTTTGTGTGTCTTGTGCAGGTGCTTTTTGATATTTATTTTTAAACCCTTTCCACTAGCTGCCGTGGAGATGAAATGTTCCCTGGTGGGATAATTGAATGGATCTTATCTTATCTTAGGTCCTCCAGTATGGCGTGGACCAGAGTCTGCCAGGATTTGAGGAAGGAGACAACCCTGTTACATGGTGGTCAACTGTCTTTCAGACAGGAAGATATCCTGGTCTCAGCAAGGCAGTGAGGGCTGCGTTGTCTGTGTTCCACGGACCACAAGTTGAATCTTCTTTTAGTTTGATGTCTGACATCATAAACCCAAGAAGCAGCAGTATGAACATCTCCACCCTGAGTGCCATCCAAACGGTGAAACATAGCTTGCTCACTCAGAAGCTGACGGCAGTGGAGATGTTTAAAAGGGATGACGTCAAATTCAGTCCAGTGGACCAAAGATTGTGCCACAACGTCATGTCAGCAGGCACCAAAGACAAAACCCTGAGGAAGGAAGCAGCTCTGAGGGAGATGGAGCGCAGGAGAGCATACGACTGCCAGCTATGCCCAAGTGCTGCTGAAGTAAGGAGGAGGCAGGCTGAAGAAGAGGAGAGAGGAAGAAGAAAGCATGCTGCAAAGCAGCGTAAACGCGCATGTGAAATTCTTGTGCAGGCGAAGAGGGCTAAAAAATAAAAAGATAAGAAATAAAGAAAGTGAGGTGTTGTTATTCTCTCAAAGCCATCTTTTCTTATGAGAGATTTGCTCTCTGGGTATCTGGGATGTGTCTGGAATTGTAAAGGGCTCTATGCACAGCTCCACACTGCAAACACTCAAAATCAAGAAAGAATATTTGTCTTATTTCTTGTCAAAACTGATCTCATTACCTAAAATTTAACTTGTTTTTAGATCATTTTCACTTGTTTCAAACAAATTTTCACTTGAAATAAGTAGAAATATCTGCAAATGAACCAAGTTTTTCTTATCACAAGCTTGTGATAAGAAAAACTTGGTTAAGTTAAACTTAAAGCAGCTCCTTTATTCCAGGTGTCTGAGTAGTCACAATGGTCAGACACACCTGGATTAATCAGTTTGTCCAATAATGTAAGACAGGAAAAAAAAAGAGCAGCCTTAGGTTCAGGAAAAATGGAGCTGTGCATAGAACCCATTGGGATAGATGGGCTTGTGTGACTACTTGCACACAGAAATTCTAGTGTCAAAATGCTCCAAAAAGTGTAATTTGCATATTAAAATCACTAAAATTTCTCCCGGGGGGGAATGCCCCCGGACCCCCCTAACTTTGTTTGGTTTCGGACCTTGTCACCTTTTTCACTCCAAGGAGTTTGCAGGTCTGTTTAATATGTGGATGTGGAAGCTCTTATGACTTCCAAATTCTAACTTATATATGTTAATAGTATTATTTAAATTCTTTAACTAAGTTAAATTATTGCTATTGATCCTTTTTTGCAGGCAGATAAACTGTGTGGAATTTGTTTCGGTAACTACCGGAATCTAATCCAACACCTTAAAAGATCCCACCACATTCCTAACAAGGAGGAATTCAACCTCCTTGTTAAATATGGAAATGGACGGTAAGGATAATATTTAAAAAATCATTTAATTTAGTTATTCAAGTATTTTAGTAGATGCACTTTATTTTTCTGGACTAATGCTCTCACATTCTACCACAGGGTAACACAACCTTTGGATTGTCCATTGTGTGACAGAGAGGGTTTGGTTAGGTTAGATAAGCATCTCATTGAAGCTCATGGCCTGTCTACCACAGACGTAAGTAAAAGTATGTAGAGTGATTTTAGATATCCTCATTTATTTACATAATACATTCAACAAGGTCATCCATTCTTTATAGGAAAGAGACAGCCCAATGAAAATGGCCAAGAGGAGAGTTTTTGTAGATAAGTTGGGGGAGCTGAGAAGGTCTAACCCGGAAATAAGGATGGTGTCAAGATTGGACTTCATTAATCATACAGAATATGGTATGTTCCTAGTTTTATACATGATGTAGAATCTCCTGTTATATGAGGATGTGGAATCTCTTATACCTTCCAAAGTGTGAATGTGTAAATTTTCACTTCTCCAGAAAACGCTGAGGTCAATCATGACCACGATATTGGCGAAATGGAGTTTCTACCTGCCGAGGCCCCACCTCAGACTCAGGCTGCTGAGGCTCCAGCCGTTGAGGCCCCACCTCAGGCTCAAGCCACCGACATCCAATCTGAGACTCCAACTGCTGTGGTTCCACCTCAGGCTCTGTCATCACTTTCTCTCCTCTGCGCTTCACCTCTTCCCCTTCCGCTTTCTCTTCCCTGTGCGTCACCTCTTCCCCTTCCAAACAGACCTGACATCAACTGTGGCTGCAATTATGCCAGCCTGGCAGCTCAAGTCAAGGTATTGGAGGAAAGACTGGAGGATGTTTTGCAGCTGCTGCTGGCACAGACACTGCAGCAACAGATTTATAGTTTTGATAGCTTTCTTGTTATTAGCAGAGGAAACTGACTTGAAATACACCTCCAGTTCTTTCATAAAAACACAAAAAATGGGTTTTACTTTGGCAAATTTACACTTGTGGATATAAAACTTTGCAAGAATTAAAATGAGATTAATTAAAAAATATTCTTTTTCAGCTGGAGCGTCACTCTTTATAAATCCAAAAAGGACATTTTGCCAGAGGAGCTCAAAATCACAACAGATATTATCTAAAATGACTGTTTAGAAGTTTGCTCCGCGTTGGGAGAAGTGAGGTGCAGCCAGCTGCAGCGAGCACCAGAGGAGCGGAGGAGTGACTCCTCAACCCGCCTGCAGTGCTCGTTTAGCCGGCCGATAATTTTTCATGCGAGAAAGTACGGGTTTCGATCCCCAATGTGTGGTTAGTTTAGCCAAATGACGGCTTAGTTTGCTTCGCGTTGGGAGACATGAAGCTCCAGCGAGCCCCAGCGAGGCAGAGGAGCGGAGAGTGACTCGTCAGCAACCCGCCTGCAGCTGCTCGTTAACCGGTCAAACTACGTTGCCATACTTACTGCTGACTGGTTAAATTATTTTTAGGAGATAAATGTTGATCTCATTGATGAAATCTAACAATTGTGGCAGTCGTATTAGTTTGTTTGAATGAAAAGTGAAGCTTCACACAGAGCAGCAGCAGCTTTGCCCCGGGGCTCTGTAGCCTACGTACATCTATGTATTGGGACAACGGATGGAAATTAGCCTGTGGCTACAATCCGGCTTGTTTACGATTTTATGTTTTGTTCATGTACTTGCACTGTCCCACTTCAAATAAATTGAATGAAATTGAATTGAATTGAAATCACCGCATTTGCATCAATAAATACATGTTTTACAATGAACCAATTAAATTTGTTTTATTTTATGAAGTTATAACATGGTTACGGTACACGACAGAGCGGTTATGCGGTTTCCAATACAGCAATGCCTGCATGTAGCCCACTGGGCCAGCCACCATTCCGGCTCTGTCCTTCCTGCGTCCGATCAATGCGCGCCTCATTACATATTAATACAATGTACATCTGGACTAGTCAAAACCTCGCGCTTACTCTCACGAGAGAAAGTTGCCGTATGAAAAAGTGTCAGAACAAGCTCTATGTTTGAATTAAAAAAAAAAAAAAGTTTCCAATAAGTTTTAAGAACTGATTCAAAGCAATTTAAGGGGGATTGGATACATAAAAAACCAGGTGATGACTCCTTTAAGGGGACTGCAAGGATGGTGTTCTCGTGGGTGGTGTCCGACCGGTTGTGGTGATTTCTTGTCCCAGTCCAGCCCTGGACACAGACAGTATGGGCCAGGTGTTGGATCATGGGTACATAATAAAGGCACCCTATTGTGTATTCTGCACTTAAAGTGAACATGAAGCTACATGTAAGTTGATGGACTTGGAAAATTTTCAAACTTGCCATCCTGGACATAATTTACTTACAGTACAACAACTGTACAAGGAAACAACAGCCTCTTTTTTCATTTGAAGAAATTGATTAAATTTTAATTAACAACACAACTGTCTGATGTTGGTGTGAAGGAGCAATAAAGTTCCCCTTTGAACTTTTAGAATTTTAAATAGTCAAACTTTGATGGACTTTGTGAACTTACACGACTGCTGTAAAGGTTTCATCACTGTGTTCCAGTTACCACAGCAGTCTGTAACCAGTGGAAATGATTCTGAAACAAACGCAATCATTAATGAGGTCCACTGTGAGCTGCCTCCTAACAAAACACTTAGAGCAGTTTCTGATGGTAATTAACCCTGTGGGAGCAGAGGGAGGCCCAGTAATAGATGTTGATCAGAGCTGAGAGGATAACACTGGTGCCATTGAAAGCTCCTGGGATCTACAGGGACTCGCCTCACTGACAATGCAGACTGATCCTGTGTCTGCTAATTACAAACTTTACAACATGAAATTTAGTCCATAGCAAGAAAATCCAACATCTACTGTACTGACCAAGTTTTATTAAATTTACTGGTACCAAGAAGATTTAGGATAATAGAGTACCATTATTTTCTATTTGACCACAGTACAACAGCTTTCCTTCAGCCTGCCTCTATGTCTGTGAACCAAATTGTAAAGTTGTTTTTAAAACTGCTGCATAAATAAAGAGTATCATAGTCCACTGCGATGAAACCTCACTGAACAACAGTTTTACTCCAAGGTAGATGTTCTTGTCTCAGACTACATTCCCTACCAACTGGATGAGTCTGGACAAGTTTCATTGCAGTTCCTTGGTCATCAATGGGTGCAAGATGATGGCGCACAGTAGTGCAACCATGTAGCAACTAATAATGTAATAATGACCTATAATGCAATACCAGCTCATAACTTAAATGTAATAAAAGTTAATAATTTAATAACTGGCTCATAATGTAATAAAATCATGCGTGCATAATGCAAAAATGGCTTTGTGCATAATGTAATAATGTAATAACTCATTGGGAGCCTTACCGAGGCCGCTCATAATGTAGTAACAGCTCATAATGTGATAATGGCTCATATTGTGAGAAAAGTGTTGCATTTTCATAATTTTTTACCCCCTGCAGGGTGTAAAAGGAAATGCTTTTTCACCTTTCACACAATATCTGCAAAGCATGGTGGATCATTGGCCAACTAAGATGCCATCTACCTCCACCCCCAGTACACGGCAAGCCGCATGAACAGAAAGAAACAGGTGCTTGTTAAAACATACTAATTTTTACAGAAATAGGGGAGATCAGGGACAGTTGAAACACAGGGCGGTTGGAACAACTCAAATTCCTCCAATCAGAAACAAGCTAGATTGATGACACTCACTCTGCACATTCTCAGATTGTCTTCTTGCCTGCACACAAGGGCTGTGTTCGAAATCACCCACTCACTCACTCACTCACTCACTCCCTATCCACTACATCATGTATATGATATAGTGCACTACATCAGCCATTCTCAACCTTGGGGTCCCGACCCCAGTTGGGGTCGCGAGATGATTTCTGGGGGTCGCCAAATCATTTTGGAAAAATATAAATATGCAAAATTAATTAATTAATTAATGTAGCGTCCGACCGGACGTTAGAAGGACGACGAGCGACTCTCAAACATGCATTGTATTACTCAAAACCAGTTACTGTCGGCCGTAACTACACCAAAACAATAACAACGAACCTGTCCACTTGTCTCATGTCTGCCCTTCTCATTTCACACAGACACCGCTCTCTCTCTCTCCTGCCCCTCACCTCACCTCATCACCACATAGGGCCATGATGCGTTCACAGACTGTCTGAAATCGCAGAACTTAAACTTAATCATTAGGCTACTTAAACATTATAACAGTAAAGGTCGTTACAGAGAGTTGTTTTAGTTGTTTTTTTTCGCTTCATTGTTTGTCCAAAATTCATTGTATCAAGCGGTATGGTTCTGGTCTGTGCGCGTGAGATTCTGGTAAAAACAGGTAATGGAGACACCTTAACTTTGAAAAAAAGTCTCAAATATCGCAAAAACATTTTTACGCTCTCATGAGGTGGTTTTCCAGACGTTATCCATATAAACGTGTATCGTAAAAGTGCTATTGAAACACTTATTTACATTTACACGTCAGTTGAGTTGTGTGTGTCCAGCTGTGTTGACTGGAGGGGATAAATGAATGACATGTTTCTTGGCATGCATTGCTGACCTGGGCATTGTTTCTTAATAAATTAGAAACATTTTTCTTATCATTCCCCTTTTCCGTGCATGGTTGAAGGAGACTGGCTTGCACCCACGCTCCACTCGCTCCTGCGCCGACAGGTCCTCGCATGTCACATAAACCAGCCCGGGTGTGTGGACACCGCATCAACTCGCCACCCGCATCTATTTAAACTACGTCACTTTGTTTTGTTCTTTTGCCCTGATGAAAACCTCCAGGTCGAAACATTGGCCATGGAGACAAAACTACAGCAGCCAATAGATTTTTTCAGCGCAGGGATCAAGAACTAAAAAGGCAAAAAAAAACACCCACCGCGGACAGCGCTGCGCTTTATCCATCATGCGTTCACACTGGCGTGTGTGTGTGTGTGTGTATTTGTGTGTGTGTGTGTGTGTGTGTGTGTGTGTGGGGGGGGGGGGGGGGGCCGCGGACAGAAGTGCATGTTAAATTGGGGGTCGCGACTCAAAAAGGTTGAGAACCACTGCACTACATCATGTACACGATGTAGGGAACGACGGGAGGAGAATTCGGACACTAGACGGTAATTTTCTGGACGTGGTTGCGTCAGCTGATGCGCCAGGTGTTGCTGTGACGGAAGCAGACGCGCCGAGAATCATGTAAACAAACCATGGATGTATGAAACAAACCGGACACATAAAAAGTAAAATAATAAAAACCAGACCCTTGCGGGAACATTTTAGGATGTGATTCTGTGTGGTTGTGTTACTCGGACAATAAACTGTTGAAATATCGGAAGTTTGGTTTGGTAAACTACTGCTGTGTGTCCCGACCGTGAGCCGTTAGCGGCTGTGTGGCTATGCTCTGTGGCTATTAGCTTAGCTCGTCAGATCGTATTTAATACATATTCTACTACAGTTTCTTTATTAGATTGATTTAATGCTGCCTGTTAATGTTCGGATGCTGCTGCCCAACTCCTGCTCCTCGGGCGAGGCAAACGGAGCGAAGGCAAATACGTCTGAGGAGTTTTTTTTGGTAAATTGCCTAAATAAATCGTAGCTAACATGCTAATTAGCTTCCTCTTCTTCTCTGGCAAAACACGACCGCATTGCATTGTGGGATACGGGAGTAGAAAGTAGTGTACATCGCTTGTTCACTCAATTTCGCGGTGCATTGTGGGTGTTTTGTCATCCACTACATAGTGGATGAAATTAATCGCGGAGAATTCGAACAACACTACAAAATGGCGAACACACTATATAGTGCACTACATCCGTGATAGGGGGTGATTTCGAACACAGCCAAGGAGCCAAAACTGAAACACTAAGAGGAATTTATCTTCAAGAGTTTGTTTTTTAACGTAACGATGTAGATTGTTTTTTTTTAAATCAGATGTATTTTTTGGATACGGTAATGAATATAACATTGAATATCTCATAACTCAATCTGTTAGTACTGAAATCACTGACTTAAACTAAATAGAAATGGCTAACGTGTTAAATTAGCATTCATAGCATGAGGGAGAACCATGGCTGGTGACACTGGGACAGTTGTAACACCCTGTTATGGGGGGCGACCGCCATTCCGAAGGACCGCCATTCCGACGGTCTGCCAGTCCGAAAATTCCCGAAGGTCCGTCATTTCGAACTTCCCGAGGGGCCGCCGTTCCGAATGTGTTTTATTTTGAAAATTGACCGGATTCTCTCGTGGTTTGACTTCCTGCCCGGCTTGACACGACGCGCCGCGGGGACAGCGCCCGACCGGCCCCTCCCCCTCCCCCTCCCCCTCCGCCTCCAAAGTTTCACCCAGGTGCGAGTCTGATGCATTACATCCATGGTCTGATGCAGCCGCGGCACTCCTGCTGAAAATAAATGTCCTTGCTCTGTGCTTTGGTTAGGTTTAGGCAATGTAGAAAGGAGTTGGTTAAGTTTAGTAAAAAGGTTAGGTAGAGGCCAATAAAATCGCAGTTAATATGTATCTCCCCCGGGAGTCGAACCCTGATCCACCGCGTCAAAAGCAGATGCTCTGACCACTACGCTACCACCGCAATTAGGCTTGTTTACTCCGTGCCGTAAACCATTCAAGATTTTTTCAGGTTCGGAATGGCACCCTTTCTTTCAGGTTCGTAATGGCACCCTTTTCCCATAAATAATTAAGGGTCGGCATTCCGACAAATTAAAGTAAACGTTCGGAGTGGCGGCCCTTCGGAATGGCACCCTGGAACCCCCTGTTATCACCTGTTACCATCCTGAATCTTGGGGTATTCACACTACCGGCTATGAAAGCCACAAAACAGCCAATGGTGGCCAGCTCTGTCTTTCAGCCTGTTAATTGGAGATGTGTTTTGTTTGTCTGACACTTTCTGAGCTACAAAGGCTTGACTTACTGTAGCTAGCACGACATCAGTTAACAAAATACCCTAACCACAGCGGGTCCATGGCACTGGTCCGACCTCCCATTGGTTCGACCTCCCATTGGTCCGACAAACGGAGTAATGAGAGTTCGAACTAATGGGAGGTCCTCATTAGTTCGAACTGGACTAGTTATTAGTATTAGTCCAACTCTCCATTCTTACCGTTCACTATGCATTTATATAATTATTCATATAGGCTCCACCTGTCAATAAGACACACGTGGAAGAAGAGGTGCAGTTTATTGTGTTTCACCAACTAGGAGCTGTCATTACGCACGACTTTTACGCACTGCTGCGCGCTCATTAGTGTCCATAATTAAACCTCATATCAAATCAAATTTACATTACAGACAGGTGGATTGGGTTCTCTCTCTCTCTCTCTCTCTCTCTCTCTCTCTCTCTCTCTCTCTCTCTCTCTCTCTCTCCCACTCAGAACGGACAGACGGACGCAGTCAGAAAGTAAACGGAGGCTGCGCATTGATCCTTTTTTCCTTTCTGGGATCAAACGGATCATGTGCATAATTAACTGCAAAACAAGCACTTCATATTAATAACATATAACACTCATTATGCTTCCAGCCTGTCTAGCCTTGGTGTTTTTACTAAACTTAACCAAATCCTTTCTTCATTGCCTGAACCTAACCGAAGCGAAATTTCCTTTTTTTTTTTTCTCTCAGTCTGCTGTCAGCAGGACCGGCAGCTGCAGCAGGCTCGCACCCATGAAGTGAGCTCAAGTCGGCCAGGTTCAGCCACGCTCGAGCGGAGGGGGGGAGAGAAAAAAATGTGTATTTTTACTCTGTACTCTGGGAGGGGGGGCTTTGATTATCAGTTTACACATCTTGATCAGCATTTATGATGGTTGTGCGCGATTTGACATGATCTGTCTCCTTTCTGGGCCTCGTGTGTGTGTGTGATGTGCGTTTCTGTGTGTTTCTGAGAGCTCTCTCTCTTTCAGTAATTCTCGTTATTTTGCTCTCTCTCACACAGAGAGAGAGAGAGAGAGAAAACTGCATGCTCCTATCAATGGAAGAGCTTGTCACAAAGTAGCGATGACAGTTCGAACTAACGGGACCACCCATTGGTTCGACCTCCTATTGGTCCGACTTGTGGTTCGTTTTGTCGGAGTAACGGAAGGTCGAACCAATGGGCAGTTCCCAACCACCGGCTAGCCAAACGAGGATGGTGAAATGTGATTGGCTTATGCTTCATCACGTCATTAAAGCGAAGAAAAAAGTTGCGGACAGCACTCTTTATGTAGTGTCACACCTGTCACACGTGACAAGTGTCAGGCTTCAGCTTCATGTCACAGGCCTCCATTGATACTGACATGTTTTTTAAAAAAATGTTTTAATGTTTTTTTTAACCCTTTTGCGGTATTAGTGCCAAAAACGATCACTAGGGGTCACTTTTTCCTCTTAATTAGACCATAACTTTCACTATATTGCAGCAAATGGCATGATTTTTGCTGACATACCTTATTTTTTTTACATACAATTTGAAAATATGATTTCGAAATTTTCAAAAGGTCAATATTACACAGTCGGCAAATTTACTACCCTATAGCGGTATTAGTGGCTGTTTTTGGCAACTAATTTCGACTGCTGTAAAAATATATCAGATAAATATTTTTTTCAAATTTTTTTGCATAAATCTGTTAATCAACTTCAGTCTTGATCAAAACTACTAAATATAAAAAAAATAATAATAATCATAATCTAAATTTTAACCCTTTGAATGCCAATTAAAAAAATTAAGTCACTGATACGGGAAAAAATACACACAAAATGAGTTATTTTCAATATAAAAAGTGATCAGACAAAGAATTTTTTTTTCATGTTATCACAGTCTTGGACATGTCTTAGATTAGTAACATCAATGACTTTTATGCATATTTAGTTTTCGTGCAGCAACAGATTTTCAAAAAAACTTCCTTTTCTGGTATAAGTGGCTGTTTTTGCCCCATTGCACACATTGTATTTCTCACGCATTTAAATTACCACGGTGACGTCCATCAAGTTGCACCGCTTTAACAGTGGAACAGATTTGAGGGCGCACTGATCACACGAGAGAGGTGAAAAGAGACAACAACACTGTTACCTGTTGTAGCCTACTGGCCTCAGCCTGTACCATCGCTAAAACACCGACGACCAGTGAGTAACGAGTCAAAAAGCCGCCGACACTGGTCACTGCCTGGTTGTCGTCCCACCGCTTCGCGTCGGGCCGAACAACGCCCCTTAGCCGTGGTATAATGAGCATATACCACGGCCTGTCGTGATATATTGCTTAAATAATAGTTTAGCCTTGTAGACAAACATACTTGGTTTAACAACAGTGCTGCTTACCTGCAACAGTGCAAGTGAGCCACGGCGTTTTCAAAGGCCCAAACTAACTAAGATGGGTTCCACCTTGTGGCTCAACTTTACACATCTTACATAACAAAATGTGAGAATGCAATTACTACTAAATAATACTTTAGTTTGCTAATGCACTGAACCCCATGCCTTTTGCTTTATTTGCACCTTTCAATCAATCAATCAATCAGGCTTTATTTGTATAGCACTTTTCATCCACATGGCAGCTCAAAGTGCTTCACATGATAAAAACAAGCAATATAGGGACATAGGGAACACATGTTAGGGAGACACACATACATTCGCAAACACATACACATTCACACAATAATTTTAGAACATTATGTAGGAGGTAAAATTATGGTAGTGCAACACTTTTCTCACAATATGAGCTACAATATTACATTATGCATTATGCACTCATGATTTTATTATTAATAATGATCCGATAATTACATTGTGAACTTTTGTTACATTTAAGTTATTACATTATGAACGGCCATGAGCTTTTGAAGCTACTGTATGTATAAAACAACTGGTCGGCTCTGTTCCCACCAAGGCTCAGAGGAGCATGGAGGAGCAGGCTGAACTGGTTTGGAGGCAAGAGGAGGTGAAGTAGGCAGAACCTTCACTGTGTGCTACTACTTATGGTACCATTTCCATTCCATTTACCATAAATGCAGCAACAGAAGCAGGTAGTGTGAACCTGGAGAAATTCATATCATATCTGTCCTGGGTTACATCATCAATACGTGAAAAATGTTACAACAACAAAAACTGTCACCATCCTCCCCAACCAGAATCCCTGGTTGAATGCCAGGTTGAGGTGTAAGCACAGGACTCTGCATTGTGGGCTGAGGAAACCTGTCTGCAGGCATAAAGAGGAACTTCTTGACTAACAGGCCATAGACTGTTAGAACTAGCACCACCTCAAGTTAATCCTCAGTCGATGTGAGGGTCTGAGGGCAGAGGATGTTGTTATGATGCTGTGTAAAGCCTGCATGTGACTTGTGCCATCATCTCACTTCCCTTCACTGATAAACTATCAGGCTGCAGCAGAGTTGCTGTAGCTCTACACCGTGGCCACAGCTGGTTTCCTTTTAATTGCCTGCAGATGACAGTCTGCTGTGCCGCTCCTTGTGAAAAACATTTAAAATTTAAAATTTCTTTGGTAAATGACTGTGCCCTTTGAGGTGTCAGATTATCAGGAATTAATGGACTTGGCGGAAGCACCATACACCAGACCTCAGAGAAAGAAAAAAATCAATTTCATAAAAAATTACAAGACTTTAGATTTATTGGCATAGTCTCATGCCCATGAATGACTGCAATGGCGTAATAAATTTCCTATTAGATCACAAATTATGTAATGCCAACTGATTCCCATGATATAAAAATTCATCTATAAAAAGTAGTGGATCTTTGCTGCTGATGGTGAACCAACTTGTTGTCATAACCGATTAACCTAGATAACAAAGGAGGTATTACTGTTTTGCAAGCATAACTGTTGATACAAACTGATTTTCATAATTTCTAAATGTCATCGAAATGTATGTTAAGATGTTTAACTTTGCATGTCTCATTGTTGCAGCTATCCGCCAGAGAAGATTGTGTTTTGTTGTACAGTCAGTATTGTCATTTGATATCAGGAATCATTTTTATCAAGAATTCATTATCCTAACTAAATACTAACTTTTATGATCATATACTAACAGAATGTTGCAATTTTTGTTCTTCCAGCTTGATGGAAAACTACACCTACAACAGCTTCACACTCCAGCTGGAAGGTTTAAATGTCTCAAAGGGCTCTGTCTACCCTGTGTTTCTTTTTTATCTTGTTCTCCTACTTGTTTATAATTATTGCAAATGTCGGTATTGCAGTTTATGTTTTCATAGACAAAAACCTTCACCAGCCCATGTGTCTGCTTTTTTCTAATCTAGCAGTCAATGATATTCTTGGAAGCTCTATCATTCTGCCCCGTTTGCTTATAGACATACTGCGTCCTACCGCTGAGCATCTCATCAGTTATTACGAGTGTGTGAGCCAAGCTTTCACTATATGTTCATGACCACTGGACGGACTGTGCTCATGATTATGGCTTTTGACAGATATGTAGCCATCTGTAATCCCCTACGTTATTCTGCCATAATGACCAACAGGATGTTAGTGAAGCTGACGGTTTCTGCCTGGGGAGTGGCCTTTTTTTTTTTTAAAGTATATTTTTTGGCGTTTTTGCCTTTATTTGATAGTACATAGTGAGATAGACAGGAAAGGGGGAGGCAGAGACAGGGGGAATGACATGCAGGAAAGGGCTGCCCGAACCGGGGACGCCTGCGTTGAGGACTGTAGCCTCTACATGGGGCGGCCTTTGTTCTGGTCGGGATTCTGCTGGGTCTGACCATAAGACTGAACCAATGCAGGACTCTGATCAGAAGCCCTTACTGTGATAATGCTGGGCTGTTCAGACTTTCTTGTGAGAGTGTATTCATCAACAACATGTGGCCTCACTTTCACTGCCATCCTATACAAAGGTCCTATAGGCAGCATGGTTCTCACCTACACCAAGATTACAGTAGTCTGTCTGACCAGTAGGAACAAGTCTAGTGTGTGTCTGTGTGTATAAAATGTGTGGGTGTGGGGGGTGCCCATGATTTGTGTATTCATTCTTTTCTATAAAAGGTGTAGTATTCAAACTTTGACAAAGGGACCCAGCACTCATCTGAGTGACCAGCCAAGACCTGGAGGCCGGGCCTTCTGTAGTGGACAAGTTAGGCCTACCTGCTAAATTAGGGCCTGGATAAAACAACATGGGTGGCATCCTCCCACAGATTCTCTGGCTTTTTGTTACATCACACAATATGCAATGCCATGTGACTCATAGTTTTTGAATTCATCTATAAAGAGCAGTAGATCCTCATTGCTGATAGTGAATACCATCATCTCATGGTGATAACTCAAGACTGATCAACCTAAGTCACAAAAGAGGCATTTACAGACTACGAGAGTTTAATGTCATTCTCTGACTGTTTTGAAGGAAAATGCATCTTTGTAATTTCTAAATGTTGGTACAATACAAATATGTCTAACATTGCAAGTGGTGCTGCTTACTGAACTGAAAAGTTGGTGTTTTGTTGGACAGCCAGTATTGTCAGTTATCATCAGCTATCATGAATATGTAGACTATCAACAGTAACTTGCAGCCTAACAGAAAACTGTCATTTATGTTCTTCTAGGTTGATGGAAAACTACACCTACAACAGCTTCACACTCCAACTGGAAGGTTTAAATGTCTCCAAGGGCTCTGTCTACCCTGTTTTTCTTTTTATCTTTTTCTCCTACTTGTTTATAATTGTTGCAAATATTGGCATTGTTGTTCTTGTTATCCGGGACAAAAACCTTCACCAGCCCATGTATCTGCTTTTTTTTAACCTTGCAGTCAACGACATACTTGGAAATTCCACCATATTGCCGCATTTACTTGTAGACATGCTACGTCCTCCCTCTGAACGTCTCATCAGTTACTATGAGTGTGTGGTTCAAGCTTTTTGCACACACATGTTCAGTACCACCACTCGCACTGTGCTTATGATTATGGCCTTTGACAGATATGTAGCCATCTGTAATCCCCTACGTTATTCTGCCATAATGACCAACAGGATGTTAGTGAAGTTGACGGTTTCTGCCTGGGGAGTGGCCTTTATTTTGGTTGGGATTCTACTGGGTCTGACCATAAGACTGAACCGATGCAGAACTCTGATCCGAACCCCTTACTGTGACAATGCTGGGCTGTTCAAACTCTCCTGTGACAGTGTGTTTATCAATAATGTCTATGGCCTCACTTTCACTGTAGTCCTGTTCACAGGGTCTATAGGCAGCATGGTCATCACCTACACCAAGATTACAGTAGTCTGTCTGACCAGTAAGAACAAGTCTCTGAACAGAAAGGCTTTGAAGACCTGCAGCACTCATCTGCTTGTGTATCTGATTTCTTTTTTCAGTGGAATGTGTATTATTATTCTCCATCGATTTCCGCAGTATGCTGAGACCAGAAAATTTGTTGCAATTTTATATCTTATCATCCCTGGTAGCTGCAACCCTATTATTTATGGAATGCAGTCTAAAGAGATACGGAAATTTTTGTTCAATTCGTCTAAATCCAAGAAAGCCATGTCTTCAAAATGAGTACAAATTCTATTACATAGCTTAATGTATTCTCTTTTCTTTTGTTCAATGTATGTGTTGCCAGATATTTTGTTTGCAGAGTTTGTTTTCAAGAGCCCACATGACTTTTTTTTTTTATTGTTGTGGGCCTCATGTTGTTTTCATGTATGAACCATATGGGTTTTGGAACAGAAACTTGACAAGGGTTCATGTTCTGCAGTGAAATGCAACATGAGTAGAGGATATTTACCTGCAACAAGAAAACTCAACACAAATTGTCAAGTTCTGTTAAAATTTGCTGATCACTAAATATTTAAAGTGACTAATCACTGTAATATAGACACTCAAAATGAATCTTGACTTTTCTGTTATTCATCCATCCATGCATCTGACCACAAAACCTCTGGTGTGCCCAGACCAAATGTGCCTGGGCTCAGCTCCTCAGTTCCAGAGAAGATAAATAATTTCAAATAAAGAACCAGCCTCCCAAGTTTGGTGTGGTAGATTTTGACTGGTTTCATTACAACCACATCACACACCTTTGATGAACTGAGATGCAGAGCTAGGGCAGCCAGGTTTCAAAACTTGATTAAAAATCTTCATGAAACAATCATGCAAGTTCAGAGAAGGTAAAGATAATCAGATGAACGGGGGGAATCAGACAGAGAAGCGTGAAGGTAAAGACAGCAGGTTGGTGTGCAGGCTGGAGTCTCTCCAGAGACTGTCTGCCACCACCTCACTGCTGCTTTTAATTCTATTAACCTGCTGGTCACTGAGTCACCTGGGAGCTCTGAGGCCTCCAGGACATTCATTACAGCCCTGTAATTTCCACAACACCACTGACAGCCTGTGGGATGGTTCACTATTGTTATTCTGTTCGGCCATTTTGTTTAAACTTATTATTAGTGTGAATGCAGGAAGCATTCACACTATTGTTATTCTGTTTGGCCATTTTGTTTAAACTTATTATTAGGGCCACGGGCAATCGCACCGGGCACTGGTCCCAACTACTGTCTTCTGTTCGGCCATTTTCTTCCGCCTTTTTACGGTCTTCTTCTAGTCCTTCATACTTTGTGCTATTTCAACAATTCATATATCAAAACGTGCAGCTTCTTTTGAACTTTATCGGCATTACTTTTCTCTTTTTAACTATTTATACTTTTTAAAATATTTAACTTTTTCTGCAAATTAAACTCTAGACAAATTTTTTTCTCCAGTTTTGTAGCCACACTTGTCGTCTGGCTAAAATTCTGGTCAAAAATGCAAAGAGACTTAGATAATAACTAGAAAAAGCATTTCCAAGAATGGAAATGGTGTGACTGCTGATAGCAACTGAACGCTGTTGCAGAATTAGCAAATAGTGCAAGCAGTGATCACCATACAAATGTTTGACCAAGGTCAGAATCAAACCCACATCCTCATGGTCATTAGACTTCCACTCTGCCTCTAGGCCACGGTGCACACACAGTTGCAGAGACTGTTGTCTGTTAATGATCTGCACACTGTCAACATCAAGAAAGCTTGAGAGTCAAGCTTGAATGACTTAGAATGAAAATGTCTGTGAATTTCAGGCTGAGCACTAACCATATGGCCACAGAGAACCTGAGTTACAATGAGCTTTATACTATGAGGAATCAAAGACTGTCCAATGACAGCTGAATAATTGGAATCAAAAGTCAAGCAATGAATGAAAAGACTGAGGCAGGAATCGAACCCATGACCATATGATCACAAAACCTTTACTCTGCCACTCGGCTACAGAGAGCACACTGCTTTCAGAACTGTTGTCATTCATTGTAATGTGATGATGTGCTGCAAACTGGTATGAGTAATCAAGGAGATAACAAACACCTGTAACCAATTGAAGGCGGGGGAGGAGAGCAGAATTCAACATAACATAACAAGAGTTCTTCCCTTGGATTCGAACCAGTGACCTTAGGGTTGGCAAGCAGTTACCCTAACCCCTACACTACAGTGGAGTTGTCACGGAGAGAGGTTGAGACTTTGATGAATGTGAGATTTTTTGTGAAAAAGTTAAATATTTTAAAAAGTATAAATAGTTAAAAAGAGAAAAGTAATGCCGATAAAGTTCAAAAAAAGCTGCACGTTTTGATATATGAATTGTTGAAATAGCACAAAGTATGAAGGACTAGAAGAAGACCGTAAAAAGGCGGAAGAAAATGGCCAAACAGAAGAACAATAGTGTGACTGCTTCAGCAGTCACACTAACTAGAAAAAGCATTTCCAAGAATGGAAATGGTGTGACTGCTGACAGCAACTGAACGCTGTTGCACAACCTCTGAACGCTGTTGCACAACCTCATGGTCAGGAGACTTCCACTCTGCCTCTAGGCCACAGTGCACACACAGTTGCAGAGACTGTTGTCTGTTGATGAGCTGCACTCTGTCTCACTCTGACATCAAGAAAGCTTGAGAGTCAAGCTTGAATGACTTAGAATGAAAATTTCTGTGAATTTCAGGCTGAGAGCAGCAGTTTCAACATGAAGCAAGTTATCAGAAGTCAACAGAGGACGACTGGGAAAATAATTCACTATAATTGTTGTTGAGGCAAGATTTGAACCAGCAACCTTCAGGTCTCCAGACCAGCAAGCTAACCACTAGGCTACAGACAGAGACAGTATGTGAGGGTCAAAGAAAACCTTTGATAAGAGGATCACCGGCTTCTGCTTTAAAAAAAAAAGTAAGGAAAGTGCAGAAATTAACCACAACAAGTAAGTAGAGGACACTTTTGTGAAAATAGTGCAAGCAGTGATGACCATACAAATGGTTGACCAAGGTAGGAATTGAACCCACAATCTCATGGTCAGAAGACTTTGACTTTGCCTCTAGGCCACAGTGTACACACTGTCGCAAAGACTGTTGTCTGTTGATGAGCTGCACTCTGTCTCACTCTGAAGTTAACGAGCTGCACCTTTTGGAAACACACTGTGTCAACACCAAGAAAGCTTGAGAGTCAAGCTTGAATGACTTAGAATGAAAATGTCTGTGAATTTCAGGCTGAGAGCAGCAGTTTCAACATGAAGCAAGTTATCAGAAGTTAACAGAGGACGACTGGGAAAATAATTCACTATAATTGTTATTGAGGCAAGATTTGAACCAGTAACCTTCAAGTCTCCAGCTCAGCAAGCTAACCACTAGGCTACAGGCAGAGACAGTATGTAAGGGGCAAAGAAAACCTTTAATAAGAGGATCACTGGCTCCTGCTTAAAAAAAAAGGTAAGGAAAGTGCAGAAATTAGCCACACCAAGAAAGAAGAGGACTTTTTTGTGACCTGTGACTATTTTTTGGTGAATTAAAATGATTTAAAAAGCACTTAACAGCAAGTTACAAACTGTGGCACTAGCAATTAATGCGTCTCTTAACGACCACCTGTAACCAATTGAGGGTGATGGAGGGGAGCAGAATTCATAACAAGAGTGCTCAACCTGGATTTGAACCAGTGACCTTGGGGTTGGCAAGCAGCCACCCTAACCACTACACTAGAGTAGAGTTGTGGAAAGGTCAACAGTTTTGAAAGCAGTGTGCTTTCTGTAGCCGAGTGGCAGAGTGAAGGTTTAGTGATCATGTGGTCATGGGTTCGATTCCTGCCTCAGTCTTTTCACTTCATTGCTTGACTTTTGATTCCAATTATTCAGCTGTCATTGGACAGTCTTTGATTCCTCATAGTATAAAGCTCATTGTAACTCAGGTTCTCTGTGGCCATATGGTTAGTGCTCAGCCTGAAATTCACAGACATTTTCATTCTAAGTCATTCAAGCTTGACTCTCAAGCTTTCTTGATGTTGACAGTGTGCAGATCATTAACAGACAACAGTCTCTGCAACTGTGTGTGCACTGTGGCCTAGAGGCAGAGTGGAAGTCTAATGACCATGAGGATGTGGGTTCGATTCTGACCTTGGTCAAACATTTGTATGGTGATCACAGCTTGCACTATTTGCTAATTCTGCAATAGCGTTCAATTGCTGTCAGCAGTCACACCATTTCCATTCTTGGAAATGCTTTTTCTAGTTTTTATTAATGTTTTCAGCATTCACACTATTGTTCTTCTGTTCGGCCATTTTCTTCCGCCTTTTTACGGTCTTCTTCTAGTCCTTCATACTTTGTGCTATTTCAACAATTCATATATCAAAACGTGCAGCTTTTACTGGACTTTATCGGATGTATTCAAATTTTTCATACTTTTTATACTTTTTCAAATATTTAACTTTTTTTCAGCTTTATAATGGGTGCGTGTTGCGTCTGGAGACCTGAAGGTTGCTGATTCAAATCTTGCCTCAACAACAATTATAGTGAAATATTTTCCCAGTCGTCCTCTGTTGACTTATGATAACTTGCTTCATGTTGAAACTGCTGCTCTCAGCCTGAAATTCACAGAAATTTTAATTGTAAGTCATTCAAGCTTGACTCTCAAGCTTTCTTAGTGTTGACACAGTGTGTATCCAACAGGTGCAGCTTTGGGCTCGTTAACTTCAGAGTGAGACAGAGTGCAGCTCATCAACAGACAGCAGTCTTTACAACTGTGTGTACACTGTGGCCTGGAGGCAAAGTCAAAGTCTAGTGACCATGAGATTGTGGGTTCAATTCCTACCTTGGTCAACCATTTGTATGGTGATCACTGCTTGCACTATTTTCACAAAAAAGTCCTCTACTTACTTGTTGTGGCTCATTTATTTTTTTTTAAAGCATCATCGAAAAATCTCACATTCATCAAAGTCTCAACCTCTACTTCACCATGAGTGTTGGAATATCCCAGTGGATAAGGTTCCTGCCATCCAACCACAAGGTCACTGGTTCAAATCCCACCTGAGCAGTCTTGTTAGTGTGTCAGCCACTTTGAACTTTAAAGACCCGCTCCCACGAAAATCATGTTTTTCGTGCTTTTCACATGTTCCTGTGGCATTTTTCTTGTGTTAGAGCACATATCAGCAGAAAAGGAAGTGCAAAATTGCATTTCTGAGTTTTTCTGCCTTCAAATTGCTGTGAACCAATGGCAGACGCAAACTGGCAGTTTCAGGGAGACTGGAGCTGACGTGTCACAGCTCCAGGGGAGGGCACTAGTGCTACAAGCTCCCACCCCGTTCTTCATCTGGCTCAGAGGTGAAAGGCTTGGCAGCTCGGTGTAGCTGTTAAGGTATAACAGGTATAGCTCACCTGGTAGAGCAGCTTGCACTGTAACCAAGGCCTATGTTCTGGTCTGGGATCAAATCCCAGTGTGGAGTTATACGCTAAACTCGCTGAATCTGTAATTGTACAATGTCCAGCTGTCAGCAAGCGGGGTGTGAGGTGTTCGTTAAGAGACTCATTCATTCCTAGTGCCACAGTTTGCAGCACATCATCACATTACAATCAATGACAACATGCTTATGTGTGTGCTCTCTGTGGCGAAGTGGCAGAGTAAAGATTGGTAACACTTTCTGAGGCCCCTCCTTATAATGCATTATGATGCGATCATAATGCGGTTATAATGAAGTTATAATGATTTATAATCACTGTTATAATGACTTATACATGTTCATGATGTGTTATAATAACAATTATAAGCAGATTATAATGCTTTCTTATAATGTTTTATAAGGGTTCAAGCATCATAATGTATCATAAAGTATTATAACTAATCTCTCATGAACGCATTATAATCACAGTTATAAAACATCATAACATGATTATAATTTATTATAAGTGTTATGTCTGTATGAGATGGTATAATGCTTAAACAGTGATTATAAACCATTATAAGTTGTCACTAGATGCTTTAAGTAAAGTGAGGACACTGATGATACATTATAAGTTGTTTATAAGCAGTCATTGGATGCTCTAAGTAAAGTGAGGACACTCTGGTGGGTTATAGAATGTCATGATACATTATAAGTTGTTTATAAGCAGTCGTTGGATGCTCTAAGTAAAGTGAGGACACTCTGGTGTGTTATAGAAAGTCATGATACATTATTAGCTAGTTAAAAAAAATCAATACAAGTGAAGTGGTCATACTTTGTCTATGGTCCATGTCCCTCTGGCATGCTCTAGAGGGCACTTCTATAGCCACTGTGCAGAAAAACAGACAACCCATTGTTTAAAATGAAATATTTTTATTTTTCACAACTTGGTCAAAAATAGACTAAATTGTCAGGCATATGTTAAAGTGGTGAGATGTTCAAAGAAAACCATAGACCCTGCCCTGCCCTTAAACCAGAGCTCTTCAAGATTCATAAAGGGTCAACAAGTAAACAGAACTATCAAGTGCCTGGTCAGCAGAAAGTGGGAATATAACATCTGTTGAATTTAAAAAGAATAGTTCACCCCAGAATGATATTTCACTCATCATCTACTCACCCTCATGTCGACTAAGGGCTGGGAGGAGTTTCAGAGTCCTCTGTGGCTTCTCTGAGTTACAGGGAGTCTTGGCGTAGCAGTGCATGTCTATATAATAATAATAAACACACCAGAAAACATCTAAATACCTCCATGCTGCTTGTATGTAATGTCTGTCTTGTATTGAAGCCCTGAAATGCGAAGTTGTCCCGAAAATAATTAAATGAATCCATATTTCAAGCTTCTTTGCAGCGGAAGCTCCTCTTCCTGGTCTGCCTAAGGCTCGCGAGATTTGGACGATCAGGAAGATGATCTTCTGCTGCAAACAAGCTTGAAATATAGACTTATTTAATTTTTTTCTAGGCTTCAATACAAGAGGGATATTATAGACAAGCAACCATTATATGGACATGCACTGCTACCCCGAGACCCCCTGTAACTCAGAGAAGCCACGGAGGACTCTGAAACTTCTTCCTGTCCTTAGTTGACATGAGGGGGAGGAGATAAGGAGTGAAATATCATTCTGGGGTGAACTATTCCTTTAACTACAGATGACTTTCAATCTTAAAAAAAAGAAAAGAAAACCATAGCCTCCACCACCAACACGCTCTTAAAACAGAGAGCTTCAAGATTCAAGTGGTGAGATGTTTAAAGAAAACCATAGACCCTGCCCCGCTCTTAAACCAGAGCTCTTCAAGATTCATAAAGGGTCAACAAGTAAACAGAACTATCAAGTGCCTGGTCAGCAGAAAGTGGGAATATAACATCTGTTGAATTTTTTTTACTCTTTCAAAAACCAAATATGAAAACTAGCTGTTTAGCTGTTTAAAAAAAAAGAAAAAAGAAAAAGAAGGCATTGCTCTACTTTGATGCAAAAGGTAAGAGCTCATCATCCGTCTTCAGCTTGTTGATGTGATCTCTTATGTCATCGGTCATTGCGTTTCTGCACCGCTCAACAAATGCAGACAGTCGTTCAGACCTCTTGTCCCATGGTCGGACCTCCTTGTAGACATCAGGTGCTGCAATTTTTAGCTCCGCAATTGGAGCCGTTCTTGCGATGGTGCAGCGATCGACTCCCACGGAGTCGAAGGCATACTTCATAGAGTGACCCTCTTGGAATGCTTTAAGGGCCCTGCGGTACCTTGCCACAATGCCTTTGGAGTCTCTCACTAAAGGGAGTATAAAAAACATAAATCAAAAAATACAAGACATGACTAATCATATAGTAAAAGCATTAACTGCCAGCTGAAGGAGTTTAAGTTATGATGTTACTGGAAAAAAGTATAGTGTTCTGATGAACAACAGACATTACATCATATGGCAGGTGTGCATATCCTATTAAAGTCCATCCTGACAAGGCTACCAGAAATCTAGAAAATAACTAAAAAAAAAAAAAAAACACATCTTGTTGCAGTGGTCATGTACTCACTTCGAACACGGCCGTGATCAATCTCTTTTGATTTTGGATTAAACCCTTTTGGTTTAACCCTTCTCTTTTTGGATGACACCTCCTCCACGGAGGAATCTGAGAGGGGGGAATCTGCATCTGATTCTGTGGTGGCCCTCTCTGAGTCAGACTCCTCTGTCGGTCTTTCTTTGGCGCTTCACACCTGTCAAGTATAGTAAAATTTCCATTTAGTGTCACAGACAGTGAAAATTGCCCCTTTGCTAAGCCCCTCTCTCAAACAGCTACTGGCCAATCCTACATTAGCCCCCCATATACCATGGTTACTGTTGCTATGCCAGACAAGCTTTCACTCCGAGCCATGCTACTGCACATCACACAACTGACAACAATGAACGATCTGACTGCTTTCTCTGATATCTCTAAACAATTTGCCCAGAAATCAGCTGATATTTCCTGTAAATCCGATCCCAATGTTGCTGAAAACACCATTGTTTTTTTATTCATTTGATTCCATTTCATTTATTAATGACAGCACAAACATGTCAGCAGAATTTGCGTTCGGCACAGCAGCACAAGTTCTGTTTCACATGACAGTGTTTCCCACACATTCATTTATTCGTGGCGGCCCGCCACAAAAGAATTACGTCCGCCACGAATACTCCCAGCAGCTCCGTATTGGCATTCAGGATTTTTTCTGCTTTATAAATTTTGAGGCGGCCGCCTCGCTGAAATTGTCTGCCGCCGCGCTGGAATCTTGTAGGTTTGGATGCTCAGTGGCGCTGTTTTCAACTCGGCTCAACTCGATCGCAGCAGGAGGAGTGCGTTTGATTTCCACTCCGGGCCAGGCCGCAAGATGACATTGATACGCAGCTTGTCCCATGCTGCTTGTGTGCCCGCGGGGGCGGGGCTCACTGTGGCTCCGCTCCGTTCAAACGTGGTGATGAGTGCAAACGCACCCCAAGGGCGCAGAGCGAGAAGAGAGAGAGGAGACGGAGCACCCCTCCGTCTCCTCTCTCTCTCTATATATGTACTGTAACTGTGAAGCGAGTTTAGTGTGTTAGCGGAGTTAAACCAGGCTCTCCTGTGCTATAAAGGTGGCTCTTTTAACCCGACTAGATCTCCATGGTAATTTAGTTGCTTAGGTTGTGTTCAGAGTTTAATCCTAAAACCGTCTGTAAAAGCGCGGCTGTTTGACTATTTAACTCATTTACAGCTGCGTCAGCTTTACTGTGAATTCCAGTGGATCTGGATCAGAACGGAGCGTTTGACCGGAGGGAGAGATCAGCTGATCCGCTGCTGTTGACTTTCTCTCTGAGCGTCTCCGACTATATGTTCAGCTGAGGGGATCCGCTGCTCAGCTGTTGATCCGACTCGCGTCAGGAGCTCATGTCATTAGGCCTATATCTTAGGCTATCACTTTTATAGTCACCGTTGAAAGAAGTTGTCCGCTCGAACAGATAATCAGATGTATAATCGGTAAAGTTAATAATTTCACTTAATGTGGCCATGAAAAAAATAACTAACTATGATGTTCTGATCGCCTGTTGTCAGTGTTCCCTAAACGCAAATCTACAGCATCTGAAATGCCTGAAACCTATTTTCATACACACAGCATAATTGCGATCAGTGTAGCCGCCACAGTCTCCTTGCAAACCTATGGGAAACACTGCATGAACATTACACATACATACACCACAGTAAGCAATACATAGACAGGGTTGGTGGGAGCATGGATCAGAGTGAAAGCTTGTTCAGCAACAGTAATCGTGGTGGGCAGGGTCAGTTGTTCAGCAGCATTTGAGCCGTCCCCCCTGGGAATATCGAGCAGCTGTGGTGTCGCACTCAGGAATAAAGGTAAAGGTACTTTATTAGTCACACATACAATTGTACAGTGAAATTCATCCTCTGCATTTAACCCATCCCTGAGGAGCAGTGGGCAGCCACGGAGCGGCGCCCGGGGACCAAGTCCAGATTTTAAGCCAGTGCGGCCCAGGATTCGAACCCAGGACCTTCTTGCTGTGAGGCAACAGTGCTAACCACTGCGCCACCGTGCCATCATTTGGTGATCATGAATTAATTTGAATGGAAACGTGTGTGATTATTATAAACCTGGTAGGACTCACATTGATGTACATACTGTAAGTATTATCCTAACAGGACTAATGGTCTTGTTTTAATAGTCACAAACCTGAACTAGATGCCTCAGGCTTTGCCATGAGATCCTGGAAAGAGGTCTCCTTCTTGTCCAGCTGTTCCTGCAGGAACACTTTATCAGCTTTGAGAATGGCAATCGTTTCATCTTTAAGGAGGTTTTTCTCCTTCTCAGCTTCCAGAAGCTTTTTTAGCATGGCCACTTCTGCCACAGCAGTTGGGGCATCAGAGCCAGCCCGGCAAGGTACTGTAAAAACATTGAAGTGCAAAAACAATCATTCATTTATTTACGTGACAGATTCACAACAGCACCAGCATAATCATTTGAAATGCAGAAATAAACAAATTAAAAATCATGAATTAACATTACAGATTCATAAGAGCACTAGCACAATATTCTAGGGCAGCAATAAAAATAAAAAGGCTAGCCTCTTGTATAAAAGGTGACGGCAATAATAATACATAATAATTAAAAAAAAACATTTTCAACACTAGATTTCGCTTAAAATCACTTAGTCCCTGCAAAATGTGTTTTTGCTGAAGCTCATTTTAGGCCAACAGCTGTTACCTGCAGTACTGACGACACTGATGTTTGAACTGACAGGAAATTGATCAGCTGTAGCAGCATTCTTTCTTCTAGTATTCATGGCTGTGGAGACAAAACAATCTAGTCAAGGATATAGCCTTAGCAGTAATGTCATGAGCTACACAAGCACAGCAATAACGACAAAGAGTGCAATTTTTCTACTGGGGTGTGATAATTCCATTTTTTTTTTAAGATAGGAGGATAGTATTTAAAAAAAGTTTTTTTTTGCTTTTTTAAACTTCTTCCTACTCGTTTTCGAGCTTTCTTAAATGGTGCCGTTTTGTCATGAATATTCTGGATTTTGCTTTACATATTTTCTTTGTCCTGTTTTTCCCATTTTTGATCCTTTGACATGACCCCACCCAAGTTTCCCAACATAGCTTAGCTCGCAAGCTAACAGTCGCGTCACCTATCGTTAAGTTAGCGGTAGCTATCCCCGAAGGTGCTAAGCCGAGCTGGCAAGCCAAGTCACGTTGTAATTAGCTAGCGGTTAGCAAGCTAACTTTAAACACGTCTGTGCGACCATGCGGCGCAGACCATAATTTAGTGATGCCCTTTCCAAAAGTTTAGCAACAAAAAGCATAACAGAACCAACCAGTTAGCACCAAAATAGAACGACTAACTGTAACCAAATAACGTTACCCATTTTTAGGAAGACAGCATCAGAGACAGCATGCACTCAGTCAACTGCTCAGGGATATGGCAGAAAGAACGATAACGTGCTTGTACTTGAATGTCGCACCAACGTAACAACGTAACCTCACGAGAACACACGAGAACAGAAAATGGATCGATTGTTTTTTTTTTTATTCTTTTTTTTATTATCATTTTTTCTGTTTTTTTGTGTTGTCTTGTCTTGGAGATTACATTAATTAATTAATAAATAAATAATTTATTTTCAAGAATTGACCAAAAACAGTGGGTGGGAGGGACGGACGGACGGAAGTGACCATAGTAAACAAACGGTGTCTTAGCTTGCCCTACAGTAAAAAAAAAAAAAAAGGCACATCGAAAGAGGAGTAAAGCAATATATTAAGCGGCAATCAAACCCACATAGTTTGAGACAACGTTCAAAACACACTGCCAGTGTCTAAGCATAAACTATATATGCATAAACTAAGCATATAAAGTCCGATAGCCTAATGCTAACGTATATAGTAAAACCTCATAGACGGGGTAACAGAAATTAGCATGCAGTTTACAGCCAGTAAAGCTGCTAAAACTGTTTTAATTCTGGCGATAGCGCTGGTAACACGTCACCGTTTAATCCAGAGTCTTTGGTCATTTTATGACGCTTGGGAATTTGCTCCGATGTTTGTTCTGGGCTAAGTGCAGAGTCTGTGGGATCCGCGACCGGGGCACTGCAGCGGCTGTCACCACAGCAGCAGCAGCAGCAGCAGCAGCTGCTCTATTCAGCTGATCTGCCGCGGCCGCCCGTCGTCCTCCCATAACGTATCCGCATGCTTTTGGAGATTTACTGCTGGCTGGTTAAATTGTTTTTAGGAGATTAATGTTGGTCTCATTGATGAAATTTAACAACTGTGGCAGTGACATTAAATTGTTTGAATGAAAAGTGAGCAGGCTGCCTCTGGGCTAGGGACAAATCACATTTGTGTAAATAAATAACTGTTTTACAAAGAACCGATCAGTCTAATAAATTTGATTTTGTTAAGTCGACATGGTTACTGAACATGGCAAAGATTATTACCACTTTATGACTTAAAATTAGGTATGTCTATGGGAGTCCTATGGGAGTGCTCTGATCGGCAGTAGTCGGCCGATCAGAGGCTAGCCTCTTGTATAAAAGGTGACGGCAATAATAATACATAATAATTAAAAAAAAACATTTTCAACACTAGATTTCGCTTAAAATCACTTAGTCCCTGCAAAATGTGTTTTTGCTGAAGCTCATTTTAGGCCAACAGCTGTTACCTGCAGTACTGACGACACTGATGTTTGAACTGACAGGAAATTGATCAGCTGTAGCAGCATTCTTTCTTCTAGTATTCATGGCTGTGGAGACAAAACAATCTAGTCAAGGATATAGCCTTAGCAGTAATGTCATGAGCTACACAAGCACAGCAATAACGACAAAGAGTGCAATTTTTCTACTGGGGTGTGATAATTCCATTTTTTTTTTAAGATAGGAGGATAGTATTTAAAAAAAGTTTTTTTTTGCTTTTTTAAACTTCTTCCTACTCGTTTTCGAGCTTTCTTAAATGGTGCCGTTTTGTCATGAATATTCTGGATTTTGCTTTACATATTTTCTTTGTCCTGTTTTTCCCATTTTTGATCCTTTGACATGACCCCACCCAAGTTTCCCAACATAGCTTAGCTCGCAAGCTAACAGTCGCGTCACCTATCGTTAAGTTAGCGGTAGCTATCCCCGAAGGTGCTAAGCCGAGCTGGCAAGCCAAGTCACGTTGTAATTAGCTAGCGGTTAGCAAGCTAACTTTAAACACGTCTGTGCGACCATGCGGCGCAGACCATAATTTAGTGATGCCCTTTCCAAAAGTTTAGCAACAAAAAGCATAACAGAACCAACCAGTTAGCACCAAAATAGAACGACTAACTGTAACCAAATAACGTTACCCATTTTTAGGAAGACAGCATCAGAGACAGCATGCACTCAGTCAACTGCTCAGGGATATGGCAGAAAGAACGATAACGTGCTTGTACTTGAATGTCGCACCAACGTAACAACGTAACCTCACGAGAACACACGAGAACAGAAAATGGATCGATTCTTTTTTTTTTAATTCTTTTTTTTATTATCATTTTTTCTGTTTTTTTGTGTTGTCTTGTCTTGGAGATTACATTAATTAATAAATAAATAATTTATTTTCAAGAATTGACCAAAAACAGTGGGTGGGAGGGACGGACGGACGGAAGTGACCATAGTAAACAAACGGTGTCTTAGCTTGCCCTACAGTAAAAAAAAAAAAAAAAAGGCACATCGAAAGAGGAGTAAAGCAATATAAGCGGCAATCAAACCCACATAGTTTGAGACAACGTTCAAAACACACTGCCAGTGTCTAAGCATAAACTATATATGCATAAACTAAGCATATAAAGTCCGATAGCCTAATGCTAACGTATATAGTAAAACCTCATAGACGGGGTAACAGAAATTAGCATGCAGTTTACAGCCAGTAAAGCTGCTAAAACTGTTTTAATTCTGGCGATAGCGCTGGTAACACGTCACCGTTTAATCCAGAGTCTTTGGTCATTTTATGACGCTTGGGAATTTGCTCCGATGTTTGTTCTGGGCGAAGTGCAGAGTCTGTGGGATCCGCGACCGGGGCACTGCAGCGGCTGTCACCACAGCAGCAGCAGCAGCAGCAGCAGCTGCTCTATTCAGCTGATCTGCCGCGGCCGCCCGTCGTCCTCCCATAACGTATCCGCATGCTTTTGGAGATTTACTGCTGGCTGGTTAAATTGTTTTTAGGAGATTAATGTTGGTCTCATTGATGAAATTTAACAACTGTGGCAGTGACATTAAATTGTTTGAATGAAAAGTGAGCAGGCTGCCTCTGGGCTAGGGACAAATCACATTTGTGTAAATAAATAACTGTTTTACAAAGAACCGATCAGTCTAATAAATTTGATTTTGTTAAGTCGACATGGTTACTGAACATGGCAAAGATTATTACCACTTTATGACTTAAAATTAGGTATGTCTATGGGAGTCCTATGGGAGTGCTCTGATCGGCAGTAGTCGAGGCAGTGTGTTCCATTTCTCTCGATCGTTGTCTGGATCGTATCCGATATGTTTTTCTAATTTTTGCTGATACCTGCTATGTGCAGGCTCCAAAAGCTTTGGAGTACTCGCTTCCCATCATTTTCAGTAATTTTCAGGCACCACTCTCCACTTCCTGCCCTGACATAACCCCGCCCCCCTTACGTCATCAGAACAACGTGACTAAAAACAACCGCCGTAAACAAGAAGAAGAAGAAGAAAAATGGATCGTTTAAAGCGGGAACTCACCGCGTTGCTGCGTGCAACTAATAATCTGCAACACAAAAGGAAAATTGTGTTGTGGATGCAGAAGACGGGACTCCTCGCAGGTCAGATGACTTGCACAAAGTGCACCAACCCTATGAGACTGGTGGAAACTTCTCGCCATGACGGATTTCAGTGGTGAGCAAAGAATCTAACCTGGCTAGCTACATTAGCTATTTAATGCTATCCAACAAATCAGGATGCGTGCGCAACCTGACTGCAGAAAGAACCGGTTGTCATGGTTACCTCCATGGATCTAGTGTAGTCAAAGCGGTGTTAGCTAGCGATGTTGTCAGCCTACTACAACAGTTTATCACCTACTGATGTAGTGTGTGTTTTATACATAGACTGTAGGTTTTATAAAGGCAGGAAAAAAAAAAAAAAAAAACGTCAGGACAGAGGATCGAGTTTGTACCGCGGCAACGGAAACTCAGCCACGGGACAAGACATGGACACTCACAGCAGCGGTGGTTATCTGTAAAAACAACACTGTGCATCACTAACGTTACCTACAGTTATTTAACAGACAATAATGTTCAGGAAAATACTCACGATTACAAAACTCAGTGTCTGTGAGGACTGATGCTGCCTGGTCAGAGATGAGGGAAGAGGACGGACCTGTCTAAAGTCTGGAGCAACTGCATAACGTAACTGTAACGTTACCTGCATGGCTGAGTATGTACCGGTAATCTAAAACAATATAGCTTAACGTTAATTAATGTCAGCTTGCTTTCCATTAGTATGTGACCTCGTCTTCAGTCACTGTCGTAGTAAACATTTCACAACTCATTCGCTGCAGTTATAACGTTACAGCTGTGCCTGTGAGCATTTAGCTTTATCACCATTCAAACCAACGTATCTAACACGTTATATTGCTCGAAATTAATCGCCAATGTACTATTTTCTCTCTCGTTTGCCTTGAAAGGGGTGCGAGTTGACGGTATTCTGTTAAATTTGCACGTTTTGGTATTTTTATCAAAACAATTAGTGCAACTTCCAGCACAAAAAGACATGATCACGGCTCTTGCTGCTGTCTTTCTGCAGGCGACATGCGCAGTAGAACGTCAAAAACCGTTGAGAAAATTGCTGCGGCGTTACCTTACGTAGCTATCATTCTGAAATAAAAGCTAGACCACAGAGGCTTAGTTTTGTTGACCTACTTACAAGTTGTGCATGTGCCCTGTGGTCTAGCTTAGTGTGTATTTATTTTTGAACATGAATACATTATCTCCCCCTTTGTAGTACTGTAGGTAGGCAATTTATCACAGACAGATTTAAGATTAATTTGACTGTTTCCTTTGCAGGATATGCAGAAAGCACCGATCCAATCCCACACTCACAGTGCGCAAAGGGTCTATGTTCTACAAGTCACGCAGAAGTCTGCAGAACCATCTTGAGTTCATGTACAGGTTTGTTTGTTTTATCCGTGAGTTTCAAATGTAGTGCTACATCTGCCATGTTAGGGATCCACAGGTGGGTGGATTTCCTTCCATACACCAAGGTTTACACCAAGGTTTACACCAAGTCGCTGCACGCTAATGAAAATGGATAGGCGCATGAGGCCCGTACTGCGAAGCCATTTTAGTGGGTTAGTGAGGTATGTTGAGTCTAAAGCCAGGCTCTCCTGTACTACAAAAGTGGGTCTCTTTTAACCCGGCTAGATCACCGTGGTAACTTATGCTTAGCTCTAGTCCCGACCAGGTTATGTTCAAAGTTTAATCATAAAACCAGCTATAAAAGCGCAGCTCACCTTTACTTTGAAAGTCCAGTGGATGATCCACCGCTGGTCCTCTGAGTGGCGTCTGTAGACGTACGGCGCGATGGGGAAAAAAAAAAAAAACAACGGCGTGGCTTCCTGCCCGGCTTGACATGGTTGCTCCCTGAAAACAGACCAGCTGAAACGTTCGTTGCAGGGCGCGAGCCGGTGGCGTGACCGGTGTGTGTGAGAATGACACAACATGGTTCGAAGTAGCAGTGAGCTAATATACAAGACAAAATCACAGAAGTACCCATGCTTCGGGATTCGATCCACGGTCAACTGCGAGGGAGTCATCTGCTTTATCCACTGTACTACCGCAGCAAACGACCTACGGCCGTTACAACAGCAAATTTAACCAACTTTTCAGTTTTTCAGGTTCGGAACGACGTCCGTTTTTCAAAAATAATTAAGGGAAACATGAAAAGTAAAACATGAAAATAAACGTTGAGAATGGCATAATCGTCGCGTGCCGGATGTGGCCCGCGGGCCGCCTATTGGGGATCCCTGCTGTAGCCTATACTTTATTTTATATACAGTTAGTCACCACTGAAAGAAGTAGTGTGCTCGCAGCAGGACAGACAATCAGATGGATAATCAGTAAAGTTAATAATTTCACTTAATGTGGCCATGAATAAATTTAATTCTTGTTATATTTCAGTGTTGCCAAAATACAAATCTTGAATAAGTTTCCGCTGTTTTCACATTTAAAAGGTCTTTGTTGTCTTTATACAGAGACAATGAGATTTGCTTGCAGCCACGGCACCTAAAAAAAACTCACTGTAACCTATTTCCATACGCACACAAGCCTTGCTTCCAATAAAACATACACTCGCGTTATAATTGCGATCAGTGATATTATAACAATATAAAACACAATTTAAAATGACATTTGATGTTGCTCTAGTTAATTTAGGTCAAATGGATAAAGCTTCGTATTTAAAAGTAGCTCAAGAGCTGTTATAAATTAAAAGCAGCCTCAGGTCTCGTCAGCAAGACGTTGCTTCAGGCTGCGATTGTGCCTTTTTATATTGCTCATACTCTCTCCAATAAAACAGTTGCACTCTTGGCTGAAATCAGCCCGTTGTGGATCAATTTCGTGCAGAAGTAGAATCATTTAACGCCAAACGCCCCCTTTGATGTGAACACACACAGACTAACTTAACAAACTAAGTTGATAACCAGCTTCGTAGTACCGTGTTAACCCTGGCCGGGACTTGAGGTTTTGTTGAGCTGGAAGATGAACACAAAGCCTGGTCATGTTGAGCATCCTTCAGGCCTCTGGTCTATGGGCCACCTGGCCTGATATTACTCACCAATTGTATTTCCTTTTGGGTATGTTCTTTCTTTTTAGATTTTCCCAGGGCCTGCGGTTGAGGCAACTGGACCTGATGGATGATGGAGTTGCAGGAAGTAGCAGGACTCTGACAAAAATGGCCTCATCCATGAGAAAAGTATGAACTGTTTGTGTAAATTTAAAGTTACAATGTAGAATAGTGGAAAGCAACATCATTCAATATAATGTAGGCTATCTCTTTCTGTGAGTCTAAACATGACTATCTAATTGAATTCTTTTTAAAGTCGCTTTGGATAAAAGTGTCTTTCAAATGACTATTTTAATGTTAATCCCAATGTACTGTAGTCTAATGTTGCTCTATAAAAAATGTGTACATGTTATATTTTAATAGCCTCATACCCATTTACATATGTTTTCCTTTCCTCTGAAAGGTCTGCATCCATGCTATCCACAAAGTGAGGCATCAGGGTAACATGAAAGTTGGTGGACGCCATCACTTTGTAATGCTTGATGAGAGCAAGTTCTCACACAAAAGAAAAGTAAGTCCTATCTATATGATGAATGATGATAAATGATATTGATACAGAGGGGCAGCTGTCTCTAAGGAGGTGGATCAAATTGTCCAATGATCAAAGGGTTAGCAGTTAGAATCATGGCTCTTCCTGTTGACTTGTCAAAGTGTCCTTGGGCAAGATACTGAACCCCGAATTGCTTTCAATGGTGCATGGTAGCTATAACTGGTAGCAGTGAGTGACTGACTTTACAAACCTCTGCATGGTAGCTGTAACCCATCAGTAATGTGCTGTCCACCAGCCGGGTGTATGATAGCAGACAGGATGCTGGCACTGACTGTTACCAGCTTCTCTGAGTGAATGAGAGAATCTTAAAGCCCTTTGGATACTGTTAAAAGAGAAAGTAGAAACTGTAAAAGTAGAGGAGGCATTAGAAAATCCAAAACAAGAAGCAAATTCATTTGTTTCCTAAGGTCTATAAAAAATCCTAGTATTGAATTGTTTTTTTATTTTTATTGCAGTACAACCGTGGGAGAGTTGGGCCAGCCTGGCGGCGAAACAAAAAGTGGGTGCTGGGGATGTTGGAACTTGGAGGAACGACCAGAAGACCAGTGCTCAAGATCGTCAGGAACCGTTCAAGGGATGTCCTTTTGCCAATCATACAGCGCCATGTACGAAGGCGTACAAACATCATATCGGATGAATGGCGAGCATATCGGGGGGCTCTGACAGAGGCTGGTTATGTTCACCACTCGGTTTGTCACAGAAGGCATTTTGTTGATCCTGCCACTGGGGCACATACCCAGAACCTTGAGAGGGCATGGCAGACCTTCAAGGTTGACATCTGGCGTCACAGGGGCAACCGGACAACCAAGCTTTTAAAAGAACATCTTAGGGTCATTGAGTGGGAGTATTGGTTGGGGAGAAAACATCGACATGGAATTCTTGGCCGCTTGATCCATGACATCAGGAAGTACAAGTATGAGTGTCATTTCTGAATCTTGAAGCTCTCTGTTTTAAGAGCGTGTTGGTGGTGGAGGCTATGGTTTTCTTTTTTTTTTTTAAGATTAAAAGTAATCTGTAGTTAAAGGAATAGTTCACCCCAGAATGATATTTCACTCCTTATCTCCTCCCCCTCATGTCAACTAAGGACAGGAAGAAGTTTCAGAGTCCTCCGTGGCTTCTCTGAGTTACAGGGGGTCTCGGGGTAGCAGTGCATGTCCATATAATGGTTGCTTGTCTATAATATCCCTCTTGTATTGAAGCCTAGAAAAAAATTAAATAAGTCTATATTTCAAGCTTGTTTGCAGCAGAAGATCATCTTCCTGATCGTCCAAATCTCGCGAGCCTTAGGCAGACCAGGAAGAGGAGCTTCCGCTGCAAAGAAGCTTGAAATATGGATTCATTTAATTATTTTCGGGACAACTTCGCATTTCAGGGCTTCAATACAAGACAGACATTACATACAAGCAGCATGGAGGTATTTAGATGTTTTCTGGTGTGTTTATTATTATTATATAGACATGCACTGCTACGCCAAGACTCCCTGTAACTCAGAGAAGCCACAGAGGACTCTGAAACTCCTCCCAGCCCTTAGTCGACATGAGGGTGAGTAGATGATGAGTGAAATATCATTCTGGGGTGAACTATTCTTTTTAAATTCAACAGATGTTATATTCCCACTTTCTGCTGACCAGGCACTTGATAGTTCTGTTTACTTGTTGACCCTTTATGAATCTTGAAGAGCTCTGGTTTAAGGGCAGGGCAGGGCCTATGGTTTTCTTTGAACATCTCACCACTTTAACATATGCCTGACAATTTAGTCTATTTTTGACCAAGTTGTGAAAAATAAAAATATTTAATTTTAAACAATGGGTTGTCTGTTTTTCTGCACAGTGGCTATAGAAGTGCCCTCTAGAGCATGCCAGAGGGACATGGACCATAGACAAAGTATGACCACTTCACTTGTATTGATTTTTTTTAACTAGCTAATAATGTATCATGACTTTCTATAACACACCAGAGTGTCCTCACTTTACTTAGAGCATCCAACGACTGCTTATAAACAACTTATAATGTATCATGACATTCTATAACCCACCAGAGTGTCCTCACTTTACTTAGAGCATCCAATGACTGCTTATAAACAACTTATAATGTATCATCAGTGTCCTCACTTTACTTAAAGCATCTAGTGACAACTTATAATGGTTTATAATCACTGTTTAAGCATTATACCATCTCATACAGACATAACACTTATAATAAATTATAATCATGTTATGATGTTTTATAACTGTGATTATAATGCGTTCATGAGAGATTAGTTATAATACTTTATGATACATTATGATGCTTGAACCCTTATAAAACATTATAAGAAAGCATTATAATCTGCTTATAATTGTTATTATAACACATCATGAACATGTATAAGTCATTATAACAGTGATTATAAATCATTATAACTTCATTATAACCGCATTATGATCGCATCATAATGCATTATAAGGAGGGGCCTCATAGAAAGTGTTACCTAAAGATTTATTGATCATGAGGTCATGGGTTCGATTCCTGCCTCCTGCAGTGAGCCTCTTATACAGGGATTTCTTTTACTCTTCTCTCATTGAATGTAACTATGGTGAAGTGGTTAGCTCAGTGGGCTGATGTACTGAAGGTTGTGGGTTCAATTCCTTCCTTGGACATGTTTCTTGTATGCCATTCCGCATGTCTTTGTCAATTTATTCTGCTAATTCAGCATGGTTCAGCAATGGCTTTCAGCATTCACACCATTTCCATTTTTGGAAATGCTATTGTTATTCGGTTCGGCCATTTTCTTCCGCCTTTTTACGGTCTTCTTCTAGTCCTTCATACTTTGTGCTATTTCAACAATTCATATATCAAAACGTGCAGCTTTTTTTGAACTTTATCTGCATTACTTTTCTCTTTTTAACTATTTATACTTTTTAAAATATTTAACTTTTTCTGCAAATTAAACTCTAGACAAATTATTTTCTCCAGTTTTGTAGCCACACTTGTCATCTGGCTAAAATTCTGGTCAAAAATGCAAAGAGACTTAGATAATAATTTAAAATATTTTTTAAATGCAGCCAGGGAGCTCTCTGCTCTCATTCAGCCCAATGCATTTTTTTCACAGCAGCAGGAGAAGGAGCTCAACTTTGTAACTTGCTGTTAAGTGCTTTTTAATTCATTTTAATTCACCAAAAAATAGTCACAGGTCACAAAAAAGTCCTCTTCTTACTTGGTGTGGCTAATTTATACTCATTTCTCTTTATTTTAAGCATCATTGGAAAAATCTCACATTCATCAAAGTCTCAACCTCTCTTCTCCATAACTCTGTCTGTAGTCCAGTTGGTAAGGTGGCCGCTTGCCAACCCCAAGGTCACTTGCTCGAATCCAGGCTGAGCAATCTTGTTATGTGATGTTGAATTCTGCTCCCCTCCCCCACCCTCAATTGGTTACAGGTGTTCATTAAGAGACGCATTAATTGCTTCTGCCACCGTTTGCAGCACATCATCACATTACAATGGCAACATGCTTATGTCTGTGCTCTCTGTGGCGAAGTGGCAGAGTAAAGGCTTATTGATCATGAGATCATGGGTTCGATTCCTGCCTCATTCATGTCTTCTGGCTAAAATTCTGGTCAAAAATGCAAAGAGACTTAGATAATAATTTAAAATATTTTTTAAATGCAGCCAGGGAGCTCTCTGCACTCATTCAGCCCAATGCATTTTTTTCACAGCAGCAGGAGAAGGAGCTCAACTTTGTAACTTGCTGTTAAGTGCTTTTTAATTCATTTTAATTCACCAAAAAATAGTCACAGGTCACAAAAAAGTCCTCTTCTTACTTGGTGTGGCTAATTACTGCACTTTCCTTACTTTTTTTTTTAAGCAGAAGCCAGTGATCCTCTTATTAAAGGTTTTCTTTGCCCCTCACATAGTGTCCGTGTCTGTAGCGTAGTGGTTAGCTTGCTGGGCTGGAGACCTGAAGGTTGCTGGTTCAAATCTTGCCTCAACAACATAGTGAATTATTTTCCCAGTCGTCCTCTGTTGACTTCTGATAACTTGCTTCATGTTGAAACTGCTGCTCTCAGCCTGAAATTCACAGAAATTTTCATTCTAAGTCATTCAAGCTTGACTCTCAAGCTTTCTTGGTGTTGACACAGTGTGTTTCCAACAGGTGCAGCTTTGGGCTCGTTAACTTCAGAGTGAGACAGAGTGCAGGTCATCAACAGACGACAGTCTTTGCAACTGTGTGTACACTGTGGCCTAGAGGCAAAGTCAAAGTCTTCTGACCATGAGGTTGTGGGTTTGATTCCTACCTCGGTCAAACATTGTATGGTGATCACTGCTTGCGCTGTTTGCTAATTCTGCAACAGCGTTCAGCTGCTTTCAGCATTCACACCATTTCCATTCTTGGAAATGCTTTTTCTAGTTAGTGTGACTGCTGCAGTCACACTATTGTTCTTCTGTTTGGCCATTTTCTTCCGCCTTTTTACGGTCTTCTTCTAGTCCTTCATACTTTGTGCTATTTCAACAATTCATATATCAAAACGTGCAGCTTTTTCTGGACTTTATCGGATGTATTCAAATTTTTCATACTTTTTATACTTTTTCAAATATTTAACTTTTTCAGATTTTTTTCAGCTTTATAATGCGTGTGTGTTGCGTCTAACGAGCAGAGCTAGAGTGGATAGAGGCAAAAAAACATTCTAGAGTTTTTCTGGCTAAACTGTCAGCACGGCCGCAAATTAAACTCTAGACAAATTATTTTCTCCAGTTTTGTAGCCACACTTGTCTTCTGGCTAAAATTCTGGTCAAAAATGCAAAGAGACTTAGATAATAATTTAAAATATTTTTTTAATGCAGCCAGGGAGCTCTCTGCTCTCATTCAGCCCAATGCATTTTTTTCACAGCAGCAGGAGAAGGAGCTCAACTTTGTAACTTGCTGTTAAGTGCTTTTTAATTCGTTTTAATTCACCAAAAAATAGTCACAGGTCACAAAAAAGTCCTCTACTTACTTGTTGTGGCTCATTTATACTATTTTCTGTTTTTTTTTAAAGCATCATTGAAAAATCTCACATTCATCAAAGTCTCAACCTCTCTTCTTCTCAACTCTGTCTGTAGTCCAGTTGGTAAGGTGGCCGCTTGCCAACCCCAAGGTCACTAGTTCGAATCCAGGCTGAGCAATCTTGTTATGTGATGTTGAATTCTGCTCCCCTCCCCCACCCTCAATTGGTTACAGGTGTTCGTTAAGAGACGCGTTAATTGCTACTGCCACCATTTGCAGCACATCATCACATTACAATGGCAACATGCTTATGTCTGTGCTCTCTGTGGCGAAGCGGCAGAGTAAAGGTTTAGTGATCATGAGGTTGTGGGTTCGATTCCTAGTTCAAGTCTTGCCTCAACAACAATAGTGAATTATTTTCCCAGTCGTCCTCTGTTGACTTCTGATAACTTGCTTCATGTTGAAACTGCTGCTCTCAGCCTGAAATTCACAGAAATTTTCATTCTAAGTCATTCAAGCTTGACTCTCAAGCTTTCTTGGTGTTGACACAGTGTGTTTCCAACAGGTGCAGCTTTGGGCTCGTTAACTTCAGAGTGAGACAGAGTGCAGCTCATCAACAGACAACAGTCTCTGTAACTGCGTGTATACTGTGGCTTTGAGGCAGAGTGAAAGTCTATTGACCATGAGGTTGTGGGTTCGATTCCTACCTCGGTCAAACATTTGTATGGTGATCACTGCTTGTACTATTTGCTAATTCTGCAACAGCGTTCAGCTGCTTTCAGCATTCACACCATTTCCATTCTTGGAAATGCTTTTTCTACACTATTGTTATTCGGTTCGGCCATTTTCTGCCTTTCTTCAGCATTTAACTAGTCCTTCATACTTTGTGCTATTTCAACAATTCAAATATCAAGTGTTCAGCCTTTTCGGGACAGGTATGCTATGTCTTTTCTCTTTTCAACTATTCATACTTTTTGCAATATTCAACTATTTCTGATTTTTTTTCCCCATAGAGAATGCATTGGAACAGTCTTGAAACTCTTCAAATCTTCTTTTTTTTTTATTTTTATTTTTTTATATTTTTTGGCTTTTCATGCCTTCATTCGATAGGACAGTTGAGAGTGTGACAGGAAATGGGAGGCAGAGATGGGGGGAATGACATGCAGGACAGGGCCGTCCGACGCGGGACCCGAACCGGGGCCGCCCGCAGCGAGGACCACAGCCCCAACACATGGGGCGGGCGCTCCACCAACCGAGCCAAACTCCGCCCCACTCTTCAAATCTTCTTACTTCTTTCAGCCTTTAAAGTGTCCACATACTTTCAGCTAGAGACTTCATTCAAATTCTGAGCTGTAGACAAACTTTTTAAGTATTCCTCTATGACTCAGCTTATTGATATCTTCAACAGTTTCTGATATTTGGCCGCTTTAAAATCATTAAGTTTTTTGACAAAATCCAGCTTTATAATGGGTGTGTGTTGCGTCTAACGAGCAGGGCTTAGAGTGAGTGACATCATCGCTAGAGTGAGAGGGATCGAAAAAACATTCAGGATTTTTTCTGGATAAATTGCCAGCACGGCCACAAATTAAACTCTAGACACATGATTTCCTCACTGGTTTGTAGCCACACTTGTCGTGTCTCATTTAATGTGCTCAAAACAGCAGACAGACTTACAGAATTGTCTCAGTGAGCCTCATTGTGCAGCTAGACCCGCTCCAGTGGCTCATCCACTTCAATATAAAAGTAGGAGCTGATTTTTTTTAGAAAAACAGAAATGCCCCCCTTTTCTACCTTGCGACCCTGAGAAAAGTTTTTGCCCTACAAACATTTAATGCACATCAATGTGCTCAGGAAGGTCTCCTTGCCCCAGTAGTCATGACCACATTCTGATAAGAGGTACGGTTCTCTTTTTCTGGGCTGTTTTCGGAAGCTGCACAGAGCTCAAATCTCTCTGCTCTGCTCTGTGTGCAGTGGCCAGCTGTTGGGGCCAGCTCGTTATCAAAGTCTATAAATAGAACAGGTCAGGTGCAGCCTGGCCGCTCGTTAAGATGTTTTTAAACACAGCCCCACACACACACATGATAAACCAGACTGACAGAGGATGTCCACGCACAAACACAGGCATCACACTCACACAGACAGACACACACAGACACTCACACACAGTCACACATGCACACATACACAAACAGACAAACACACAAACACAACACTGTTCCACACAGTAAAATGTAAGCATGGTAGTCGCCATGGTAACTTCTGAGGGCAGGCTGCCAATCAATCAGATCATTAGGGAGAGAGGAGTTCTGTGGCTTTCTGCACATGTACACGCAGACAGAGAGACCGTCAGACTCACACACACACACACACACACACACACACATCCAACACACACACACACAAATGGACACACACTAACTACTACACACACACACACACACACACACACACACACACACTCAACAAACATACACACACACACACTTACCAAACACATACACAATTACACACAAACAGACACACATGCACACACAACAATCAGACACACGAATGGACACACACTAACCACACACAAATCCTACACTCATACACAAACAGACACACACGTCTAACACACACATTTCCTACAGTTGTCAGGTCAGACTGTTTTGTATGTACCTCTCTATCTTCCTGTTGTAGTTGTAATGGACTCGTTGCTGTTAATTTTGTTTTTAAGCAATTTAAACTGAAAATACACATTTCCCCATTTTGGTCATGTTGAACACATTGTTTTATACTTATCCTAAACTACTGAGGCTCTTCTCAACCATTTCACACCATTAAACCCGCTGTTTACATGTTCTACTCCTCGGCTAATGCTCGATCTATATTCTTCAACAATGTTCTTCTGCTGTCAGTTTACAATGTATTTCAGTAGGCATTAACTTTTTTCTTAATTCAGGAATTTTTCAAACTTTTCTTCAACAATTCAAGTAATTTCCAGCCATTTCATACAAAGTCTCACATCTTCTACTTTCAAATATATTCTCAGCCATTGCTTCGGCTATGTTAGTGCTGGTTCATCAGTTTTCCTTCCTGTCAGGTTAGCTGCAGATTTCAACTATTTAACCATTACATTTAAACATGCAGGATTTCAATGTTTTCTTCTCCCTTTAGCATTTCTACTGCTTTTTACCTTTAAAAAGGCATTCATCTCATAGGTACAAGTTATATGTTTCAGCTTTTTCCCTCCTAGGGATGAATAAAGTATTCCTCAACTCTACTCTACTCTAGCATTAGTCTTTTCAACATTGCTTTAGCAGTTTCGTCAATTAATTTAGCATTGATTCAACAATTTCTTCAGCTCATTCAGCATTGCTTCAGCAATAGCGTTCAGCTGCTTTCAGCATTCACACACATTTTCTTCAGGAAATGCTATCTTTTTCTAGTGTAGTTTGCTACCCATCCAGATAGATGAAACTATGACTATTCAATGCAGGGTGTCATTCAATAAGGCTCAGCTATGATGTTATGATATATATAATAAGCAATATAGCTTATTATCTCTCTTATGTAAATATCTCATTGTGAAGGTAGAGTAGAGTAGAGTAGAGAATACTTTATTCATCCCGAGGAGGGAAATTCATATTAGTGTAGTAGCTCACACGACAATGACACAAAAAAGAAAGAGAGATGGAGCAGGGTCGCCGGATGGAGCAGGGCCGCCGGATGGAGCAGGAACCGCCGGGTGGAGCAGGAACCGCCGGGTGGAACAGGAACCGCCGGATGGAGCAGGAACCGCCGGATGGAGCAGGAACCGCCGGATGGAGCAGGAACCGCCGGGTGGAGCAGGGCCGCCGGGTGGAGCAGGACCGATGGTGAAGAGGCAGCTGGGTGGATCAGGATCATTGGTGGAGGGGCCAAATCATTTTGCTTATCTGCCCCACTACTATATTCCTCCATCTTGCAGCAAGGAGAGAGAAGCCGTCCACCACCGCTACTTTCCTGGTCAGTCAAGGTGCCATGAAGTGGATGATCCAGGCCGTCTAGAATTGCCTCCTCCTTCTTCAGTGCTCTAGTGCCTCAGGATGTTTAGTCTGTATCCTAGCAACAACTTCATGGAGAACTTCAGATGGAACTTAAGCAGTTGCCATTAGGTGGGATGTACACAAGTGTTGTTATGATTCGAAAAAATAAAATAAATGTCTACTTTCTGAGTCTTCACCAATATCTCCAGCTCTTCATCACTCTTGTTGGGCAGAGAGTTGATATTTCCAATGATGACTGACCTCAGAAAGGACTGATAGGACATCTCCACCTCCAAGCCTTTAACTTTGCACCAGCAGCAGCAGCAGCACAACAACCACCACAAAAGCACCTCTTCAGATCATCTGAGGACAGGATGGTGGTGTCCTCCAGATCTGTCCATTTTCAATGAAAGAAGCTCATCTCTGAAGAATCTCTTCTCCCCAGAGAAGCATCCATCAGTAGATAACAAAAAACACAACAAAAATAAAGCAAATGTTGAGTAAAAACTCAAAAACTCAGAGCTACCAGACTTTGCTGCTCCCAGTTGAAGCGCATGTTCCGGAACATCAAAAGGTAAACACACACAATGCGATCTAGCCCGGGATTACATTTTTGACGGCTCAGCGTCAGCTTCAGTTTACCGTAAACAGGCAACTCGACTAAGTGGTCACACACTTTTTCCAGGATAGCACATAGATTCATATAATTGTCACTGTTGAGAAAGCCTCTAGATGGTTCTGGATCAATAGAGTGGATCTATCTATGTGAGAGTGCTGCTTGGGGACAAATTGAGGATTGTTCAACTTCAGCTGGGTTGCCTGAGAGAGGGTGTTTATTGTTCAAAAAACTTGAAAGTGCCTGCGAGTGAACACATTGATGGGTCCGATCAGCTAATCCAGTCACTGATGGGGTTTTTTTCCCTTTAACCTCTGTGCATCACCTGGTGGCGGAGCAATGGCAGTGATCTTTGCCTTTTGTGACCTGTTGTGACCTGGCCTCCTCCTCCTTGGTCATTACCAACCCCCCCCCCACCCCCCACCCCCCCATCCCGTGTGTGTCCACTGTGATAGTTAATCATGGCAAAATGGACAGAAATCTAGTTTTAAAAAGAATGCTGTTTGGAAAAGCGAGGATTACTGTTGCAACTTTGCATTTCAATTGGAACATCATGATTATTTCATGTTGCATCACATATTTGTCTGAAGCAATGAGAACTAATTTCCCCCATGATAGAATCATATCTATAAAAGCTTCTTACAGAGGACACCATGACAGATGCAGGTGTGACAGGGGAGACACAAGTAAGTGAAGAAAAGAAAGAAGAGACACTTTGATGATGTGTAACTGATTTGCAGGCAACGGTTTTCATGAAATTACTTAATTACCCTATGCCTACCTAAATAACGTACATTTCTGCAGCTTCAATTGTTTCTGAGATCAAACCTGAGATTACAAAGACATTATCAGTTATATTCATTGTTCTGTTCCTTCAGGTTCATGGAAAACTACACCCTAAACAGCCCAATTCTCCAGCTGGAGGGGTTGGTTGTCTTAGAGGAGTCCTTCTACACAGCATTTTTCTTCCTTCTTTTCTCCTACTTGTTTATAATGGTTGCAAATGTGAGCATTTTAGTAGTTATTTTCATTGACAAGAACCTTCACCAGCCCATGTATCTGCTTTTTTGCAACCTGTCTGTCAGTGACATCATTGGCAGCACTCGTATTCTGCCTCGTGTGCTTGCAGACATGCTGCGTCTTCCTTCTGAACGTTTCATCACTTACTATGAATGTGTGGTCCAGGCTTTTACATCACATTTCATTGGTGCCACCGCTCACACTGTGCTTATGATTATGGCTTTTGACAGATATGTGGCCATCTGCAATCCCCTGCGTTATGCCTCCATAATGACCAACAAGATGGTGATCAAGCTGACAGTTTCTGCCTGGGGAGTGGCCTTCGTTCTGGTCGGGATTCTGCTGGGTCTGACCATAAGACTGAACCGATGCAGGACTCTGATTAAGAATCCTTACTGTGACAATGCTTCTCTTTTCAAACTCTCCTGTGAGAGTGTGTTTATTAATAATGTCTATGGCCTCACTTACACTGTGGTCTTTTTAACAGCCTCTATAGGCAGCATGGTTCTCACTTATACTAAGATAACTGTGGTCTGTCTAACTAGTAAGAACAAGTCTCTGAACAGTAAAGCATTAAAGACTTGCAGCACTCATCTTATTTTGTATCTGATCATGTTTTTTAGTGGGTTTATTATCATAGCTTTACATCGTTTCCCTCAGTACTCAGACTACAGAAAACTTTCTTCCATTCTATTTGTTATTGTGCCTGGATGTCTCAACCCCATAATCTACGGCATGCAGTCCAAAGAGATACGGAAATTCTTTTCTGAAATGTTTCAGTCCAAACGCCTGTTTGCCATCAAGTGAGCGATCATTGTTTGCTTATTGGTAAATGATTCAACTAAGTCATATAAAAAGTTAAGAGTGAATTGATGAATCAAATCCACTTTCCACAGTCGATCAAATACTATCATAGCTTTAATACTGTACTTTGTAAATATGTGGCCTCAATAAATGTTTAAAGCAAAATGTGACTTCAAAGGATTATATTTACATTCAAATGACATTCACAATTATGGTAATGCAGGGAGCAGAGACATAGCAAGCCATTAAATAAGTCACTGATCCATTTCAGCACAACCACAGACTATCAGGGCAGGTGGAGATTGCATGTTCTGCCTGTCTAAGATATTAGCAGGATGATATCATATTTCTAAAGTGGCATTTAATTATGGGCTGCCAAATGTAAAATCTCATTTCCAGTTTTATCAGTGATATATTTCTCACTCTCTCTCACTTTTCTCACATTTAGCTTGTATTTCTACCATTTTTGACAATTGAACAATTGAAATGTATATAAAATGACATACAGTTGCTATAAATGTTAATACATAAAACACACAAAAAAAAAATTTCAAGTCGTGACGGTCCGGGATTCAACTGAGTCCGGACAGTTGAGAACTCATAGAGCTACCAGTAGCCTAGCCGTTAGCAACTGGTGCTCCCTTAGCTCACGTTGGTACACATGTGGCTTCCTGTGTTTACATATCACTCGGGGCTGCTCACTATATCCTTACACTATATCAGACATGAAACCCTGCGACCAGCTGCGGGTGCAGTTGTCGGTCTTTTAAAAAACTATTTATTTCCAAAAACTTTCTTTCTAAAGTGTGTTGTGACTCTTTTACAGTCTATGCTCTGGAGTCTCCTCTTCTCTCTGTGTCCTGCTACTGCTCTGCTTGCGTTCTTCCTGGTTGGGGTACATTACAAATTACATATTAAGTATGTCTGGTCGCTCGTCAAATCTTATTAATCGGACCGAATACTATTATTGTTCAGACTTTTCTCAGAATTATATGCAGTGCTTAATTTGTAAATCATAAGGTGCCGGAACGCAAAGTACACATGACAGCTCGGGGATGACGAGACGGGCAGAGGTCCCGGAACGTATGCGGCGCACGTCGGGGGGGGGGGGCTGCGGACATGCCATGCTGTGGGGCACAAGCCTCAATTTCAAATAATAGGCTATCCATGTTATGACGTTTACTTGAATTATTTTATGCACAGGCAAATGCCCACATCACCACAGGCGGTGCTTTACAGTCAGGAATTTTCTCAACAGGTCTAACTTGTAAAAAAAAAAAAAAAAAAAAAGAGCTTGTAAAAAATCACACAAATCTTCCTATTATTCAAAGACTTGCACGGCGACCTATTAATAGACAGTATGCTCAGCTCAGTTGTGCAGCAAAACCTGAATTTTCCATAAGAAACCAGGGGTAATAAGTCTGCTTCACCTTGAACCGAGCTGCTGTCCAAACAGTTGTGCATCTCATCCCTGACCTGTCGCTGGACATCCCACACTACTCTCCGCTCACTGCCTCTCCTCTTCTTCTGAATCTCCCTGCTGTCAGCGGGCTGATGCCAGGGTCCCGCCTGTTGCTCCGGCCAGTGTTGCCCACAGTTTCAAATAAATTACGTCCGCCACGAATAAATTTTTCGGCAATATCGTTCCGTTCATTTATCTCCGCAACGCTCTTTCGCCGTTATTGGCACGCACGCACACACACGCACACACACACGCAAGTACACGCACACACACAGAAACAGACAGAGAGGGGGGAGAGAGGAAAGGACGAGTGCAGCAGTGCACAGCGCGGTAAATCTACGGCCCGGTCAGTGCGTCAACTTCAACAGATCTCCGACTCTTTCAAATTACTTTAAATCTTAATAAACAACATGGATTTATGGGGATTTGTTCTGTAAATTAATATATACATATTATATATATATTTTTATATTTTTTTACGAGAGGTACCGGATCTGCCCAAATAAGTACCGGAACACAGGGAGGCCAAAATTAAGAGGTGCCGGATCTTGTTCCGGCAGGATCCGGCTCAAATTAACCCCTGATTATATGAGAATGGAAAAATGATAGGCTGAGTATGGTTACACCCCGCCTTTCCGAAGCCCCGCCTTTCCGACAATAGACTTCCATTCATCGTAATAGCGGGGTTTTCTATAAGACCCCGCTACTCCGAAAAGGCTATTGGGGGAAACCCCCAGTGCGCAGTGCGCATTGATCCTTTTTTCCTTTTTGGGGTCAAACGGATCATGTGCATAATTAACTGCAAAACAAGCAAATACTTCATATTAATGACCAGGGCCGTAGCCAGGATTTTTGAAATACCGAGGTCATTTAGTCGTGGTGTGCGGGGGGGGGGGGGGGGTGCGGCTGTCAGAAATTTGGGGCAATTTTATATTAAAAGGCTTCAATCTGGTGCACTTTGACAGATAAAAACTACACACATCATATTAGATTAATCCCATTTTTATGATATTATCATCACTAGTGATCATCCAGAGAAGACCCAACTTCACTGAATTCTGATGAGAACACACCACCTATTACAAACAGGAGACTAGCTCCTCACACTCGTAGCAGCCACAGAGTAGCAAAAATATTATATTATAAAGTTTAATTCCAGCTCGAAAAAAAAGTCTGAAATGCAATGTGAAGGTCCTGGTTGTTAACATAAAGATGAACAGGTTTCTAGGGTGAAGTGTGCACTCTTTTTTACCATAGCTATAGCCTACTATCTTTGGGGTGACTTCCTTCTGGAGAGTCAGCTGTGTTCCTCACTTTGAAACAGGCCCAGGAAGTTTGTTTGCTTTTCCTTATAGTTAGCACAAACATACATCTGACTGCTCCTTTTTGAAGCAAATTTTGTTTTGTGTTATAATTGGTTATTCACGTTGTTTAACTATGTAGTCTTTCACATTTCTATGCATATTTTTTATTTGTAAAATGTTGGTGTCAAACTTCATTTCAGTTGTATGGTCTTCTTTGAATGGGAAAATATGAAGAGGTCTAGGTGAAATCAAAATGAGCCAAAAACAGTTGTATTTGGATGGAGTGAATATTATGACACAGGCTATTAGTGAAATATAATTAGTTTTCCAAAGGTCAAATTCCACCTGGACATCTCTGATAATAGCCTACTGTAAAACAGCTGCAAAATTGCTCAAGTTCATTTTTTTTAGCATCTACTTTTACACAGTTAGCCTACACATTACTTATTCATTTGCCTGATATCCCATGATTCAAAGGTAGATTTTACTCTAATGTTTAGTTTTGTTTTGTTTTTTACTAGGCAGAGATGAAAAATTTACATTTTCTACTGTACTCCAGACATGTCTGTAGTAATCTCACAGGTCTTAGCTTTCTTTAAATAAATAAATAAAAAAGACTGAAATAAAACTAATGGTTGCCTAAAGATTTTACACCATATGCTCTTTGTTAAATCTGTCCAAATTCTTTTAGAAACAATTTCACAGTCTTTGCTGTTTGTGAAATTTTGTGCTCGTGCACCACATATGCTCACATCTTTGGCATCTCCTGGGGGCTAAGCCCCCCCTGTCCTTAAAACTTAGTGACGCCCCTGTCTGTAAACATAAAATGTATCGTGTCACTGTGCTTTTCACATAATGTTGATGGAAGAATGGACAGTGCAGTAGATGCCCCCTCAGTATAGTATCTGCAGGAAAGAGGTCTCTGCTCTCCCCCACTTACTGTAGCTCAACTAGTGCATAGTGCAGGACACAGACAGTAAACGGCGCTGAATTGACGCTATTAAACAGCTGTTTTCTCCGCATACATGAGGACCCGTCCCTAAATAATACAACGGTTCAAGTGCACGTACTGTATGTACGAAACTTTTACAGTGTAATAACTGGTTGGAAAGAACAGTTTATCTAGAGCCAACCGACTCACTCAGTAGCCTCCGCGACGCGCTGTATCACTCGCTCTTTCCGAATGAATCGCCTTTTTTCAGGCGACCAGTAAACAAACACCAGCGTACGTGAGGGCGTCAATAAACAATAGCATTATAGGCCTACCGGAATTGTTGTTTGGACAAGAGAGGAGTCACTGAGTCACCTTCCATCTGTCCTCCCTAATACTTTCACCGCACTTTTTTTTTTAAATTTCATTCATTAGGCCGAAAAAAATACCGAGGTCATGACCTCGGTGTCCTCAATGGTAGCTACGGCCATGTTAATGACATAATGTTCATTATGCTTAGCCTGTCTAGCCTCTACCTGGTCTTTTTACTAAACTTAACCAACTCCTTTCTTCATTGCCTAAGCCCAACCAAAGCATCTCCCTCAGTCAGCTGTCAGCACGAGCGGCGGCTGCAGCAGCCTCGCGCCCCTGTGAGCTCAAGCTGGGTTCAGCCGCGCTCGAGCGGCGCAGGGGGGGAGAAAAAAAGTGTATTCCTTTTACTGTGTGGGAGATCTCCAACAACGGAGTCGGGGAGAAAGCAAGTGGGACAGATCTGCCCAGTCCCTGAGCAGCACACGTTTCACAGACAAGCCACAAAGCAGAATGTAAACAACATCACGCGGTTCAGCACCTTCGACATTGGACAGCTGCGGGGGGGGGACTGTGTCGGAACAGCGGTGTTTCGAAGTGGGGGTATTTCGGAACAGCGGGGTGTCGAAATGGAGGGGTGTCGGAATGGAGAGCTGTCCCCGCTGAGTATCTCTGTGTTTATAACAGCTTTGCCACATATTGCACTACAAAACTTCGACAACATATTAATTCAACAATCAACATAAAACTATGGCTGAGTATGTCTGTGTTTTTAACAGCTGTTACGCCCCAGCTAGGGGTATCTGAGGAGCAACATGAAAACGTGACATTCTCTCCCCAAAACTCAAGCAGCCACAGAGCCAGAAGTAAATAAACCAATATTTATTGGTACAGATTAAACGATAATTAAATAATGACAGTGCTCAGTAACTTCGGGGTGGACCTAGGCCAAAATAACAAACAAAAGAGGATCTAACTCAGAGGGACAAACTAACCTGCAAAGGAAACCAAAAACAACAGAACACAGGCTGACCTCCCTGACTTAACCAAAAACAGGAGAAAACTGGATAACTCAAATGGCAGTCCACCCCTACGGGAGAACACAACAAAAACTAAAGGTGGCTGGTTGGGTGAGGGGGAGGAACGCGTGGTCTGCCTCGCTCTGGCCCAGCTGCCGACTGCCACTCGGGGTTTTTATGCCAGGACCCAGGCCCGCTCTCAGATGCCGCACCAATCACCCGCCAGCTCAGAAGCGCCGCACCAATCCTCAGCCAGCTCAAAAGCACCAATCGGGACCGGAGGGGGAGGAGTCTGGCCACCCGACTAAGGAGCTGCAAAGACAAACACACACGCAGGCACACCTACACACATACCCACTACACACCAATACACACCAAGCCAGCGACGGCAGAAATACATATGCACCCTTATAATCACCCAGGCCAAACGACGGCAGTCGTAACACCCCACACCCCCAAGAGTTAGGCATCCACTCCTACGGATGTCTAACTCCCAGCTCACTCTGGGGCTCTAGAAAAAGCATCTGCTATAACATTATCAGACCCCTTTTTGTAACAGATTTCAAGATTGAAATCTTGTACGAGAAGGGACCACCGCATGATACGGTGATTAGCGTTGCGCATCTGGGACAGAAAAACAAGAGGGTTGTGGTCGGTAAACACAACGACCGGATGAGCACTGGAACCGATGTAAACTTCAAAATGCTGCAGTGCCAGCAACAGCGCGAGGGCTTCTTTTTCGATGGTGCTGTAGTTTACTTGATGTTTATTAAATTTCTTTGAGAAATAGCAAACCGGATGCTCAACCCCACTCTCGTCTTCCTGGAGGAGAACAGCCCCAGCGCCGCACGCGCTGGCGTCCACCTCCAGCTGAAAAGGCCGTGTGAACACGGGCGCAGACAAAACAGGCGCACAACACAATAGAGCCTTCGCGGACTCAAACGCGACTTGACAAGCGTCGGACCACACAAATGGTTTAAGGGGACTAACGAGGGCGGTAAGCGGAGCCACCACATCTGAAAAGTTTTTGCAAAATGCCCGATAATAACCACACAGGCCAAGAAAGCGGCGCAAAGCTTTTTTGGACTGTGGTGCAGGAAAATCAATAACAGCCTGAATTTTCGCATCTACAGGACGCACTTGCCCCTGTCCCACCTGTTTACCGAGATATGTCACCGTCCCTTTCCCAAACTCACATTTTGCGAGGTTGAGAGTAAGGGAGGCCTCACGGAGACGACGGAAAATGACGGAGAGAATTCGAAGGTGACCGGACCAAGAAGAGGAAAACGCAACCACATCATCCAGATAAACCTCGCAGTTTGCAACCCCAGCCAACACGGTGTGCATGAGACGCTGGAATGTAGCGGGAGCGTTTCTCAACCCGAACGGCATCACCGTGTACTGGAGGAAACTGTCCGGTGTAACGAAGGCGGAGATCTCGGAGGCGCGCGGAGTGAGAGGCACCTGCCAGTAACCTTTTAACAGGTCCAACTTGGTGACAAACTGGGCAGATCCTACACGGTCAATACAATCCTCCATCCGGGGTAACGGAAAGGAGTCAGGTTTAGTGACGGAGTTAACTTTGCGGTAGTCAGTGCAGAAACGAGCGGTGTTATCAGGCTTCGGGACGAGGACACAAGGTGAGCTCCAGGGACTGGTACTGGAAACAGCTAAACCATGCGCAACCAAATAACTTACCTCCTGCTGCATCAGAGCTCGTTTTGTAGGGTTCAGTCGGTATGCGTGCTGCTTAATGGGCCGATGTCCCTCCACGTCAATATCATGGTGTAATACAGAAGTTTGACGGGGATAATCAGAGAAAAGGGACAGATTATCGTGAATCAACTGAATGATATCTGCCCGAGCGGCAGGACACAAATGGGACAAGAATGACTCCAGGTCATTTAAGACCTCAGTGTTCGGCAGCCGAACCGCTGGCGTGGAGCCGCTTTTTTCTACTAACCCGTCATCAGCTGGTCGGTACAGCGGTGGAGGACCGGCAGGAACAGCAGGACGCACACAGACCACCGGAGCAGCAGGGGGCAGTGTCGAGGAACCTTCCCTGGTAACATACTTCTTCAACATATTAATATGGCACACACGGGACTTTCTTTTACGATCAGAGGTTTTTATCACATAATTAGTGTCACTGAGTTTCTGTTCTACTTCATAGGGACCGGAAAATCGGGCGTGCAAGCTGGAGCCCGGTAGCGGGAGCAGCACCAGCACTTTTTCACCCGGCTGAAACACACGGAGCGCAGACTTTTTATCATATCGCTGTTTCATCTTACCTTGGACTTTTGCTAGGCTGTTCTGAGCCAACTGACAAACATTTTGGAGACGCTCACGAAAAGAACTGACATAATCAAGGACGTTATACTCGGGACTAGGCTTCTCCGACAGCCACTTCTCTTTGAGAAGCCGGAGAGGACCACGGACGGTATGACCAAACACCAAATCGCACGGACTAAAACCCAGAGATTCCTGTGAAGTCTCTCGCACAGCGAACAACAAGAGAGGAAGAGTTTCATCCCAATCCTTGTTGGACTCCAGGCAAGCCTTCTTCAGCATCGACTTTAACGTCTGATGGAACCTCTCAAGTGCGCCTTGGCTTTCTGGATGGTAAGGACTCGATTTCACATGCTTAATGTTTAACTCATTCATAACCTGACGAAAAACCTTGGACATAAAGTTTGAGCCCTGGTCAGTTTGTACAACTTTTGGCAACCCAAATGTGGAAAAAAACTTTGTGAGAGCTTTGATGATGGGTTTAGTTTTTATCGTGCGTAACGGGATGGCCTCGGGGTAGCGCGTAGCAGCACACATAATAGTTAATAAATACTGCTGACCCGACTTGGTTTTGGGCAACGGTCCCACACAATCTAGCAACACACGCTCAAAAGGCTCCCCCCAGCACGGGAATTGGCTGCAGAGGAGCAGGGGGTACAGGCTGGTTAGGCTTCCCCACAAGCTGGCATGTGTGACAGGACCGGCAATATTTCGTTACATCAGCTTTTAACCCCGGCCAAAAAAAATGACGCAGCACCCGATCATAAGTTTTTGCAATACCCAAATGTCCAGCAAAACTGGAATCGTGCGCAAGGCTGAGAATTTGAGGCCGAAATTCGCCTGGGACGACGACTTGACTCACCGCATTTACTGCAGACGAGTCTGGGTTCCAGCGTCTCATTAACACCCCATCATCAAAGAAAAAAGAAACAGGTTGACATTCATCTTTTGTACCGGCAGAAGACACACAATGAGCTAGAGACGGGTCTTTTCTCTGCGCAGACACCAACGCGTCTCTAGTTACATCCAAACTCAGTTCAGACTTAACACACGGTTCAGAAACACCCACATCATTCGATTCCTCACTTTTAATACAAGCATGCGACACATTTTCCTCTAAGGTAGCCATAAATGAATCAGACAGGTCAGTGGCTTCACCCATCTTACGAGCCTGCGCGCGCGTAATGGCACACGCAGGAAACACAGTAGACACAGAGGAGGCAGACACAGGTACATCGACAACCTCGGGTGGAGGAAACACAACCCCACCGGCCAAATCATTCCCCAGAATGAACGAAACTCCCTCGATAGGAAACGACGGACGCACAGCTACCTTTACGCGACCCGTAACTAACGGCGAGCACAAATGCACGGTGTGCAACGGCGCTTTTAACACACTCATTTTTATTCCCCACACTAACAAATCGGAATTGCATGACGTTTCTGACGACAGAGGCAGCACATTATCCAACATAAATGAGTGATAAGCAGCAGTATCACGGAGAATTGTCACCGGCATTTTTTTTTCTCCCGCCTCCCCGGACAATGAAACGAAGCCGTGGGAAATGAATGGTCTGAAGCGGGGGTCCACTTCGCCATGCATAACCGGCTTTATGGCTGCGTCAGGACATTTTTCAGGTGCGGACACGGTCTTAATAAAACCCACACCGGCAGGACCTTTATGAGGTTTCGCGTATCCCTTCCGTCTAAGGACAGGACACCCTGCAACCAAATGACCCGACTCATGACAGTAATAACATTCACGATTCTCCCCGGCAGCGGGGACCGGTCCACTGTTCCGCACAAATTTGGGGGACCTAGGTCTCCGGCCGGGCGGAGATCTCGGTCTTCGATCAGGCGGAAAATTTAGATTGCGGATTGGCCCAGTGAAGACACTTTTATGAGTCAAAATAAACTCATCTGCCAGCACCGCTGCGTTCGTGAGTGACACCACTTTCTGTTCATTCAAATACACAACAATTCGCTCCGGGAGGCACTTTTTAAATTCCTCCAGCAACATTAATTCCCTTAAATCAGCCAATGTGGCAACATTACACGCATGACACCATTTGTCAAACAAAACGCTCTTCTCACGCGCAAACTCAACGTGTGTCTGATTGGCAGTTTTCTCACTATTTCTGAATTTTTGTCGATAGGCTTCAGGCACCAGTTCATAAGCCTGCAACACGGTCTTTTTTAACAACTCATAGTCTAAACTCTGATTTATCGTTAAGCTTGCACAGACCTCTTGGGCTTTCCCCACAAGTTTACACTGCAGCAGGAGAGACCAAAACTCCTTAGGCCAATTTAATGCCGCTGCGATCCGCTCAAAAGCGCTGAAATAAGAGTCCACCTCTGACTCACGAAACGGGGGGACCAGTGCTATGTGTTTACTGATATCAAACGCGTGTACAGCGGGAGCAGAGAACGTGTGATCAGGTCGGGGGGTGGATACTGCAGCAGGCGCGCTTTGTTCTAGCTCCAGAGCTCTCACACGGAGACGCATGGCCTGCACCTCAAGCTCTTTATTTCTGGTTTCAACCTCTTTTATTCTGAGGGCTAAGCGGAGCTCCTCTGTGGACACACCGCCCACGAGGGAACTAGAGGCCAACTCCGCTTCGGCGGCGAGGACGCCAGCAGCCTCCGCTGCTCTCGCCTCAGCCCCCGGCGAAGCCACCACTGCAGGGGCCGCTACAGCTGCACCCTTTTTCTCCTCCGCACTAGAATCACCAGAAGCACCACGAGCAGGTAACACCCCCATTGCCACCAGTTTTTCACTTAACACACGTCTCAATTCTGCTTCCCCTGCCGCATAAGACACAGCAACATCATAGAAACTGGCCATAATTAACAAATCTGCTTTCCCACACTGCTCTAATCCCTCCCAGGAAGGACTCTTCACGAACTCCATGATTCCCCCCCACACAAAGAGAACTGCCAACCAGAAGACCTACTAAATACTCACCGATTACTTACCGACGGACAAACACGTGAGGAGAAGTCGGATGAGCCCCCAATTCATGTTACGCCCCAGCTAGGGGTATCTGAGGAGCAACATGAAAACGTGACATTCTCTCCCCAAAACTCAAGCAGCCACAGAGCCAGAAGTAAATAAACCAATATTTATTGGTACAGATTAAACGATAATTAAATAATGACAGTGCTCAGTAACTTCGGGGTGGACCTAGGCCAAAATAACAAACAAAAGAGGATCTAACTCAGAGGGACAAACTAACCTGCAAAGGAAACCAAAAACAACAGAACACAGGCTGACCTCCCTGACTTAACCAAAAACAGGAGAAAACTGGATAACTCAAATGGCAGTCCACCCCTACGGGAGAACACAACAAAAACTAAAGGTGGCTGGTTGGGTGAGGGGGAGGAACGCGTGGTCTGCCTCGCTCTGGCCCAGCTGCCGACTGCCACTCGGGGTTTTTATGCCAGGACCCAGGCCCGCTCTCAGATGCCGCACCAATCACCCGCCAGCTCAGAAGCGCCGCACCAATCCTCAGCCAGCTCAAAAGCACCAATCGGGACCGGAGGGGGAGGAGTCTGGCCACCCGACTAAGGAGCTGCAAAGACAAACACACACGCAGGCACACCTACACACATACCCACTACACACCAATACACACCAAGCCAGCGACGGCAGAAATACATATGCACCCTTATAATCACCCAGGCCAAACGACGGCAGTCGTAACACAGCTTTGCCACATATTTCACTTCAAAACTTAGACAACATATTAATTCAAGAACCAACATAAAACTGTGGCTGAGTATCTCTAGTGATCAACATGTCATCACAACTTCTGTCCAACTTATTTTGCGTAAATGACAGGAAGGTTCTTTTTGATGAAAAAAAGCTTCTCTACATTTTCAGCTGTGAGTCCAAGAGTCCAATACAGTAACAGCGACATCAACTCTTGACGTGAGAGCAGCCCACGTGTCCACACTACACAGTGTCGGCCGGGTTACACACACAGGTGTGTGTGTGTGTGTGTGTGTGTGTGTGTGTGTGTGCCATAGGTGCTACAGGCGATGCTGTCACATCACTCAACCCCCAGACTGAGGCTTCTGCCTCAACGATGTGTTTGCTTCGTTCTGACCCAAACACAGCATGTGTTGTTTGGTTCATGAACTCGCGGATTTGCAAAAAAAAAAACGGAATCGATAAGCAGAATCGTTAAGCAGACACGCACATGATCCCAAGAATTGATCCAAGTCGGAACCGGTTTTCGATTCCCATCCCTACTTGTAGGGCCCCTGCCACCTGGCAAGCAGCTTGTTCTCTGTGGTGGGCAGAAGAAGCAGAACCTTCTGACCTGGTTGAAGGCTCCTCTGCCTGGCTGCCTTGTCATACCAGGACTTCTGGTGCGTCTGCAAGAAGTTAGCTAAAATGACCGGATCACTTACTTCTGCTTTAATGTAGTTTGCTACCCATCTAGATAGATGAAACTATGACTATTCAATGCAGGGTGTCATTCAATAAGGCTCAGCTATGATGTTATGATATATATAATAAGCAATATAGCTTATTATCTCTCTTATGTAAATATCTCATTGTGAAGGTAAACACACACAATGCGATCTAGCCCGGGATTACATTTTTGACGGCTCAGCGTCAGCTTCAGTTTACCGTAAACAGGCAACTCGACTAAGTGGTCACACACTTTTTCCAGGAGAGCACATATATTCATATAATTGTCACTGTTGAGAAAGCCTCTAGATGGTTCTGGATCAATAGAGTGGATCTATCTATGTGAGAGTGCTGCTTGGGGACAAATTGAGGATTGTTCAACCTCAGCTGGGTTGCCTGAGAGAGGGTGTTCAATGTTCAAAAAACTTGAAAGTGCCTGCGAGTGAACACATTGATGGTTCCGGTCAGCCAGGGCCGGCCCTGTACATCTGGGGGGCCTAAGCAGGATAAAATTGGGGGCCCTGCTTCACAGTGTATATATGTACCATCAAATATTCATAAAACCAGCTACCGTATGCAACCCTTGCATATTTTATTGTACCTCTATCAACATGATGGCAAGCAGATATTTTATTACTAATTAGAGTCACTGAAACACTTAAAGCTGTCTAATTGCACTTGTCATTTTTTCTTCTACTTTGTTTTTGTCTGAATGTTAATGTTGATATTGTCAGGGCTCTCAAGTCTCACGCATTTGGCGTGTGACACACGCATTCCCACCCGTTCACATGCTCACACGCCACACATTGTATTTCTCACGCATTTAAATTACCACGGTGACGTCCATCAAGTTGCACCGCTTTAACAGTGGAACAGATTTGAGGGTGCACTGATCACACGAGAGAGGTGAAAAGAGACAACAACACTGTTACCTGTTGTAGGCTACTGGCCTCAGCCTGTACCATCGGCGACCAGTGAGTAACAAGTCGAAAAGCCGCCAACACTGATCACTGCCTGAAGAGTTTGAAAGCAGCCTCTTAACTTCATGAATGCAGCTCAAACCGAGCTGGTGCCTCAGCACGGTGACCAAGCTTTGATAAACACACCGGATCCGCGCCGGTTTACAGTATCGTCGCGGTGGAGCTGAGAACAGCAGTTTCATCTGCTGCAGCTGATCAGCTGACATGTGGCCAAGCAGCCAACTGAAGTGGAGTTGCTGGTTAGAAACCCCCAGGGGTGACCTGGCCAGGGCCCCAGACCACTTTAACCACTCGTCTCCATTAACAGGCTCCTAGATATCATTATGCTCCCTGGGGACCAAGCGTGCTCTAACCAACCATTTACCCTCTCCCTCTCCCCTCTATTTCTCTCTCTCATGTCTCCCTCTCTCTGCCATGATGTTACTCAATGAAAAAAGACAGCGGGGAGAAAAAATATGAGATTGATTTATTTGCTTTAGTGTTCTTTGGGATGGAGTCCTCTCCCTCTCTCTCTCTTTCTCTGCAAACTGAAACCAATTAGTGAGCAGAGCACTTGTAGCGGGGAATGTAGGGCAAGCGAGGAGTAATAAAAAAGTATTGACTTTTCTGTGACTGTACGCGGCGTGAAAGGGGTGCCGCGGCCTTGTCCGACATGAAAGGAGCTCCATTAATTTCACTTATTTCACCCAGGCCCCTGTCAGGAGGGCCTAATGCGTCCCAGGCGCACTTCTCACATGCAGGCACTCAGACAGCGCAACGCAGCTCCAGCCTGGTTACCAAATTAGTTTACATTATATATCAGAGTGAGGGAGAGAGAGAGGGGAGCAGAAGAGAAATGAGTAATTTCTAATTCCCTGGTTGAGACACAAAGCGAGGCCTTTCATACGTAGCTAATTTTGCTCCAGCCTCACCTCCTTATGCTCCTCCTGTCTCATACTCTCTCTCTTGTTCTGCATCATGTAAAGGCCACAGTTCTGGGGAAAAGACCTGCAGCACCTGGTCTACAATGAATCAGGTCAAGAGTGAAGTAATAAGACAATTTGTACATAGGTTTATGGTGACTGCTCAGTACAACAACAACAAAAATAAGTAAAGTAGACATCATTCAGTAATTGTTGATATGAATAACAGTTACAAAGGTCCAACTAGTGCGGACTAGTGAGACTTGTTGCATACGAACTGATGAAGCCCCTTGGATAAGAGGCGAAACGTCTTCCCAGACAAATACAAGTCCAGTTGCCTACGATTCAATTTGCCCAGAAAAGAACGATGACCTGGATGAATGAGCATATCCATAGACAGTTACAAAGGTGTAAAAGATTTATTAAAGACCATGCTTCTCTTAGGACCTAAAATATAAAACAACTGTCTTTTTATGGTGGATTTTATGGTGTCAAAAATGGGCATTAAAATATTTAGTAGAAATTCAAAAGGAATTTAACCGCAAATTTCAAAATCTCAAAAGCGGTGGCACTCCACCCCACCATAGCCTTGCTTGGTGAGCTCTCTCCTTTACCAACTCCAAAACATCATCAACCATTCAACCTCATCTCCACAACCATGGCCTAAAAAACAATCCTACTCAATTGGAAAGACAGAACAAAACTTTCACTACAACATTGTTTTTCTATGTGTGTAAAGCACTTTGTGTTGCATTTCCATGTATGAAAGGTGCTCTATAAATAAAGATTGATTGATTGATTGATTGATTGATTGATTGATTGATTGATTGATTGATTGATTGATTGATTGATTGATTGAAAAAAAAAAAAGCGGTGGCAGCATTAGTACTTCTAGCAGTGTTCAGTTAAATTGCTTGCAAAACATACTCATACGTAGTCATTTGTTCTATTCAAACCTCTCATGTAGCCTTTTTTAAGGAGCGTTCCGTTCTCCCAGATTGTTCTGACTCCTGATAAGTAAAAACCAGCTCGCAGTGGGAGGCACAGTGAACTTTTCTCATCTGGCTCTTGGGGTTTGCCTGCTGCCACCAATTTACCTATGATTTTAACAGTATTATGTCTATGCATATATGAGTGTGCGCGTGTGTGTGCGTGCTTGTGTTTGCATGTGTGTGTATGCCAGAGATGGACACACCCCATGACTGCCTGTGTGTGTGTGTGTGTGAGAAAGAAAGAGCGAGGAGTGAGAGGCTGCAGACAGAAACTAATCAGTGTGTGTGAGATAAGAAAGCAGCCTTTATGGTGTATGGTAATCAGCCCCCCCTCGGCCTGCCACCGCCATGCATAATCACCACGACTTATTCACATGATTGATGAAATATGCGTCTGTGAAATCCGAGCTGCTTTTGTTATCATCCTGTTTTTCCTATCTCCCCCCTCTCTTTCCTTTTCTCTCAATCTTTTCCTGTCTTGTTCAACCGCTCTGTCTTTCTATATATCTCTCCCCTGATCTGCAGTGGTCAAAGATGTTTGGAACCATGTACAAACAAGAAATTACACACACAGCATGGGGTCCCTCTTACATGCACGCACGCACACACACACACACACACACACACTACACATAGTTTTCTCACATAAGGTAGTAAATTTTGACGCACGAGCGATGCAAGAGAAGCAATGCTGTTTGAAGAGGAATATAAAGGAAAAAATGAAAACATAAGGGTAAGAGAGCGAGTAAATGAGAGGGCACATTAATTGTTCTGTCCTGCAGAGAGAAGTGTTGGCTGGATTAGAAGGGGATGAGAGGGAAGAGAGAGTGAGATGGAGTGATAGATGGAATTAGACAGATAGATGCTTCAGAGAGCTCTTGTCATTGACACTCGATCGCATTAATCAGGGAACGGATGCAGAATTCACAACTAATACAACATGAAGAACCATAGCGTAGAACAGACCTGTCACAGTCATAGGTGTCTCTCATCTCATCTCATTATTATAGACTTCAACCTCAGAGCTGTCTGTCTTCAGACTGTCCTGACCTGTCCCTGGACATCACACAGGGACAACATGGAGCTGCCTGTGTGATTGGTTACTGAGTTGTATTAATGTTTACATCAGACTGAGTTCAACAAATCAGTTTAGCTACTGTGATTTAAGTAGTTAAATACAGTAATCATCATAGTTTAGTGGCAGGAAAGACCATTTAATCTGTATCAAATATTATGTTGGTCAAGAACAAGTTCAACAGAGGAAAAATGTTTAGGGTGTTTTTGTTCCTAAATGTAAAAATGGGTCACATTGGACCCTCAACATTATTTAAAGGTTAAATAACGTGTTAGGCCTCATTGTGCTGTGCTCTAAAAATAAACTAACAAATACTAGAGTAGAGTCCTGTATAAGTGCCCAAAATAAGTGATTTGAGGGCATCCTCCAAAAAATTTTGTGCGGGCTGCGCGCGCGATAGCACATTCACATTCACTGCGCCCCCTCCAATTTTTGGGTTGCATGACGCCCCTGGTTAACTTATTCCAGTCATAAATCACAAATATTTTTGTTTTAATGAATTTATGCGTCATTTGTCAGACATCCATCCCCACTTCAACCAAATCCCCGCTGCTGCTGGTAAAATCTCACTCTGAACTCACTTCAAAACTTGAGAGCCCTGTATTGTGAATGGCAATAGGTGGCTCCAAACCTGCAGTATTAAATCACTACTTTTGATGTAGCAGAAAGATAAAAGATTCTACAAAAGATTATAGTTTGAACAGATTTATTTTCTTTAAATTATCTGTACAGCTAAATTCTAGAGCCCTTAAAACAAAACTTCAGTTGAGAAGAAGATAGAGGATGTTGGTTGGTCAGCAGCATCAGCAGTAACCATTGGAGCTGTGGAGAAGATTAGTAGAATTTTTTTAGCCACTTGTGTACACACAATTTAATTTTCCAACAGAGATAAACATATTGTGGCAACAAACAAGAAACTTACCAACTGTATGACTGGAACCAGCCACAGGGAAATGAGGATGTGGCAACATGACATATCTAATCAGCCATTAACCCGTTGCCATTCCGACGGCCCGCCGGCGGGCCCCCGGGGCGGTTTTAAACAGGGAGGTGTCATAGAGGATGTCACCAGTCACTTGAAATAGTCATGCCACATATCGTTGGAAAGCTAAAACTCTTGTGATTAAAGATATGCCGACCATTCCTAAATATAATCATCACAGCAACACTCGAATCAGACTATAAACATGCTAACAAAGTTCGTAAAAAGCCGATATAACTCACGATTTGTGTCAGGGCAGGCTCAGGATCACAGGGTTTCCCCACAAACTTGGTGTCGTTACATTCAGAAAAGTCCAGTAAATCCAATCCAGTAAAGTATTTAGTCCAAAACACACGGTTGTACCGGTAGATAACCTCATCCCGCTGCTGCATCTTATGAAATTACGCATTGTATATCCAGTAAATCCGTTTATTTCTCCTCATAAATCCGGCGTTTACATGAAAACAATGTTTATTTCACTTTACAAAATGGCGCTGCCCTCTGACCTTTCGATTGACAGCTCACTCGACCAATCACAAGCTCCCTGTCCCCGGCTGCCGCCTGCAATAGCGAATGAGTGGCTGTGTCTGTATGAGGAACATCCCCTCCGACAGCGCTGAATGGCTTCAGCCAATAGAAACCGATCCCGATGGAAACTGTAGCATTGAATAGCCAATGAGATTACGAAACGAACGATGTGCTGCATTCACTGTCCCTGGGAAAAGGCAGCACTGCCATCTTCATGCGTAACTTTGCAAAAGCTGCACTTTGGCGCATGTATTGTTTCTCAATGGCAACTTTAGGAAAACGCCTAGATATACACTTAGAAAAACATGTGTAAAATACTCATTTTTAGCAGGATTGTTATCAAATTTGAACTGGGGCCAGGTAAGGCTTCATGCTGTAGTCCCATTGTGTTTTCCAGCTAAAATTATCAGCTACACTCATCTTCAGGCATCTGATTGCAACAAAAAAATTCAGGCGAGAATAAAAACATTCTAATTCAGTGTGCTCCCACTTAGATTACTCAATGATAGTAGCACTTATAGTGATTATTTCAGTTTGGGGAAAAACTTCAGAGTGATACCTTTCAAAAGAGACCAAGCCCATCCATATTCTCCAAACAGTTCAAGAACAGCATTCAATTTACTTTGGGTACGCCTTGGATAGGCGAATATTACAGAATTTATAGGAGTGGCATAAATGGGTGATTGATCTTTTATCCCCTCACAGGAAAACAGCTGTTTTCTTTTCACTGTAAACAGACCTTAAAATCAGCCAGGACATGTGAACTGCAGCAGGCTGGTACATGTAGCAGCTAGCCAGCTAAGTGAGCTAACACAAGCACCGACATGTTTTTCGGCTAAACGTACATCTGGTAAACATAACATTAATTAGCCTTACCTTGTCCTTGTTTTTTTTTCATCCTCGACCTTCTTTTTCCTATTTTCCGCACCTGACGGATATATCCTTTTGGACATTGTCGCTGTCCAAAAGCTAATCACCTTGAGGGGGCCAGGGGGGAGAGGGGGGTAAGGGGTGGTGTGCGCTCGTTACCGGACAACAGCCACAGTCTGCGTTACGTTTACCGTTTACGTATGCGTGTCACGGTCATTGTTGCCAGTTGGGTCAAGGGTTACACGTTGCCGTTGTCAGAGACGGTTAGACAAATGATTGAGCAAAGTTTGGGGGGCCCCTAGTGGCTGCGGGGCCCTAAGCAGCTGCTTAGTTCGCTTATAGGGAGGGCCGGCTCTGCGGTCAACTAATCCAGTCACTGATGGTTTTTTTTTTTCCTGTAACCTCTGTGCATCACCTGGTGGCGGAGCAATGGCAGTGATCTTTGCCTTTTGTGACCTGTTGTGACCTGGCCTCCTCCTCCTTGGTCATTACCAACCCCCCCCCCCACCCCCCCATCCCGTGTGTGTCCACTGTGATAGTTAATCATGGCAAAATGGACAGAAATCTAGTTTTAAAAAGAATGCTGTTTGGAAAAGCAAGGATTACTGTTTAGACTTTGCATTTCAATTGGAACATCATGATTATGTCATGTTGCATCACATATTTGTCTGAAGCAATGAGAACTAATTTCCCCCATGATAGAATCATAATAAGCTTCTTACAGAGGACACCATGACAGATGCAGGTGTGACAGGGGAGACACAAGTAAGTGAAGGAAAGAAAGAAGAGACACTTTGATGATGTGTAACTGATTTGCAGGCAACGGTTTTCATGAAATTACCCTATGCCTACCTAAAAAACGTACACTTCTGCAGCTTCAATTGTTTCTGAGATCAAATCTGAGATTACAAAGACATTATCAGTTATATTCATTGTTCTGTTCCTTCAGGTTGATGGAAAACTACACCCTAAACAGCCCAATTCTCCAGCTGGAGGGTTTGGTTGTCTTAGAGGAGTCCCTCTACACAGCATTTTTCTTCCTTCTTTTCTCCTACTTGTTTATAATGGTTGCAAATGTGAGCATTTTAGTAGTTATTTTCATTGACAAGAACCTTCACCAGCCCATGTATCTGCTTTTTTGCAACCTGTCTGTCAGTGACATCATTGGCAGCACTCGTATTCTGCCTTGTGTGCTTGCAGACATGCTGCGTCTTCCTTCTGAACGTCTCATCACTTACTATGAATGTGTGGTCCAGGCTTTTACATCACATTTGATTGGTGCCACCGCTCACACTGTGCTTATGATTATGGCTTTTGACAGATATGTGGCCATCTGCAATCCCCTGCGTTATGCCTCCATAATGACCAACAAGATGGTGATCAAGCTGACGGTTTCTGCCTGGGGAGTGGCCTTTGTTCTGGTCGGGATTCTGCTGGGTCTGACCATAAGACCATGGGCGTCGCACCCGTGGGGGATGGGGGTGTTTCGACACCCCCACTTTTATAGCAAAAGAATTTCATCCCCCCCACATTTTCCAATGGTAAACCCGTGTGCCCACCCCTCGCTGTGCACCAGCATACAAAAATGGAGCGCACCTCAGCCTCAGCCTCCTTACGCTGCATGAAAAGGCAGTGGTCGAATTGAACGGGCATTCACCCAATCACAGACCGCTGTCCGCGACCCGGCCGCCGGCCCGGGAAATTTGAAGTCACAGAGACGGACTTTGGTTACGTGCCAGTCGGAGCTTCTGTCACTCACCGGTGACTGAAAGTGAACAATATTGAAAAGAGACGAGAAAGAAGGGGGAGGCAGAGATGCTAAAAAGGAAGAGGCATCTTTTTCAACTCAAGTTTGTACCGGTGAGTGAATGCAGAGGAAACCGGCTCTACGCCCCCTCAAATCAACACCATCTCTGTCAGCGGAGGTAAAAAAAAAAAATGCTCTCATTGCTTTGGGCAGTGATCAGCTCCGGTGACCGCGGCGCTGACTGTTTATCCCCGTATTAATTAAAACCAGACGCGACCCGACACACGGGTGCTGAAGCACGGACCAGCGCGGTCCAACTTTTAATTCTCGATCCGGACTCTGAACCCACGCGTGTGATTGGGTTGGTTGGACACACGTCAATCGCTCTGGTCGGACCTCACCGCTGACAACATGTGTGCGCGCGCGCCTGTTTGTTTGTGTGCTCTCTGTGAGAGAGAGAGAATCAACACATCCCCCCCCCCCACACACACACACACACACTCTTTTTTAGAGAGCAGACAGGAAAGACAGCAGTGTTTTTCAACCTTGGGATCAGGACCCCATGTGGGGTCGCCTGGAATTCAGATGGGGTCGCCTTAAATGTCTAGTAATTGAAAAAAAGAAATTACTGATAAAAATATTTTTTTAAACTAATTATCATATATATATAAAAATATTATTAAAAAATATGATTAAAAACACCACACACAATCCTAAACAACTGTAAGAGAGAGAGAGATTTTTTGAAGTAGCCTAATGATAGTTCATTTGTTTATATTCTGTCTGTTCAGCAGGTGGTGGAGGGATTCATAATGGATTAGAATTAGAAGTGTATCTTTAAAAAAATGGATTTTTACACCTATTTTGAATTTTACTCGAACACAAATACAAATAGAAATACTTCCCCCCCCTCAACAAATAGCCTACAAATTACGGATGCTTTGCACACCCCTAATTGCTAGTATTAGTGCATACTACTATTGATTGAGAATCACATATAAGACCCAAATGACACGTTAAATAATAGGCCTACTGATAGCAATATACAGCACTTAAACGCAATTTTTACTTGGTTGGCTGGTAAATTATCTGCCTGGCTGGTAGAAAAAATTCACTTACCAGCCTGAAAAAGTTAGTTTTGGACCCTGATTGGAAGCTTACTCTTTTGGCGATCTAAGGTGGGCTCAGGTCAATTATATCTTTTCGAGAGAGTTTTCAATCCAGCCATGAAGTGCAGAGTTTTTTTCAGGAACGTCGTAGCATAGGTAAATCCACCGTGATAACTACGTGATAGTGATTAAAAATTGCATTTTGTGATTCAAATTGAAATTCAATTTCCGTTCTTTGGAACACCCCCACATTTAAAATCACTGCTCCACCCCTGCATAAGACTGAACCGATGCAGGACTCTGATTAACTCATTGAGTGCCAACCACGTAATTTCTCGTTTTTCGTTCCCATGCGTTGAGTGCCAAAAACGAAATTTTTCGTTTTTTGCTTTTTTTTAAATTATGAAAATAGACACTTTAATACACATTATATGTAAATTTGGGGACTCTACGACGAGGAGAACTGAGGAGAACTGAAATAGATGACGATCAAAGTCACATGACAGCTCATGATCTGGAAGTTTTTATCATAACTCGGCTTCTGCAAACGGAGTTCTGCATGCAGATGCAGCGCAGCTGCTCCGCTCTCACCCGCGAGGCTGCAGCAGCTCGGAGCTGAAACAGGAAGCTCTCAGCCCACAGTCCCGCCTGGTCTTCATCTGGAGCAACACCGTGTCCTCCCGCGGTAAAATCTGATGGTCTCTGGGCCAAAGCAGACCGCCGGCACCGACCCGTACCACAGACGGACCGCGACCACCGGTGGGACCGGTGTTCCCGAGCCGCTGTGGCCGACAGACCCTCACGTTCCGCGGCGAGAGGCTGTGACACGGCACGGTGCGTCTGTGTTATTGTTGTTTAGTGGCGCCCCCCCCGCCCCCGATGGTGGATTTGTGAATAGAACAACAATCTTATGTATATTTATCTTACACGAGCCCTTTGATCCAGAAATGCGAGTGTCAGAAGAGCGACAGGCACAAACAGAGCACCTTTCATAAAAGACGCTCTATCTCCTTTTCTAGAAAAAAAGGAGAGATTTTGGTGAAACCCAGCCATGTTTAGCTTGACTTTTCTCAGGAACGGAGGCACGTAGAAACAAACGGTTTGTGGTCATTTGAAGCATAAAGTTAAACCTTTCAATTGAGCTACAGTATGTGTTGGTGGCAATAATATAGAATACACTATGGCTCTACATAAAAAGTCAAAAATGGTCTAAATTGCCGGTACACTTGACTAAAACTTTGGAAAGGAGCGCGGCACTCAATGAGTTAAGAATCCTTACTGTGACAATGCTTCTCTTTTCAAACTCTCCTGTGAGAGTGTGTTTATTAATAATGTCTATGGCCTCATTTACAGTGTGGTCTTTTTAACATCCTCTATAGGCAGCATGGTTCTCACTTATACTAAGATAACTGTGGTCTGTCTAACTAGTAAGAACAAGTCTCTGAACAGTAAAGCATTAAAGACTTGCAGCACTCGGACTTCCGGTTTAGCGACTAATGGAGTAAGACGTGTCTGAGGGAGCTCCTGTGAAACTCTTTTAAATGATCATATAGGGCCTTTTGTGTACTCTCTGTTTCAACATTTTGACTCCGCAAGCTCGTTGTGACTTTATTACAGCCCGTTATGCCTCCAAAGAAAAATACGAACATCCCGGCGGCTACGCAAGCGAGGCCTACCCCCCAGGCTGCAGCCTCCCCGGGGAGTAGTGGGGCCACCCCGCCGCGGAGTGCGCCTGCTAACCCCCCCACTCCAGAGAAAACCGCCGCCGTCTCGAGCCTGGCCTCTCCGGACTTTAAGGCTGAACTCCTCGCCGCTCTTCGAAATGAGGTGGTAGGCATTTTTAAGACAGAATTGGAGACGGCAATGACAAATAACTTCACTCAGATAAAGTCCGAGCTACAGAGTGTGAAAATGGAGCTAAATGCTAACATGGCGGCTATCCGGACGGAGGTGGATGTGCTAAAGGTAACTGTGACCGACATGGAGGGCTCGCTGTCGACATGCACTGACGATGTGGTTTCACTTCAAAGTAAAGTGGACAAACTTTCGGCCCAACTTGTTACTCTCGACAGCAGATGTGAAGATCTGGAGGCGAGATCTCGCCGTAACAACATCAGGATAATAGGTCTACCCGAGGAGCACGGCGCGGTTGACGCGACCACAGTTTCCATCCTGCTGAAGGATGCTCTCGGCTTGGGAAAAGAGCCAGTGGTGGACCGGGCGCATCGATCCCTACAGCCCAAGCCGAAACCCGGCGAACGCCCTCGTCCCATAATAGCACGTTTACACTACTATGCAGACTGCGCCGACATCCTACGACGTGCTAGAACCCAGCGGCAGATCAAGGTGAAGGATTCAACTATCTCCATTTTCCCGGATCTCACTGCACGCACAGCCAAAGCCCGTGCAGCCTTCAATGACATCCGACGCCAGCTCAGGGACATTCCCGACATAAGATTTGGGCTGCTGCACCCGGCGCGTCTCCGGATCACCAGAGGGGATGTCACAAGGGAATTTACATCACCGAAGGATGCCGCTGCCTTTGTGAAAACACTCAAGTAAACTTGGGTTTGTTACAGCATAGTTATTAAAACACAAGTTTGAGTGTAGGTGCCATTACAGTTATGTTGTTATTATTATTAGCATTATTATTATGCTTATTTGATTGCTATTATTTATTTATTTATTTATTTTTTCATAAAGCTGAAACGGTTCTTGATCTACAGCATGATCTACTAAACAGCTTTGAGTAATATACCATTACTGTTGACATGTTTAGTTAATTTTGACATAAATGGCACCATAACTCCTGCTGTTCTAATAAGCAGTCACTATGCTTATGTACTTATGTGCAGATTCCTTAGATGGTTCTGAGCCTTGTGTTGTTTAATATTTAGGCCCTGTCTTTTGCTACATATTTTTTATCTTCCCAATGTTTCCAGGAGCTCCAGCTAAGTTGGAGCGAGGTGAAGATGTCTGTTTGGTCCAAAGCTTGGAGTTTATTTGTTTTGTTCATGACTCCTTGTGGAGTTAGCACTGGTATCCTATCGTTTAGGGATGGGATAGTGGTAGGTGCTGTGGGGGGAGGGTGTGGGTTCTGGGGTGAGTTTGATAAGTTAGCTCTGTGTGTGTGTTTTTTGTTTTGTTTTGTTTTGTTTTTTTCTTTTTCTTTTTTTCTTTCCCTTTTCCTCCCTTTCTCTTTCCTCCCCCCCTTGCCCCTGAAGTGTGGAGTAGGGAACCTGGTTGCCTCCTATTTTAACTCACTTTCCACATGGCTAATGTTTCAGGCTCAAATGTAAGATTCATCAGTTGGAATATTAAAGGTCTAGGGGGTGCTGTCAAGCGATGTAGGGTATTCTCCCATTTGAAGCGGCTGAAACCTGACATTGTGTTCTTGCAGGAAACCCACATGAGGAACAAAGATCAAGTCAGACTGAAATGTCCCTGGGTTGCTGAGGTATTCCATTCTAGTTTCAACTCGAAGGCCAGAGGGGTGGCCATCTTGATCGGTAAATCAGTCTCATTTACCCTGACTAATATCATTTCCGACAGAGATGGCAGATATCTGATAGTTTTAGGTACTCTATTTCGTGTGCCTGTCCTGTTAGTCAATGTTTACGCACCAAACTTTGATAATCCTTGTTTTATGAACAAGTTGTTTGAAAATCTGCCCTCTCTGAGTGACAGTTTTTTGATTTTTGGAGGGGACATGAACTGTGCTATTGATCCTCAACTAGACCGCTCTAAACCTGGCTCAACCCAATCACTAATGGCTAAGGCTCTTTACAATTTCATGTCTAGCAATGGCTATGTTGACCCCTGGAGACATCGGAATCCGAGGAGTAGGCAATATTCTTTTTATTCGCATGTGCATCAGACCTTTTCTCGAATAGACTATTTCTTTGTAGACGCTAAACTTATGCCAAAAGTGACAAATGTCTCGTATCACCCAATTATTGTTTCAGATCATTCACCGGTGTCCATAGATGTTCAGATTTCCTCCGGACCTCGCTATCCCACCCAGTGGCGATTCAATACCTCACTTCTATCAGATGAAAAATTTCATAAATTCATTACAAGTGCAATAGAGGATTTTATTGCTCTTAACCAATCTGATTCGGAACCTATCTCTAAAGCACTGCTATGGGAATCTTTAAAAGCATTTCTGCGAGGTCAGATAATTTCATACTCTGCACACATAAGAAAATTAAGGATGTCAAACATTCAGAAGCTCTCATCTGATTTAGAATCAGTAGACCAGCAACTCGCAACCGCCCCTTCTGACGATCTTTCAAGGAGGCGCGTGGTCTTACAAACGGAGCTAGATCTTATCACAACTAATGAGGCTGAGCGCCTGTTGCTTCATTCTCGTTCCAGATACTACGAACATGGCGACAAATCTGGTAGATTACTAGCTCACCAATTGCGCCGTCAAGCAGCCTCGCGTCTAATACCTCGCATTAAAGACGGATCAGGAGCGTTGCAGGAGGACCCGGTTGTTATTAATTCTGTCTTTTCATCTTTTTATGAATCCCTGTACAAGTCTGAATTCTCATCAGATCCAACTGATATGCACAGGTTTTTAGACGAACTTCAGTTTCCTTCCATAAACCCAGAACTGGTTAATCAATTAGACTCTGCTCTGATCATTCAAGAATTAAACTTAGCTTTACAAAGTATGCAAAATAATAAAGCCCCGGGACCCGACGGGCTCCCAGTCGAATTTTTTAAAGCTTTTCAGGCCAAACTTACTCCATTACTTCACTCTGTTTATCTTGAATCTTTATCACTTGGCTCTCTCCCTCCTACATTGAGACAAGCTTCTATCAGTGTTCTTTTAAAAAAGGACAAAGATGCAGATATATGTACCTCCTATAGGCCAATTTCTTTAATGAATGTCGATACAAAGATTCTTGCAAAGGCCTTGGCCCGCAGACTTGAAAAGGTCCTTCCGACAATTATTTCTAAGGAACAGACAGGCTTTATAAAGGGGCGTCAGCTCTATTATAATGTTCGTACTTTGTTAAACATAATCTACTCTAAAGAAACAAGAGCCACACCTGAAGTAGTGATTGCGATCGACGCTGAGAAGGCGTTCGATCGTGTTGAGTGGAACTATCTATTTGCAGTTTTGGCTAAGTTTGGATTTGGTGAAAGTTTTATTTCATGGTTACGCCTTCTCTATACGCTTCCCTGTGCCAGTATTACGACTAATAATACCCAATCCGGCTACTTTTTTCTAAATAGAGGTTGCAGACAGGGCTGCCCTCTTTCTCCTCTCCTGTTTGCACTTGCAATAGAACCCTTGTCTATGTATTTGAGGACCTCTCTTACTTTTAATGGCATCACCAGGTCTCATACAGAGTTGAAATTGTCATTATACGCCGACGACCTGTTACTATATGTCACAGATCCAGTACGAGCCTGCCCCTCTATTGTTTCATTCTTTAATAGATTTGGCCGGTTTTCAGGGTATAAAGTTAATGTCGCCAAGAGTGAATGCTATCCTGTTAATAAACTAGCGATGCAGCTCTCCCAGTCGGACATTCCTTTCAAATTGAGTACTTCGGGATTTAGGTACCTTGGGGTTAACATAGCCAGGTCCTTCCAAGCTCTTTATTCTGAAAATTTCTCTCCCCTTTTAGCCGAGATTAAGACAGATTTTCAAAAATGGGGTTCCCTCCCTCTCTCCTTGATTGGGAGAATAAATACTGTCAAGATGAGTGTCCTGCCAAAATTTTTATTTCTTTTTCAATGTTTACCTATATTTTTGCCAAAAAGTTTTTTTAAAACGGTAGATTCAATCATTTGTCATTTTTTGTGGAATGGCAAAACACCTAGAGTTAAACAAAAAATACTTCAGAATTGTAAGTTCTACGGCGGTCTCTCTTTACCAAATTTTCAATTCTACTACTGGGCCGTGAACATAACTAAAATTATACTCTGGTCCAAGTCAATTGATGTACCCTGGTATCAGCTGGAAGCACAGGCATGCTCCCCAGTCTCTCTCTCTGCTTTATTGACCGGCCCGATAGCAGCTAACCCCTCTGGCCTTACCTGCAACCCAGTGGTTAACGCCACACTCAAGATATGGTTTCAGTTTAGGAAACAGTTTAAATTTACTGCCCCCACAGCTCTAACCCCATTGTTAAGAAATCCTGTGTTTAAACCCACATTCACTGATCCCACTTTCTCCTTATGGCATGATAAGGGACTGAAATGTTTTGAGGATTTTTATAGGGTAGGGATTTTTTGTTCTTTTGCAGATCTAGTTACTGAATTCAGTCTTCCACCCTCCCATCTCTTTAGATATTTCCAGGTGAGGAATTGTGCAAAATCCTTATTTACCAACTTCCCTCACCTCCCACCTAAGCAGCCATGGGGTGAACTCTTACAATTTAATCCCTTACAAAGGTCTTTAATCTCAAAGGTTTACAGCTCTATCCAATCCTATGATGACCATTTACCCATCAAAACAAGGGAGACTTGGGAGCGTGAGTTGGGGTTGGTCTTTGATGAAGACTGGTGGGAATCTGCACTGAAGGTCATTCACAAAATCTCTATTTGTGCCCGCCTGACCCTCATACAGTTTAAAGTTGTATTTAGATGCCATTATTCGAAGACTAGGCTGGCACAGATTTTCCCAGATGTGGTAGATGTCTGTGACAGATGTGGAGGCACACCTTGCAATCTTACGCATATGTTTTTCTCTTGCCCAGCTCTGTCGAACTTTTGGCAAATTTATTTCAACACCATGTCTAAGATATTTTCAAGAACTATTCACATTTCACCACACATTGGCATTTTTGGTCTTCCGGATGACTATACCCTATATTCTACTAAAGAATTGGAAGTAGTAGCCTTCACCTCACTCATTGCTAAACGCCACCTCCTTCTGAATTGGAAATCCACAACTGCTCCCTCCAGTACACAATGGATTACAGAGGTTATGTACTTTTTGAAAATCGAGAAAATCAGATATTCAAGAAGGGGGAACTTGAGCAAATTTTACAACAAATGGCAACCGTTTATGGACTTTTTTGCATCGATGTAACCCCCCTCCCTCACACACACACTCCCTCTTTCTTTTCTTTCCCCCCTTTTTTTTTTTTCTCTCTCTCTCTCTCTTCCCCTCTCTTTTTTATTATCATTTATGTATTTCTTCTGTCATGTCAGTCTAATCATTTTATATAGATTATATCTCAGTATCTAACATTGTATAGTTTATTTGGTTTCAATTGTGTAACTGTTGATTGTTCTCATAACACAATTCTAAATCCAAGGGTGTATACAAACATGTTTAATGCTGACACCAATATACCATGTAAGTGCCTTCGTTATTCTTGTATACATATTAATAAAAAATATGAAACAGAAAGACTTGCAGCACTCATCTTATTTTGTATCTGATCATGTTTTTTAGTGGGTTTATTATCATAGCTTTACATCGTTTCCCTCAGTACTCATACTACAGAAAACTTTCTTCCATTCTATTTGTTATTGTGCCTGGATGTCTCAACCCCATAATTTACGGCATGCAGTCCAAAGAGATACGGAAATTCTTTTCTGAAATGTTTCAGTCCAAACGCCTGTTTGCCATCAAGTGAGCGATCATTGTTTGCTTATTGGTAAATGATTCAACTAAGTCATATAAAAAGTTAACAGTGAATTGATGAATCAAATCCACTTTCCACAGTCAATCAAATACTATCATAGCTTTAAGTTGTATACTGTGCTTTGTAAATATGTGGCCTCAATAAATGTTTAAAGCAAAATGTGACTTCAAAGGATTATATTTACATTTAAATGACATTCACAATTATGGTAATGCAGGGAGCAGAGACATAGCAAGCCATTAAATAAGTCACTGATCCATTTCAGCACAACCACAGACTATCAGGGCAGGTGGAGATTGCCTGTCTAAGATATTAGCAGGATGATATCATATTTCTAAAGTGGCATTTAATTATGTATTATTATTTAATTATTATTATTCAAACAAAGTATAATGCCCATTCCAGTGAATTACAAAGTTGAGCTCCTGCTCCTCTGCTGGAAAAAAAAATACATTGGGGTGGATGGCAGAGAGAGAGCACCCAGGCTGCATTTAAATTTTTTTTTAAAATTATTCTCTGAGTCTCTGTGCATTTTTGACGGCATTGTGAGACAGAAGACAAGTGTGGCTACAAACTGTTTCCAAAATCATGAGTGTAGAGTGTCATTTGTAGCTTTGCTGGCAGTTTCAGAAGAAAAGTTCCAGTCGCTTTTTTGGATCTCCAGGGTGGGGTTGCACCAGTTTGGCGTATCTCTTTACTAAATTCAGGATTTAGTAATTACTAAACCACTACTAAACCCTTAGTAATTACTAGCTAGTTTGCAACTAGTTGTTTACTAATTTCGGTTGCACCAGGCCAGTGTATGCAATCCCGTATCTAGTTATGCGTAAGTGGTTACTAGCAGGTTACTAGTCGCATTAAGTGACGACAACAACTTGGCTACCCAATCAGCGTGCGGAGCAGAATGTACACAGGAACAGCTGGGCGCTTTTATTTTGAAGTGTGCGACACATGCCACCACATCCGGGAAGCCGGCAATGTTGTGGTTTTTCTACCTGTACGGGCAGCTGCACGTACTCGTTGAGGTACTCACACTGCCACCCGACACACAGTAGGGGAGAGTGGGGTAATTTGTGCCATGGGGCAAGTAGTTCCACCCCTGTTATCTAGAAAACCATAGAAGAAGTTGGTCATGTGACCACATATTTTTGAAGGGGCATCCATTTCACTCATCCTATCAAGAAGGGAGACACATGGCTTGAGAGGAAAGCACATTTATGTTCAAAAAACAAGTTTTTGCCCTCCAAAGTAAAATTTCTATGATCAAGGTTTTTTGATTGCCGTGTTTGAACAATTATAGATAACTTTGAAAACAGTTCACACATGTTTTAGTGCTTTATTAAGCTACACCATGAGTCTATACAGTTAGCATGATGCCAGCTCAAAACAGCTGGGGAATCCTTTTTTCTCAAAATGCTGGGCTTGGGGTAATTTGTGCCAAAGGGCCTGGGTTAAGTTGTGCCAGTGGCAGTGCTGTCTGTGTATAGGAGAAACATGGCAGTGGCACTGATTTGCTTGAAACTTACTGTAACATGTGTGATGAGGGACCGCCCCTGAACACACCTGCCCAGTCTGGTTGTGCTCGTAGCCTGGTGGATGAACAAAACATTGCGTTTCTTTGCGCCACAGCCCCCAGCGTGCCTCAGGCCTCCGCGACTGCATGGGGACAAGCGAGGGCCCGATCATCGCCGCTTCTGGCTTTAATTTTGTATTGAATGTCTTGCTTTTATATAGCATTATCATTTGTGACATTAAAATGATCTGTTTTACTTCAATTATCAATGGCACAATTTACCCCAGTGTATTCTCTCTAATGGCACAACTTACCCTGCACTGGGGGCAAGTTGTGCCACAAAACCACTTTTTTTTCTAAAGCTATATTTCTGAAACAGTTTATTTAGGATTCAAAGTGATTGTTCCCAGGGATGCACAACATCCTAAACTATATGTACATATATTAGTTGGGGGCATTATTATAATCCCCTTGCTTTAAAGGCAATTAAGTAAAAATTGGCACTACTTACCCCGCTCTCCCCTACCGTTGTAGACTTGAATTGTGTCCCCAACCACATTCTGCATCGACCCCGTAGTGAAGTATCGCAGCGTAACAACGGAGATAGAGCCCCGTTCGGACCCATGCTAAATTGCCGCAGCTAACGTTAGCATGTCCGTGATCCGCATTATGTGGTCGCGTATTTAAACGGTACCGACAGTAAATATCAAAGTCATCATATCCACCACTTTATTTTCGTCACACCACAACGGAAGTCGGTTTTCAACTTCTGTTTCACCCCGTAGTAGCATTCTAGTGAGCGGCTAACTGGTAGCGTTAGCCACCAAATGTGGGGGCTCCGGGCTGCCAAAACCGCCCTGACTAATCTGATGTCAAGTCTACAAAACGAATTACCGAACAAACACCACCACTTCTGTGTGCACGCCTCTGCAACTAGTCATGGCTATCGTAGCCGTTAGCTTCGCTGCTGCTGACAGCTAACAACAGCAGCAGCAAACTACACGTCAGCTGTCAAAACCCTCCCGTTGTCGGACACGACATGACGTTACTCCAGTTAGCTCAGTCATGTTGTAACTAGGATATCCGCTGGGAAAAATATTTTTTTCATGGGCTGTCATGAGTTATTTAAGACACTGCTAACGGCTAACAGCTAACGGTTAGCCCAGCTAATCTAAAATGTAATGAATGGAGTGTCATGGCGACACCCAGCGTCGTTCTCCGGAAAGTGGTGTGGATACATCTAAATTGTGGACTCTGTCTCTCAAAAGCCTTTTCCTAATGGCAGGTTCTCTGTTTTGTAAAGCAAACCTCTCTAAATGAGCCGTTATAAGCTAGTCGTTGTTGTTTTTTTCAGTTGGCTTTGATCCTGTGTCGACTAACTGTAGCTAACTAGTAAACAGTTACACAACCCCTAGGGTAGGTGTAAATATATAGTAAACACTTAGTAATTACTAGCTCTACGTGATTCCTAGTAAAACTGGTGCAACCCATTTTAATTTAGTAATGACTAAATCTTGATTTAGTAAACACTTACACATTTACTAAGGTTAGTAAACACTTAGTGAGAGGTGGTGCAACCGGCTCCTGCACTCTACGATGATGTCACCCACTCTGACCCAACGCCATACACACTCATTGAAAAGTGTGAAATTTGTCAGAAATCCTCATGTGCTTTTAAAGGATTTATCTCAAAAATGGTACAAGCTATGAAAAAGTTGTACACAGGATGAATACATTAGAAGTTTGTCTACAACTCAGAATTTGAATTAAGTCTGTAGGTAAAAGTAGGCCTATGTGGAAGCAAATGAGGTTCAAAGTAGGACCAGTAGTTTCAGAGTTTGAAGACTGTTTCAATGTAATGGGACAAAAACATCAGTAAAAGTTAAATATTTGGAAAAGTATAAATAGTTGAAATGAGAAAAGTAATGCCGCTCTTGTCCAGAAAAAGCTGCACAATTTGATATTTTAATTGTTGAAATTGCACAAAGTATGTAGGCCTCTAGGCTATATTAAAACTGAGCAGCTTTCTCTGCTCTACAGTCCAGACTACAGCCTCTGAACCATTAATACTTATGCAGAATACCTTAGAAAAAATACACCATTTAAAATAGGTTTTGTTTGTGAGTAGGGCAAGCAACATGGTGATATTTTGAAAATAAAGTAATGACAGGAGCCACTGTTAAATCTGTAGGCTAACACTGAAACTGTACTTAAAGTGAAATTCCGGCGTAAGTGTAAACCATGGTCAAACACACCATAACACCGAGTTAGACCCCCCCCTCGAGAGATCAATTTGCCCGACCGCTACATTCACGAGATCCACCAACTTCAGCAAATACCGCATTATCGCCACACACGGCGCTGTCCGGATCCACTGTCTGACCGCAACCAAAACGCCACCATTTGCCCAAAATAATGCTCAGAACTGCACCAAATGTCATCAATAGTACACACAGGGTCCCAGCACGTAGTACGAGTTGTCAAACATCTGCTAGCTTTGCCTGTTTTCTTTAGCAAGGAGATGCAACTCAACTCACCTACTTCTCCTCCGGGAGCCGCTCGTTGGTGAGGAAGCCCTGACGAGTCGATCACCGAGTGCACCGGAGTTCCGCAGCTCTTAAAAATGCTCATTTGCGCCTATATCGTGGCCAGCACTCGATAATAATAGTTATAAAGTGATATGCAAGATAAAAAAAAAAAAAACTCTGATTGTATTTCCATGAGGTAATTGTTGATTGAGCTGCGGAACTCCGGTGCACTCGGTGATCGACTCGTCAGGGCTTCCTCACCAACGAGCGGCTCCCGGAGGAGAAGTAGGTGAGTTGAGTTGCATCTCCTTGCTAAAGAAAACAGGCAAAGCTAGCAGATGTTTGACAACTCGTACTACGTGCTGGGACCCTGTGTGTACTATTGATGACATTTGGTGCAGTTCTGAGCATTATTTTGGGCAAATGGTGGCGTTTTGGTTGCGGTCAGACAGTGGATCCGGACAGCGCCGTGTGTGGCGATAATGCGGTATTTGCTGAAGTTGGTGGATCTCGTGAATGTAGCGGTCGGGCAAATTGATCTCTCGAGGGGGGGTCTAACTCGGTGTTACGGTGTGTTTGACCATGGTTTACACTTACGCCGGAATTTCACTTTAAACTCACATCTCTGCTGAAGTCGGTGTGGCTTTGGAAACAGCGTGACTGACGTTGCTGTTAAACATGCTCATTATAAACATCATGACAGTCCAGGATCCTTTTAAAAACGTGATCCTGTCGCAGTTCATTCATGTTGTTTACCAGAGACCGGACATTGAGGAGGAATATGCTGGGCATCCTGATAGCAACATTACCAAAATGAAGCCAACTTCAGCAGAGCCGACGAGTTTAGCACGTAACCCTCCTTTCTTTCCCCCATGAGAGCACTCTGGTGCTGGTGTAACCGATGGGTTCTTTTCATTTCATTTCACCAAAAATCACTTTATATTACAACTTTTAGTTTTAATACATGTTTTTCTTTAATATTCGGTTTTGGGGGCTTTTATTTTGTTAGTTTTATTTTGGTAACGTAACCTTTCCTTTCCGTCAACATCCTGTGCACGTTGCGCCGTTTCTCTCAGTCCGAAAAATGGCTGATGAGAAGAGGTAGGGGTAAAACGTGCTAGTGCTTAAAATATTTGTTGATACTGTGAAATGTATGTTTTCTTTGTGTTTTAACCAGGCGGTTTTAATGCCATGGTTTTTTGAGCTAAACTTGAGTGAATGGGTATGTTATGTGTGCAGTTGTGAGTGTATTTTGCACGGTGCTCTGAGTGACGGTCGTGAGTCTAATGCCTAGTCTCTCATGCAGTTGTTATTCCTCCCCTCCTCTAGAGGTGTGTGAGACTGAGAAGAAGAGTGCTGTGCTGTACTAACAATAATATTGCTGTACGCAGGTGAGCTCCCATTTGCTTTTGTGTATTTCTTTTATTGCGTTTGTGATGATTTCACGTTTCTTATTCACCCTTTTGGTGTTATGTTCATATGTGTTCTTATTTACTTACTAAAATATTGCCAGTGGGTCTTGGGGGGGTTGTTTGGTGATTGTATTATGACCATGAGAATGAGATTAGGAGTTATACATCCAGTCCGAAAAATGGCTGATGAGAAGAGAGGTGTGTGAGACTGAGAACAAGAGTGCTGTGCTGTACTAACAATAATATTGCTGTACGCAGAATAAATGTCCCCCTGCTGGCCGAAAAAGAGAACTGTGGTCCTTCTTTCCTCAACAACACAACACAACGCAGACCGGTTACACTGGGCCTGTTAGCTGGTTTCAGAGTGTGGGCCAACACTGTATTTTATTTATTTTCTGTTGTGTGAACTCCCGTACACTTTGTAAAACAACGATCTCTTCATCGTTCAAAATACGTGCAAAAAAGTCCATAATCGTCACAGTTACACCATGTTTTTGGACGAAATAGGATTACACAAATAGCAGTTTTGGCAGCAGGGGTGAGGATGTTTGAATCTTTCCAACTTTACTTAACTGTCCGACAGGTGGTGTGTGACGTAGGGTAGACCGAGTACGTTTGAGACACTTTTTTCTTTTCCATTTTTGAACAGATATTGCAAAAAACCTAGCCTAGAAATCTAGACGCACCCTAGCGGCAGCAAAAATATTTGCTCCGTAGGTGGGTCTAGAAACGAGCCATAGGAACTTTTTGAGTCTCGAACACCGATTGTGTTCACCAATCACAGCGCTCTATCTGTTTAGAGAGTCGTTGGGCGGGCTTAACGTGATGACGACATACATTTTAATTGGCTTGTCCTACTAACGTCATCCTGCTCTTTGCTCTGATTACCCTATTGCGTGCAGAGGCAGTTTGAAAGACAGCCTTCATCCCGCCCCCCTGGATTGAGCCAAGGTCTACCGGTCGTTTCCAGAGTGATAAGTGATTTTTCACATGCTGTTTAATTTGTTTGTATACTAAGTTATTATTGATGAATATCATTTATTATTTGTTTATTTTTTCCACAATCAGGTCATAAACATGAGGTGCATTTTTACCCTCTCAACTGTACACGTATGGGGTATGGTTGAGACGGGACCATGGTACAGTTGAGACACCCATTGAAACCCATTAACTCTTTCGCGACCATACTAATTGCTCATCACATCCGTTCCGGACCACATGTTTTTGGCTATTTGTCGAAGCGAACTCTGTACATCACCTAGAAACAAACGGCTTTCACGTGGTTTAAGAGTGACTTTCCAACGTGCTCCTTGAAAAAACTGCGAGGTTTTCCGCCGTTTCGTTCGTGAGTATGAAGGAGAAGAAGAGAGCTCGGTTTCTCCAAAAACGGAGCTCCCGCTCTAGTTTCAGAGAAAAATGCACTTTTGTGTCAAGTGGCAATCCGCTCATTTTACCGGTACTCTGCAGTGTGGCATGTCTCCCAGATCATTTCTACGGCTAAATAAGTATTTTTGTAGGCAATCTGGGGGGTGTGGCAGTGTGGAGTGCAGCGGTGCGGGTCTCTGGCCGCAATGGAGACAGCTCCGTGACACTCCTGTGTGACTGGCCGCCGCTGAGTGCTTCGGGGCGGGGGCGGCGGCTCACAGCACCCGCTGCACAGTGCTCGCTGCACGGTGAAAACAGCAGTGATAATGTGCTTTCAGGTTCGAGTCTCCAAACCAGAAACGTTTGTAACAGCATCGAAAAAAGTCGCCAGATTTGTCGCCAGTCGCTTTTGTCAAAAAAACAAACAAACAAAAATCGCCAAGAGGGTTTGGAAAGTCGCCAGATTTAGCGAGAAAGTCGCAATACTGTAGCCGACAGCCGCACAGCACGCTGCACGCTGTCCCCAGAGCAGCATTCAAGGAGACCGATTACTCAAACAAAACCAAAATCACACAGTTTATAAAAAAACATTATGATTTGATTGTAGTTTAAAACAGTTTTACATATCAGAGGACTACCATATTCACAAACAGGGTACCTGAGAGTGTCTATTATCATAATCTGTAAAAAAAAAAAAAAACGGTTTTGGCGAGTTAACTCGTCAATGGTCGTGAACGTTCGGCAGGCTGTGACGAGTTAACTCGTCAACGCGAAAGAGTTAATAATAACTGAACATCAATTGCAAATGCAATAAACTTTTAGAAAAATTACAATTTGACAAGATATTTCAATAAATTCATTCCTCTTTTACTGAAATTAAAAACAATGGAATATTATTGTAAACACAGAACTAAACACGCAAAAACATTATCATTAATTCACCCCTCACAGTGATGGCATGTGTAACTTTGGTTGCCATCTGTGCACTCTACATGAGACCACATGCCACATCTGGAGCTCGACACCCATTGCTTTGACCTTGAAAACCACTCCTCACACACCAGGCATTGGGTGTCTTCTGCGCTTTTCTTCTTTTTTTTCCCTTCTTCTTTTTTTTCCCTTCTTCCTTCTTTTCCGCCAGAATCTTTCTTTTCACCTTCAAGGAGGAGTCTTTCTTCTCCTCTTCAAGGGCCGTCTTTTCAGGGGTATCTGTGAGAATGGTGCTGATCCTTTTCCTCCGCTGCTGACGATTGACCTTTCTGGGGCCAGCTTTCGGGTGAGGCCTGATTATTTCAGGCTAAAAGTCTGGAACAGGCTCCTGGTGAACAGGAAAACACACGCACAACACAGAAACACACTTATGAATATTTATATTCATCATAAATGAATAAGTTTGGACAAGAATTGGACAAGCATACTATTTATTAAAATAAATTGTTCTTACTTCAGTGGTAGTTTCCTCCTCTTGTATAGACAGAGGAACATCAACTAATGTGAGGGTCACTTCCTGAACACCCTCAGAGTTTATGGTTATGACAGGCCTAGGAAGAGCAGTGGACGATGGCAGGATGCCAGTTGATGGTTCGGCTGATGTGAGGGAGGCAGAGAACAGCTCAGGTGGACTGAGGTTGACCATGGATGGTCCGGCCGTTGTAAGGGAGGCAACAGATGGCCCAGATGTTGTGGGGGCGGCAGTGGGTGGCTCAGGGAGAGATGCTTCTGGAAGGGGCTGGTCAGTGACTGATGCAGGGAGAAAATCATGAAAATGAAAATGTCTGCTTTGTATGGCCAGATGCCAGTGCTTGAGAAGCCCTTTTTTACATTCAGAGGTGACGCTGCCAGGGGCTAGATGTTGTTCAGCAACTGTGGCAGGTCGTAGATGGCTAAGGGTTTCCCCTGGATGCTTCCGGTGCCACTTGGCAAGTGAAGGAACAGGAATGCAAAATTCCTTTGCTACACTCCTAATTGACCTCCCTTCCTGCACCACTTCTGAGGCCCTCTCTAAGCCCTGTGCTGGCACTCCCCTATTTGTGGTCCTAGCTCTAAAGCGGGGCACCCTGCAATAGGTATAGCACAAGAATACAAACATAAACAAAAAGTCCATACAGGCTACACAACGTAGCTAACACACGCACACGCACACACACACACACACACACACACACACACACACACACACACACTGCATGTCTTTTTATTTCTTAACTCTGAAGTAGGCTGGGCTACACATCCCATTAAGGCTGTATCAACTGTACCCGTTCTACCACCTTGTCTATTACACCACATGCTAAATTATCCTTCTATCTTTCATGGTTAAAAAAATGTCCATTAATATAATACTGTTCAAGTATCACAAATATTAAATTTTCATTTTCATTTTCTCTGTTTGTGGTCTTATTATGACTTATAACATGTTATTGTTACGCTGCACAACTTACATAACAGCATGTGATGTAATAGAACTCTATCACTGGTACAGTTGAGACATTGTGTCTCAACTGCACCCTGCTAACCACTTTGTGTATTTCTTTAGATTGTGCAGTGAGCTAACATGCTAGGATAGCATGTTAGCATATGTGAGATTTTAGGTCACAAAATAACATTTGCAATGATTTAAGTTATGATGGTCACAAAAGGACAATAAGCTATTCATTGTCGAAGGGACACGGTAAAGTCAAATTCTTACCTCAGTAAAAAGACTTGCAGATATCTTTTGATTGGAGATGCTAACATTCCTCAAATTTTCCACCACCAAAGAGGATGCTAATATGTATGTGCTGAGTAAAAATGGCAGCTCAGCCTTGCAGCATGGGCAAGATATTAAAGGTGTTTCAACTGTACACAACTATACTCACTCCACCCTACATTCCACACTAATTGGCTACTATAGGTGTCAATCAACATCTGCAGTAAGTCACAGTTTTTAACTTGAAACCATGTGGAACTGACTGGATGAAAGGTGTTTCAGGTATTTAACCATACAGTATACAAAAATAGGGTACATGTAGCCTATTAACAGCCTTGTGAGTCTTTTGGTCAGTAGAATTCAATGTTGATTTTACATTTTGTTCCACATCCTCAACAAATTCATTCAAATTATTTTTTAACACTGAATTTATAATCATGGGTGGAGATTACACTTTGTGACAGGGACCTGATGAAAAGTGTGTCATTAACTCAACAGGAAATAAATTAGTTGCTGGGCAACACCAGTCTTCTCTGTCAGTTGACGCCCTGTGGAAGTCGGTCTGTCTCCACTTCCTGTTGGGGGGTTAGTCTGTTTGTCACTGCAGTGTTCTGGTCCAGTCTGGTTTTAACTGTCATTCCCTCCAGGAAGAAGCAGCTTTAATGGGACTTTGGTTTGTAGAGAAGATGAAGATGTTTGCGGAGTTTGTGACGCTGCTGTATGGTGAGAAAAACTTCCATCCTATTTAATTTCAATAAATTACACACAGACTCGGACTGTGAGCGCCATGTTTGAGAGGTGGTGACCTGATACTGTGATTGATCGAGGTAAACTAAAGCTTAGCTCCAGCAGCTCGGAGCTGAACAAGAAGCTCTCAGCCGACAGTCCCGCCCAGTCTTCATCTGGAGCAACACCGTGTCCTCCCGCGGTAAAATGTGATGGTCTCTGGGCCAAAGAAGGCCGGCACCACCGACCCGTACCACAGAAGGACCGCGACCACCGGTGGGGCCGGTGTTCCCGACCTGATTTGGCCGAGAGACCATCACATTCCGCGGCGAGAGGCTGTGGCACGGCACGGTGCGTCGGTGTTATTGTTGTTTAGTGGCGCCCACCCCGCCCCCGATGGTGGTTTTGTGAATAGAACAACAATTGTTGTATATATTTATCTTACACGAGCCCTTTGATCCAGAAATGCAAGTGTCAGAAGAGCGACAGGCACAAACAGAGCAGCCTTCATAAAAGACGCTCTATCTCCTTTTCTAGAAAAAAAGCAGGGATTTTAGTGAAAACCGGCCATGTTTAGCTTGAGTTTTCTCAGGAACAGAGGCACGTAGAAACAAACGGTTTGTGGCCATTTGAAGCATAAAGTTTCATCTTTCAAATGAGCCACAGTATGTGTTGGTGACAATAATATAGAATACACTGTGGCTCTACAAATATTGTCAAAAATGGTCTAAATTGCTGGTACACTTGACTAAAACTTTGGAAAGGAGCGCAGCACTCAATGAGTTAAGAGCAAACAGACTTCTGTGAAAAGCCAAGCTCTATGAATGAATGCTTCAAAGCCAGGGGGTTTTCTCATTCATCTATAGAGGAACATTATCAAAAGGGATCCCTCTTTAAAAGGCATCTCTACACAGCCTCCACTTATCACCTTTAGACGTGTACATCAATCTCAAGGATGGCCTTGTTCATTCTGACAGCCGCGCACCCCCCTGGCTCCTACCTCCACCTGTAGGTTTCAACCGCTGCAGTCACTGCTCCAACTCCTCAGACATAAAATCATTCACACACCCGTGCACGGGCATGTCCTTTAAAGGAGCTGTATGTTAGACTGTGGGCAAAGCTGTTGCTGCAGTCAAATTCAAAACACTGCAGCGCGTTGTTTCCCTTCCCCTGCCCCCAGACTCGAGGTTGCCAGATAACCACACCACACACCACCTCTGCCCTGCTCCAGTTTTGTGGCTATGATGCTCAGAGACTCACTCAGTCTCTACAGTCTCAAAGTAAAGATGATCATGCCTCTCTAAAACATGTTAGACTGCATTAGTTACTACCTGCAGTGAGAGGGATGAAGCAGCAGTACATCTATATCTGTTATCATAGTAAAATATCTCATGTGTTTGCGTTTCTGTAGTTTGAGCAGGTTGTTGATAAATATTTTGCTTTTTACTCTAACTGTTTATTGCTCTGACTCACAGAGTGGAGTTCACGTCAACTCAGGTGATCTACAGGTTTCACTATCACTCTCCCATGTTATATCAAGGACATATGACCATAGCTGGAAATCGAAACCTATCACATTTTTTAATGTGATCTCAATTGGAGGTCGTTTTCAGCACTTTTTGTGTGTATGTGTGGTAATTAAAGTTATTTTGTTTGCAAAAAAAATAGTCAATACTTCTGAATTTTTAATATTTGTTTCTCAACAACATGACAACTCCTCAGCTTTTAAGAGTATTTTATGTTTTAGGGATGGGCAATGATTTTCAAATAATCAAATAGTCATTCAATGAAAAAAAGAAGAAGAAATGAATAGTTTATGAGACCTTGTCTAAAAAAATGTAAACATTCCCTTTTTACTGTGGCAGAGGGAGAAACATGGAAAGACTCCTACAACCATCAGAAAGTTCTGTGTGAAACTCTCCCGCTCCTCCAGTACTGCTTCTCATTTCAGAGAGAGAGAGATAGTCTATTTGCGATAGGCAGAGTTCCATAGACCGTATCCACTCTCTATGAAGCACACGACACAAAGGTGCATTCAGGTACCGAAGTGTGGTACCGTTTGACTTCACGTGAATCGAAGCTCAGCACTTTGGTGGGAATTCGGTCAGTACCAATAAAAGTACAGAATTCAGTATCCATTCCTACCTGAAAGCCAGAATTGCTGATCATAAAAATGCCATTCGCACCAAGAACCTTACGCAGCTCTGTAGCAACTTTGAAATTCCGGGGGATCGAAAGAATTCCCCCGCAATCATGAGGTGGCGACATCATCAGAAAGCTTCTGCAGAGGGAAGCCTTTTGGATTTTTACACTCAACACCATTGAGCCTTATTGTCTCAATGAAGAAATTAACTTGTGTTGTTTTTTATAACTGGTGCCTTATACATGGCTTTTGTGTACTTTATTTTGTATTGTATTATCTCTACATTGTGATGTATTTGTAACATTTGCATTAGACTGTTACTTTAACACTAGAACCGCCGTGAGGTCATTTTGACCTCTCTCGCTTCTTAAAATGCATGTAAGGGCGCACTCACACTAGGGCCAGTTGATCCGTGCCGTGCTGAAGCCCGAATGCCCCCCCTCCCCTGTCCCCCGCTGGCCCGCACTCACACTACCTCGAACCCAAGTGTGCTCAAGCACGGTTGCCTCCGACACAAACGTCATCACATTGATATAACAACACAGCGGATGCGCTCTGACTGCTGAAAGAACGGCGCTTTGACCGGTTGTCATGGTTATCTTGAAGTTTAATCAAAGCGACGTTAACTAGCGATGTTTACGGCGCGACGTAATCGTTAAGTGACTGTTGTTTACATGCGGTTGCAGACACGTGGTGGAGAACGAGCCCGCAGCACATTACGTGTGCGCATTCCTGGCCAAGCGTACCGTGCCCAAGCACACCTCTCCCAACCGTGCCGGGCCAGGGAAGTGTACCGTGCTCAGGCACGGAACGCTTGCACTCACACCAGCAATAGAATCCGGACTTTAGGGGGCAAACGTGCTTGGGCACGGTACGATTGCCTAGTGTGAGTGCACCCTAACTCTGTTTGCGTAGAAACCCTATGTCTCCCAGTCGATGACTTTTCCTAAAAGTGTGTTCTACATCATCCTATGTGTTTTCATGATTCTAGTATAAAAGAGGACGAAAAAAATTGTGATTTTACCTAGAACCGCCAAGAGGTCATTTTGACCTCCATTCATTCTAATGCAAAAATGGTAAATGGACTGCATTTATATAACCATATATATTATATAGCCAGCCAGACACACAGCTCAAAACACTTTATAGTAATGCTTCACATTCATATACACACACACACACATACTTTACAAAAGAATAACAATAGTCGTTGCTAGGCAACCAATATAGACGACTCTTTATTTTTCTATTTTTCGAACAGTGTGTGTATATAAAAATGTATAAAATAGATTTTCCAATCACTGCAATCTGGGCTAAATAATGTCCATTTAGTCACTCAGTTTGTCAGTTAGTTAGTTAGATAGTTAGTTATTTAGTTAGTTAGTCATTTTGACCTCATCCCACAACACAACACGAGTTCAGATATTAGAAAGTTGTCAAACAGTTAAACACAGTATCAAACAGATAACAAATGAACATTACTCATAAACATTGAACATAACAGTGACAGTCCCTTGCTCTCATGAGAAATGGACATGAATTCAGAAATTTGTAACAATTTTGAAAATTTTTATATACACCACTGTTCGAAAAATAGAAAATTAATGAGTCGTCTATATTGGTTGCCTAGCAACGACTATTGTTATTTTTTGTAAAGTATGTGTGTATATGAATGTGAAGCATTGCTATAAAGTGTTTTGAGCCGTGTGTCTGGCTGGCTATATAATGTATATGGCTATATAAATGCAGTCCATTTACCATTTTTGCATTAGAATGAATGGAGGTCAAAATGACCTCTTGGCGGTTCTAGGAGTACATAGATAGATAGATAGATAGATAGATAGATAGATAGATAGATAGATAGATAGATAGATAGATAGATAGATAGATAGATAGATAGATAGATAGATAGATAGATAGATAGATAGATAGATAGATAGATAGATAGATAGATAGATAGATAGAGAATACTTTATTCATCCCTAGCAGGGAAATTCAAGTTAGTCCAGTAGCTCACACAACAATGACACAAAAAAAAAGATGAACACAAAAAAAAACATTTTAACAAGTGTTATATAAAACGATTGCAGCAGGAACAAATGATCTCTTAAATCTTTCAGTTCTGCAGGTCAGGGAGATGAGCCTTTTGCTGCGGCTGCTCCTCTGACCTGAGAGGGTTTTGTGTAGAGGGTGTTGGGGGTCACCCAGGATGGTCTTCATCTTACACCCCATCCTCCACTTAACCACAGCCTCTACCAGCTCCGCTCCCTCCCCCATCACAGAGCTACATTTTTTGATGAGCCTGTCTAGTCTGTTCCTGTCCCTGACCTTGATGTTGTTACCCCAGCAGACAATAGCAAAGAATGTAACACTTGCAATGACAGACTGATAAAACATTCGCAGCATTACATTACAGACATCAAAAGACCTGAGTATTCTTAAAAAGAAGAGCCTGCTTTGTGTCTTTTTGTACACATCATTTGTGTGTACGGACCAGTCCAGCTTGTCATCAAGGTGTACTCCAAGGTACTTGTATGACTGAACCCTCTCAATGTCCACCCCATCCACAGTCACAGGCCGTAAGGATCTTTTGGACCTGCCAAAGTCAATAATAATTTCTTTGGTCTTTGATGTATTAAGCAACAAGTTGTTCTTGTTGCACCAGTCTGTGAACGCCCCCGCCAGGTCCCTGTATTCATCTTCCTGTCCCTTCTTCACACATGCCACTATGGCCGTGTCGTCAGAGTACTTCTGAACATGGCAAGATTCAGATGTAGATGTGAAATCTGCAGTGAAAAGTGTGAAGAGGTAAGGTGAGAGCACAGTACCTTGTGGTACTCCTACACTGCTCACCACTGTGTCTGACATGCAATTCCCCAGCCTCACATACTGTGGCCGCTCTGTAAGATAGTTATATACCCACAAGATGATGGTTGGATCTACACCCATCTTCTCCAGCTTTCCTCTCAGAATACTAGGTTGAATTGTGTCAAAGGCACTGGAAAAGTCTAGAAACAGCAGTCTCACATATCGCCCAGGTTCATCCAGGTAAGAGTAAATCCGATGCAACATGTAGATGATTGCATCGTCCACCCCAATGTTCTCCCGGTATGCAAACTGCAAGGGGTCCACAGAATGCTGTACTTGAGGTCGAAAGCGGCGAAGTAGTAGTCTCTCCAGAGTCTTCATAATATGGGAAGTCAGGGCTACTGGTCTGTAGTCACTGATTCCTGCTGGCCTCGCCACTTTGGGAACTGGCACCAGGCACGAGGTCTTCCAGAGAAGGGGGATCCTACATGACTGCAGGCTCAGGTTGAAGATGGTACGGAGAGGCACAGCCAGCTGGAATGTTGGCGGTTCTAGTGTTAATTGTGCTCTGTGGTATCACATTAGCTGTTTTTGATGATGTGGCTCTCCGGCTCCTCCAAACAGAGGCGCAGGCACCCTGTTTAATTTTGTCATTCATAAAAATTGCATTCATAAAAAGTTTGCCCTGAAGAAGACTCAATGTCAAAACGTCACCAAAATTGACCATGTGCTCCAGCATCCTTTCTGTGCTTCTATACAAGAGGTCTTTGATTGAGTGGTATTTGATTGACAGTTGAAATTTGACAAAGCTCCGCAAGTGGGTGTGACTTCAGTGCCTGCAGCAGACATACCTCCAGCTTCACCACGCTATGAGATAGTAACAGAATGTTACGAGACGGAGTTGTTTTAGAGGCAAATTCATGCAAAACCGCTGATGCGCGTTGCCTTCGGGGACAATTTTTCAGCAAGCAGTGTCTGCATTTACCTCGAAAACGGCTCTGTTTCGTAACGTTCTGTTATCGTCTCATAGTGTGGTGAATGTGCAGGTCACAACTTGTCCACCAGAGCGTTTTGAAGTTGTTGGATTGTGTATTTGATGAGTTTGATGAGAAAGAAACCAAGAAATCCCATGAGCCTCCGTAGCGTAGCTCTGAGCAGCTCACTGCTCTGCTCCACCGTTCTAAAAATAGCTTGCACCGACAATTAAAGGTAACAAACCTACTGCTGTGACTATAGCGATTATGGCAATGGGCCAATTTGCCAAAATGTTGAACTATCCCTTTAAGCACAACAGTGTGTAACTGGTTCAAACTGAATTAAGTCATGTGTTTCTATATTATAGAGTGTATAGTAAGTGTATATTTTTTTGAAAGTGAGAGTGTTTCATTTAGCTAATTCTGCTAATTGTGTGTAGTATTTTGACAAACCAGGCCCAGTTTTCAAAAATAATGCTTAAGCAACTGAAAAAAACTGTAACTCTTACTAACAAGCTGTCCCCACAGGTGGGCAGGATTGGTTCCTCAGGTCTGTGGTGTCTGAGTCTGTGTTGATGAGACTAACTGCAGCTCCAGGTCAAACACTGGATCTTCATCAGAGGGTCTAATTATCTTCTGGTTTCTGGCTCACCTCTGTCTGTGTCCTCAGTTTCCCAGCATGCCTCAGCTGTGGAGACATATGAGGGGGAGGAGTCTGTCCTGCTGCCCTGTAGCTTTCCTACCTTTGACCTGGACGAGCCTTCAGTGATGTGGAGCCGCTCCGACCTCCGTCCTTCAACCGTCCACCAGCGTCAGCCGGACGGAGACGAACTCAAAGACCAGAACCAGGACTACAGAGGACGGACGTCCATGAGGACTGACGCTCTGAGGACCGGAGACCTCAGCCTCACTCTGAGGAGACTCACCACCAGAGACAGTGGCAGCTACACCTGCATCCTCAGAGAGAGGGGTCAAGAGGAGAGTCAGAGTCAAGTGACACTGTGGGTCAAAGGTCAGAGGTCATGGACTCATCAGAAATGTGTTTTAATGTTTCACATTATTGTTTATAGTGCTGTTTTAATCTCATGTTGTTGTTTGTGTCGATTACAGAACGTCCTGTAAACATGCCCTACATTGTCATTGGTACCATTGGTCTAATCCACTTAGTGTTTTTTGCTCTTGGTGTGATTTACAACATGTATGAAGGGAAGAAGGACGAAGGAGGCAGGGAGTGTGTGTGTGTGTGTGTGTGTGTGTGTGTGTGTAGCTCATGTTGTTGGCACATTGAAATGTCCAGAAAATTAATTTAAGTCAATGTGATCAGAGCTGTAGATTGAGGTCAGAGGTCAGAGTAGAGTTGAACTCTGCTGTGAATTTATCAGAAATTGTGTTTTAATGTTTTATTATTTATCAATATGAGAATCTCATGTTCTTGTTTGTGTTGACTACAGAATGTCTTCAAGTCTGGATCATGGTTCCTCTTATTCTCATGGTTCTCCTGTTCTCTGTGGCCGGAGCTGCTACTGTTGCTTTTGGCTTTATCGTTTATGGTAAAGGGATTAAGGACCCAGTGGGTATATGTGTGTGTGTGTGTATGTGTGTGTGTGTGTGTGTGTGTGTGTGTGTGTGTGTGTGTGTGTCCCTCCTCCTTGAGATCATATGGAGGAGCAGCTCTGTAGACGACCACTCATCAGAACCATCAGGTCTCTGCCTGGTTACTATGACGACAGAGCACGAAGCTGAGGACGACTTGAGTCCAGTCAGAGCAGCTGTCCGAGTCAGTGTGTAGTGAACCTGTGGTGTGTGTGAGTGATGAGCTTCACAGTGACTGTGTGATGAGCCTCATCCTCTGACACATGACCAAGGCTTTGAGTCTCTGTTTGGATCATTCATGCTGATTCACTGCAAAAACTAAAAATCTTTCCAAGAACATCTGTCTTATTTCTTGTCAAAATGTCTCATTTCTAATCCAAACTAATCTCTTTCCACTTAAAATAAGACTCATCACCTAAAAAATTAACTTGTTTTTAGATCATTTTTGCTTGTTTCAAACAAATATTCACTTGAAATAAGTAGAAAAATCTGCCAGTGGAAGCAAGTTTTTTCTGCTTGTAATAAGAAAGAAAAACTTGCTCCACTATCAGATTTTTCTACTTATTTCAAGTGAAAATGATTGAAAGAAGTAAAAGGTGTCTAAAAACAAGATACTTTTTATGTGATGAGTGAGTCCTATTTTATATATTTGTTTTGTCTAGAAATTAAATTTTGACTAGAAATAAGACAAATATTCTTGGTAAGATATTTGAGTTTTTGCAGTGTGGAGGAACTCACTTCACTGTCGACTGACAACAACACTAACATGTTGTTTATGTCAATTACAGAACCTCATCCAGTCTGGATCATTGTTCTACTGGTTCTGCTGAGTCTCCTGATGCCCCTGGCTCTCCTGGGTTTTGGTGTTTTTGTTGGTCTCAGAAAATATAGAGAAATGAAGAAGACAGGGGGTTAGTATATGTTTGTCAGAGGTTATGAATTGATAAAATGCATTGTTTTATTGTTTATGTTACAACTCATGTTGTTAATTGTGTCGCATCAAGGCTGGGGCGAGGTTCTGCTGGTTCAGTTGGCTCTCCTGGTTCTCCTGTTTGCGGCTGCTGCTGTTGTTTATAATGTCCTTCTTTATAAAGGGTTTAAGAACACACAGGGTGTGTAGTGTGTGTGTGTGTCCCTCTCCGCTCCACACAGCTCCAGTAAGCCACGAACTTAGTGTCATATAGCCTACCAAACTTAATAAAATAGCTTACAAAGAACACATTCACACAATGCATTAATCACATAACATTTTGCGCAAGTTTACTGACCATTATATATATATACATATATATATATATATATTTATTTTTTTGGCTTTTTATGCCAAGACAAGTCTTAAAGTGGAGCACCGTTTAAATATAAATTAACAGTGGTCTTATATTCATCTTCTGTGTGGAGATCTCCTCTGATGTGAGGACATCACTGATCTATGTTCTTGTCTTTGTCCTCAGTGTCCTGGCATGGAGACACTGTGGAGGTCTCCAGTGGGTGGTCGGTCCTTCTGCCCTGTGAGGACTCTCCTTTACCCAGAAACCCCACAGTGACGTGGAGACGCAACAACCTCCGTCCTTCAACCGTCCACCAGAGAGACCAGCTGGGTGACGACCTCATAGACCAGAACCAGGTTTACTGGAGCAGAACGTCCATGAAGACTGACGCTCTGACCACTGGAGACCTCAGTCTCACTCTGACGGACCTCCACGTCTATGACAGCGGAAACTACGCCTGCATCATCTCAGCATTTGGACATGAACAAACACTGAGAAACATACAGCTGAAGGTCAAAGGTCAGCAACACATACCAACACCTACACACAGGATACAGGTCAGAGGTCAAAAGTCAGAGCTGTAGATACAGGTCTGAGGTCAGATCTGGTTGGACTTTGGACCAGTGTCACAGAGGTCATGTAAAGGTTACGTTGTTGTTTCTGAAAAGCAAGGGTTTTTATACGCACATCAGGCTGTCTTGAGGTGCAGGGCAATAAAAAATGTCATAGAAAAAAAGAGGGTATGCCCGCACACTCTAATATCACAGTTTAATTGCACACAAACTGAGGTGGCTGAGGTGTGATCAGCTGTTACAGTCCAAAGAGCCAGAGGGCTGTTATCATCTAGCACAGGGGTGTCAAACATGCGGTCCGTGGGCCAAAACTGGCCCGGCAGAGGGTCCAATCCGGCCCTCAGGATGAATTTGCCAAGTGTGAAAATTTGAAATTGCACATATTTTTATCAATAGGCTACATGTCAGGTTGTTCATAGCATGTTTTGTAAAAGGATAGTTCATTAACTATAGAAATATCTTTATAATGTACTTAAACAAAAGGAAAAATTAAAGGTTATTTTTATTTATAGGTTATCATGCTATTATTTTACTGATCCGGCCCACTTGAGATCAAATTCTGCTGTTTGTAGCCCCTGAACTAAAATGAGTTTGACACCCCTGATCTAGCACCTTGGTTGTCTTCTATTGTCAAGTCTTTCAATTCATTTACGAAAGCACAACAAAAGCAACGTAATGACAGTGGCTGCTCCTTAGCTCCTCAGTGGTAGGCCAACATGTGCAGATGGTCTCTCAATGGTCTGGTCTGAATGTTAGTACAGTGTTTTTATTATTAGATTATTTCAAAATATTTTGTGCAGATGCATTTTAATTTGATGTACACATAAATCACTGTTAATAATTATTGTGAGGAATCAGTAACATGCCTGTGACAGCCTCTGCACATAGGATAAAGGCCTATGAAAAATAACTATAGCCTATTTAATATGGATGTTGCAACTTAATTTTTTAGGTTCAAACAAGTAGCCCTTTGTGAAGATTTTCAAACAGATTGCAAAATAGAAGTTTTTCAATTGTGTTGATACAACATTTGAAAGGTGGTAAGGTGGCAACCCTAAACATCATACACTATTATTCGACAACCAAAAATGGGCTAAGATAAACACACAATCACATACATATACGTGTATAGATACTTAACAGTAGGTGACGTCACGGTGCGTTCCACCTGGCCGCCGCCATGCTGGGTACCGAACACTGAGTTAACCTCTATTAAGATCAGTGCAGCCACATCCTCTGACCAGAAATGACTGCTGCCTGATGTAGTTTGGATATGGATATTTCTCATTTTGATGGCCTTGCCTTGAAAGCACACACCATTTCTGCTGAGACGAGCTTTGACAGCGCGGTGCGCCGCTCTCTCTCCCGTTAAAAGTTAATCTAGCTCACCCAGCGGACCTCCTCGTCTCTCTCTCTCTCTCTCTCTCTCTCTCGCTCGCTCTGTCTCTCCTCCAAATACACGAAAAGCCAAATCAAATGAGAAATGCGTAGCCCACTTCTTTTTAACTCACAGACATTTATTTTCATAAAGTAATAAAATATCTGGACATTTTGCCACCGTTAACATTGAGACAAAAGGCTGCAGGAATGGAAGAAGAATTCGGCAAATCATCTTATCACGCAAAAAGTCACAACAAACAGGTTTTGCACAATGGTTTGCACAGATAAGTCTTAAAATATGTGCAACACCTTCTCATCACAATCCACACCATCTACACAGTTACGTTATCAGCTGTTATTAAAACCCAACTCATCAGGACGCGATGACCACCACTCACATTAAACAAACCGTTAACAATTAATCCACACTCAAACCGAGGCAACAATAATGTTAACTGTACTCAACAAGCTGTTATTACAAGGTTTACAACAGATATGACAGACAACCTGGGCCGTGTGTGTGCGATAAGAAAGGGGGGAGGGAGGGAGAGAGAGAGGAAAAGTAGGTAAAAACCTGCTAGCTGCTAACTGTTAGCTACCGTAGCTCAGGCGTCGGCCTCCCGTCAGATAAAAGCTGCCGTTTATTCCTCAAATGAAGCTCATGTTGAGCCTCCCCGGTACAGTTATCCATCACTGCTGTTGAATTAGCCGCTAAACTGCTGGACGCTAAAACCGAGGGGGCGTCTGTGTGTTTACAATTCACGAAAGCAACGTGAACGTACGTGCCGCTCACACTCAGTAGAGTGAGGCAGCCTCCCTTGGCGTACATGTCTCCCAAGCTGTTTAATGACGGTAAAAAATGAAACAGAAAGTAAATATCCTGCATCGTTTCTCTTTTCTGTGCTGCGCTGATCAGAGCGGCGTCCCTACCTAGTGTATTTACTTAGCAACGATCTGTTAAACAGGAATAACAGACTGTTAAATGCAAAATCAAGATGTAAATAAATATCAGAAATATCAATAAATTATCGGAATACGACATTCAATAGTGCCATGTAATAAAAAAAGGTTTATCCACTATTTTTGTGAGATTTGATGTCACAGCCATGGATGTATAAGGTCACAGCCCATAGACTGCCTTTGGAAGTCGGTACCCAAGATGGCGCTGTGACCGGCTGCGAACGCTGTGTGACGTCACGTGATATCTATCAATAGTCAGTGGGAACCCATTTGTAATCAAAAAACGTCATGAGGAAGAAGAATAAAAGCCATGTATAGTCCAAAATAGACACAAATGCATAAACAACATCCAACATCACATACTAACATATTTTAAAAATCATTGAAAGTTACAGAACAAACATTAAAATAAAGTTGTTTCTGTTCGTCTCATCCACAGAAGAGTACTTTCTGACAGATGAAGCCATCCTTCTCTATATTCTCATGACTCTACAGACTGTTGTTCTTGGTGTCACCTGGTGGCTTGGAAGAGGTAGGATGTTTGTGTGTATGTGTGTGCATGCACAACACTGCAGAGCTTTTATTGTGAAAATCTTTCATTAATTGTGTTATTTGTTTATCCACCTGTTTATTTTATTTCCTGTTTCCTGTAGAGTTAAATGGTGTCAAACAGGTTATCTCCTGTTTACTGTGAGGACTTCCTGTCCAACTGTCTCTGCTGTGACGTCCTCACTCTGTCTGTTCCTCTGACCAAACCAGCCACTGATCCTGATCAATAGTGTTCAACATTAATCAATTAATTAAAGGGATACGCCAACATTTTTTTTCGTGTCTTGCCTCACTCCCAAGTCCATGACAAGCAGATAGACGCCATCCTTTCGACTGTGTGTGCATAAACAGGGGAGATAGAGCCGTATCGCCCGTAATTAGCTTAGCTCAAACGCTGGAAGTGTATAGCCTACCTCCTACCCGAGCTGAAATCAGCAGTCAGAAGCTGATTTCATTTTTAGCTCTAAACTCTATCTATAAATATATCACTTTATCCACATTTCAAACATTTTTAGGTGAGAAAGTTGCCGTTTAGATCAGCAGTGTGTCGTTAATTTGTCTAAATACCAGCTGTTTACAATTTTGTTCGGACGAATTCGGCGCTACTCAAGCTAGCTGTTGTGACCAACGCACTTCCGGTTACTTCCGGTTACTTTCACAAAATAAAACACCTGTTGCCCTTTACATACAGAAAACCATGACGATAGAAGTGCTTTTACTTTGAAATAGGAAGCTAACCTACCCTCGATGTAGCTAGCTTGAACCAAAATAAACCATCTTTGCTTTCCGTTTAGAGTTGCTGAAGAGTGTCTCTGATGACTTTAGGTGGAGGCAGGCTACCACTACCGATACACTTCCAGCGTTTGAGCTGAGTTAATTACGGGCGATACGACTCTATCTCCCTTGTTATTGCACGCACAGTCGAAAGGATGGTGTCTATCTGCTTGTCATGGACTCGGGAGTGAGGCAAGACACGTAAAAAAAAAAAAAAAGTTGACATATCCCTTTAACAAAAACATTTTGTGCTCATTATTGGAAGGTTTTTTTATTGTTTTTTTTTATTATAAAGTTTCAGTGAATCTCTTGTTTCTTCAAGCTTTAGGATGTCCCTCACACTGGTAGCATCTGCAAAAACTAGAATATCGTGATAAGAATCGAGATCGAAAAATATATTGTGATAACATTTTTTTCCCATATTGCCCAGCCCTACAGTTTGAGACACTGAGGACGGACACAGGAGAAGTCTTCTTCTTCTCTTCAGTGGACAGTTTTCATCCACATGTCAACGTGACAGAGAAAAGATAGAGGAGACAAAACAAAACTCTGATCATGTCCAACACCTTCAATATCTGGTTTGGTTCTGTCCTTCAGGTTCCTCTACAGCTCTGTGATCCTTCAGTAAAGAGATTAAAACCTGCTGCTGCTGTCTGATGACATCATCATGTGATTTGCTGTCTCTCAGTCCAACAGGTGGAGGAGGGGGCGGAGTCGGTCCAGCTGCTCTTCAAAACCAGAGGTGACCTGTCTGAAGACGTCAAAGTGGAGTGGTGGTACGGATTCAACAGGAAGATGAAGGTCCATGTGTATGAGACCGGTTCTGAAGAACAGCACCAGGTTTACAGAGGTCGAACAGAGATGAATGAAGACCTGCTGAGGACTGGAGACCTCAGTCTGACCCTAAAACAGCCCACAGGGACAGACACAGGAAGATACATCTGCAGAGTCTACAACAAGGACGGATACTTACTGAGAAGGACAGCAATGTTTCTCTGGGTCAAAGGTCAGAGTTGTTTGTTTGTCTCTGGTTGTTTGTTTGTCTCTGGTTGTTTGTCTCTGTCTCACTGTCTTCTGTTTCATCTACAGGGAGAACTCTGGTCAGAGCTGAAACAGTGGAGATGAGGAACAGAAGCAGCTCCACTGATCCAACTCCTCTGGTGGCTGATCAATCAGTCTGATTGGTCTGTTGATCGATTTGTGATTATTGAAAGAATCTGACTTTGGACCAGAAAGAAGATGGAGGTGAAGGAGCTGATGGACAATGGATGAAGACAAGAGGACGTTACTGAAGCTACAGATGCACAGTCTGCAGACTCAATATTGATGAGCACTGATCAGAATTGATAGGTGTGAAGCCTTTGTTAACCATTTTATGCCATTAACACCTTAAACTGTGTGATTTTTTTTGTGTGTGTATCTGTATCATTTCATGATGTGATGATCGTATATTTGCTTTCTGTGAGGAGTTGGACATGTCGTGTGCCAGACCGGATCTTTTTAACTCTCAGCAGAAGTAAGCGATCCGGTTGTTCTGGCTAACTTCCTGTCAGCCGATGGAGTTAGCAGTCCCCGCCCTCGTCCCTACGTCACCACATACACGCGCATCCCTTGGCTGCACACACAGAGAGGACCGCCCCTTTATGCCGTTCTCTCTCCTCATTGGATAAAGGTTGTAGGATACAAGGAAAGTTTTCTCCTCGGCTTACAGCAGAGCAGAGTGACTGACAGACCCGTGTTTCAGACCAAACACTCTATATAAGTGATTGCCGTCGGAAGATAGAACTATTTAAGACTTATATTAACACAAATATTTAGCTTACTTCTGCCGCAGCACTACAAAGATCTAGTTCTGCTGCTACAAAGGGATCAGTTCTTGACTTTGTCTCTTTAAAGCAGCTCTACTTGTAGTCTCACTGTAGGACCTGCCATGTTGAGAAAGACAGGAAAAGGCCAAAGATCAGCAGCAACTGTCATCACTCAACATCCACACAGCACATCCGACAGAAATGTGGCCTGTAAATGTCAAGGATAAGCAGAGGGACTTCAAGATCAGCCGCCCAGGGCCCGCCCTCCTCCTCCTTTTAGAAACCCCATATCCCTGTGTGGGTGAGGTGGAGTCTACCTGCTGTAACTAGTGTTTATGGTTGAATCACCGACTACTCCAGACCCACAGGTGATCTGTAACAAGCTTTATAAACATTTGGGCCTGTATTCACAAAGAATCCAAGAAAAAAAGTATCTCTTAGTGACGTAATTCTAAGGAAAATCTTAGAATTTCTCCTTAAAGTGAAGACTAGGACCATGTAAAGATAAAAAGTTATTCACAAAGCATCTCAGCCCTTATGAGAGCTCCTAGGATGGCAAACTGGAGGGAGGAGGACTTTTTTAAGAGGCCTAAGAGTTTCCTAAGCAGATAAGGAAATGGCAGAAAGACAGAGAGATCGGAGATATTTTCTAAACACTAAATGACAGCGATTTAATCAAACGCTGCATATTGGACTGTGCAGGGACAATGTTTGTGGTCGACCTCCTACCATGAAATTTAATTTTAACAATATAATATTGATAATTTTTTACAGCAGAAATGAAGGTAATCGCACCATTATAATGTTTAACTGAAAAAAAAAGAAAAAAAAAATACATTTTATTTGTTGGCGCCTTTCTAAAACCCAAGGTCACCTTACATGTAAGAAACAAAACAAAAAACAAAACAGGTATGAAATACAATAGCACATAATATAAATACATACAAAGACAATACAATGTGGCTAGAAAAATAGATAAAGTGGGATGAAACGGTTAGGGGACAGAGTGTTACAGGGAGTAGGATAACTTAAAAAGGTGTGTTTTGAGGTGGGATTTGAAGGTGTCGATGGAGTCCAGAGTGCGTATGTGTAGTGGGAGTGAATTCTAGAGACTAGGCACAGAACAGCTCAAAGCAGAAGTAAGTGAAATATTTGTGTTAATATAAGTCTTAGGGGCGGTGCGTGGCCGCCCCATGTAGAGGCTACAGTCCTCAACGCATATAAGTCTTACATAGACGTATCTTCTGATGGCAATCATTTATATAGAGTGTTTGGTCCGAAACACGGGTCTGTCAGTCGCTCTGCTGTAAGCCGAGGAGAAAACTTTCCTTGTATCCTACAACCTTTATCCAATGAGGAGAGAGAACGGCATAAAGGGGCGGTCCTCTCTGTGTGTGCAGCCAAGGGATGCGCGTGAATGTGGTGATGTCGGGACGAGGGCGGGGACTGCTAACGCCATCGGCTGACAGAAAGTTAGCCAAAACGACCGGATCGCTTACTTCTGCTTTAAAGTGCGAGCGCCAAGTGTGGTAAGTAAAAAGGGGGGGTGGAAAGCAGGGCGGCAGATGAGGAGTGGAGTGAACGGGGTGGGATATAAGGGTGAAGCATATTAGAGAGATACAGCAGGGCCTGGTTATGGAGAGCTTTGAATGTTAGCAGAAGGAGCTTGTAATGTATACGGTGATGAACAGGGAGCCAGTGGAGTTGCATGAGGACTAGTGTGATATGATTCGAGGACTTGGTACGGGTGATGATTCTGGCGGCGGTGTTCTGGATAGTTTGTAGATGGTGGATGAGTTTCTGTGGTAGACCGGTGAGGAGGGAGTTACAATAATCCAAGCGGGAAGTGACCAGGGCATTTATGAGGATTTCGGTGGAGTGCTGGGTGAGGGAGGGGCGGAGTCTGGAGATATTGCGGAGGTGGAAAAAGGCTGTGCGTGGGATGTTATTGATGTGGGATGTGTAGAGAGAGCAACTCCTAACACACTGTCCATGCAGCCTCACACGCTGACTGTTGCAATGTGTACTCATTCTTAACTCAAGTTTATAATGCTTAAGTTCAATGTCTTGGTCTCTTTTATTTATTTATTGATCCTATTTTATCCCTCCTTTTGTAATGTGAAGGGAAGCATGCAAGTAAGAATTTCATTGCATCGTTTTTAACATCTGTTTTACTGTTTATGACAATAAACAACTTGAATCTTGAAAAATAGCACAATTTCCACAGTCATGTGTGAAAGAAGCAACTGAGCCGCTGTTAGACAAGACTTGATACAACATTTATTTTCACTTCACATTAAATAACTTACAAAAATTACAACAAAAATAAAAGCAGCAAAAAAGAGACAGGTATTAAAAGTGGGACAAGACATTCAGGGTTTTTTTTTCTGACCAAACCCTGGTACCTGTTCACAATGTAAACATGACATATTGCTGGTGTTAGAGGGGGCTGTGACAAGGCGGGAGGGGGGGGTCAGGAGGGGGCTAACACCACTCCCTGTCTCTGGAGGTGTCTCAGGATGTCCAGGATGGAGTCCAGCTCCAGACGGAAAGCCTCCAGCTCTCTACTCTTGTCCTGAGCCAGGTGTTTCCAGCGCTCCACCTCTGACTGCTGATTGGCCTCCAGCGTCTGCCACGATCCACCAATCACCTGCAGACAGAGGGAGGGGCGGTTACCGAGGTTAGCCAGTGTTGAGGCTCTGCAAATGTTTGGGCTAGCACAGACAGAAACACTGTACATCTGTGAACGGCTGCGTTGAAACGTGGCAATTAAATAGGATGTGTGTTTATAAAGAGGAGGAGGGCTTCAATCAAGTGACACTGTCCTTCACAATCTATGATGTGTTGCTGCTGTCTTGTGTCAGTGTAACTGCCGATTATGTTAAACGATAGAGATGGAACGGTTCATTAAAAAACCCTCCCTACGGTACATATTTCAATAGGAGAAATCTCACTTGCCTCTGGAAAGTAAAACTTTTGAACTCGTACCTGAAACATAGCCAAAAAGATATGAAAAATGGCTTTCACAGGACAGCCCAAATTTAAAGGGATATGTCAACATTCTGGCAAATTGGCCCATTGCCATAATTCCTATAGTCATAGGATTAGTTTCATTACCTTTAATTGTCGGTGCAAGCTGTTTTTAGATTGGCTGGGCAGAGACGCGAGCTGCTCAGCTAACGCAATGGAGGCATATGGTATTTCCACGTTTCCCTCATCAAACTAAATACTAGGGCTGACCCAAAGAAATCAAAACTTTGAAGCCTCGTTTGTTGCCATGGTAATCGATCATGAATCAATTTTTTTTTTCTTTTTCCTTTTTGACACCGGTTCACATCGGCAATTGTCACATTGAAATGAGTCGGCTACTTGGCATTCTGGAAACCTGCCTGATGAGTTTTGGAGACATGCAGTGTTTGTTTGCCATACATGCCCTGTTGGGTGTTAGGTGTAGATGCTTCATAACAACATCTCATTCCCTATGTTTTAATGTTCATGTCATGTTTTTCTTACTTTTTGTTCTTTATTTTGTCCTAGAAAAAAGGACATTCAGGCAGACACACTGTGACCAACAACTGACCAAGAACTACACATAAACTATAAACTGTTTTCTTGTCTGTAACAACATCTATTGCACGTCTGTCCGTCCTGGGTGAGGGATCCCTCCTCTGTTGCTCACCCTGAGGTTTCTCCAATTTTTCCCTGTTAAAAGGGTTTTCCATGGAGTTTTTCCTCAGTGGATGTGAGGGTCTAAGGGCAGAGGATGTTGTTGTGATGACATGTAAAGCCCTTTGAGACAAACTGTTTGTAAAAACGGGCTATACAAATAAAATTGCCTTGCCTTGCCTTGCCATTACATTTGTCACTGAATGTCAATAAAAAGTCAAGAAGAAAATCTGTCCCATTGGGGGATGTGTGGGTTGGTGGGTTCAGGGCAGGAGGGGGGTTCAGTAGTGGAAATGGCAACACATTCACAGACATGAAAAAGGGTCATGGGTGAAAAAGGTGAGAAGGATACGACCCCTCTAGGGGGGTCTGGGGGCATGCTCCCCTGGAAGAAAAATTTGAATATTTCATATCTGAAAGCATCAATCTGATGCATTTTGAGAAGAAATTCAAGCAGAACTACAAGACAGTATGAGTATGAGACTCTATGGAGTGTGTGTGTGTGTGTGTGTGTGTCAGCCATGCAGCTGATTGGCCGTGTTAGTTGAACTGAAGTGAACATTTCTGCTGCAGCTTGTGTACCTGCACCAGCTCCTTCTCTCTGTGCTGGTGTCGGAGCTCCATGTTGACCACCTTCTTCTCCAGGCTGCAGAGGAGCTTCACCTCTGGACTCTGAGCTTCTTTAGCTTCCTTCAGCTCCTCCAGCAGCCTGCTCAGCTGAGTGTTACAATCACACCAAACCACAATGCACAACATTTCATCCCAGTTCAAATCAAAACATCAATAATGCAACAGTTACACAGTTACTATTAGACCAGCTGATGAAAGCCTAATTAGAGTAAAGTACTGATGAAGCAGATGTAATGAGGAGCAGAGGAGGAGTTCACTTCTCTGCTGCATTCAGAGGAAACAATGTATGCAGGAAACACTGCATATATTCACTAAAAAGTCAATGATAAACATCTGACAAATGTTGTCATACACTTGAACAGAAAAATGTTCAGACACAATAGTAACTTTATCCAGAGATTTACTAGAATAAAATGGTATTTGATTTTGAGATGTGTCAATGCAGTGGTTCATTCTGCAGCGGTGGAACATTTTGCATCTATTTTGTCTGAGATCTATTTTAGATCTTTGAGTGTGAGCTCAGTGAAAGGAGTTGTTGTAAAAAGTGTGTCTGAAAAATTCAAAGAATAAAAAAAACTGCTGTAAATGAGGAAAATAAAATGATCAACATTATAATATATAAAGAAAAAACATGTATATGCAGATCCATCTATGTGTGGGTGTGTTTCTTTATGGTCTTGCTCTTTCATACACATTTGAAGAAAATTTCAAGTGACTGGCTAAAACACTAGCTGGGTTTACATGGAGCCAAATGTTCCCATTAGAATCGGTTTAACGGTGAAACCAAATGAAAATGCTCCATATAAACAGCTAAATCAGAATAAACAGGCCAGATAGGTGGAATAAACCTTTTCTTTAACTAAAAGAAATGAAAATTATATCATGTAAATGGTGAAACAGAATGTTGTCTGGTCACGTTCTTTCTGCTCCGTGTCCATGCGTAGTGACGTTTCTTCACTTTCAAAGCTTGAATCAATGTGTCAAACAAAGACAACTACTGTCTTAAAGCAGAACTATGCAAGTCGGCCGGAAATAGCTCGCTCCTTCGTTGGTTTCTCTTTTTTTCCCTCTCCGGAGCTCCCCCACAGTTCTGGGAGGCACATGCCACTGTCGTAAAAAAAAAAAACTCGCCGCCGCCACCTCCTCCACCCCCCCTACACGTGCTTGTGTTTACTGCTGTTTGCTAAGCCCTGCTAACACCGAGCTAACGCTAACACGGAGCTAATGCTAACACGGAGCTAACGCTAACACCGAGCTAACGCTATGCTAACACGGAGCTAACGCTAACACGGAGCTAACGCTAATACAGCCACACACAGGCACAAAGACACAGACATACACACACAGGAATAAAGGTTCCAAAACGCGAAGGTGTGTGTGTGTGTCATGATGTATTACATTATCTTATAAAAGACCCATGGTGTGTGTATCTGTGTTAGCATTAGCTCCCCGTTAGCCACAAGCTGAACTTCATCAGTAAACATTTCATGTTTCCATGGTTTCCTCCGACTTTCCGAACTCAAACCAATCACGATTCGTGACATGCATGACGTCATATGCGTTCTTATCTCGTACTGCCGTAAGGCAGTTTCTCGCGATACTTCTATCCATTGACGAGATTTGTAACACCGAGACGGACGACTGATCTTGCAAGTGCGGTTTTCAGCCAGTGGGGGGGGTGAGCGCATTGGCCTAGACCCCATTCACTTCATAACAGGTCACTCAACCATCACAGTGACTCTGAGCCACAATAATTACAGCCCAAATCCTGCATAGTTCTGCTTTAATCAGAAGACGTTTTGATCTCTAGACTTCCCAACGGGCCTGAAAATTAAAATCCGGTTGGACCAGACCAGTGGATGTTGAAAGCTCAGACTCAACACGGCTCACTAGCTTTTATTCTCAGCCTGAACCCGGTCGGACTCGCCCCCAAAACAGAGGAAAAATGATCTGAAACATTTCTACTGTATATAATTTCTCGCGGGGTTGTTCAGGTCAGACCGGTCCATTAAGAATAGAGTTGTCACGATACCAAAATGAGTAACCACGGTACTATACCAGACAAAGTATCACGGTTCTGGGTAATATCACGATACTGCAACCTTTTTTTATTATTATTATTTTTATGAACTGCAATGTATTTGTACAAGTTATAAATACTTATTAATTAGGCTACTTATAATGTTGTTTGGTGCATGATAAACATAATACTGGTGAAGTAGGAATTAGACTGAAACAAATATTTTTAAATAAGCAATAAAAAACAAATAAATGAAGTTTATATGGTTGAAAATAAATAACCATTCAGTCTCTTGCACATTAATTTATGTTTAACAAATATAAATAATCAACTTAGGATAAAAAACAAATCCACTGTCGTTAAAAAAAAAAAAACAATTTGACAATAATACTTCTTCTCCACCATAATAAATCATAGAGGACAAAATACAATGAACAGGAACTGATTCCCTGTGAAAACTATATTTTTATGCATTTTCTAGGTGCTTTATACTTGGACATCCTTTAACTCTTTATTCCTCAGCCTGTACACGGAGCATATAGCCTGATATTAGCCAATGAGAAAATAAACAGAGCTAAATTAATTAAGTGCCACTGACGACGACACCGCGGCAGACTCGCCGCTCGCGCCCGGTGCTTCTGCCGTGGTCAGTGTGTTGTCTCGTGTTTGTGAAGCCGTGCACGCGTCGGACGAGACAGAACTTTAGCTCGTTGTTTGTTTTGAAGCAAATTTCTATCGAAGCGCTGTCTCAGCTGTCTTCATGGAGTCCGTTCTTGTCGGCATGAACCACGAACAGCCAATCAGAGAACAGACGGGCGGATCCAGCGTGCGGAAACAGCCTATCATATCCCCGGACATCACCAGTAACAGGGAAACAGCCAATCATTCAGCAGCTGTGTAGTTAGGTTGCAGTGGGTGCATGTGGGTTTTGTTTACAAGGGAGTGCGTGCAGTGAGAAGCCGGGAGGAGAGGAGAGGCGGCCGCTATGTAGCGGAAACTGGCGCCGTAGTAGTAATCCACGGTAGTACCGTCGTGTAGAATTTCTAGTATAGTAGGAACCGTTACGTTTTGGCACCGCGGGGTACCGTGGCTACCGTGGGTATCGTGCAACTCTAATTAAGAACACTTGCAAGGCTGTAAAACGTCTGTTCTGAATAAATGCAGTGGCACTTATTCAGTAACCACCCAATTGGATTATATCATATCACCTGTAAACGGTTAACCTGAAAGACTGATTCAGGATGGATTCAATCAGAAAGAGGAAAAAGTCTCCTTGTGAACCCACTGACTGACATGATGCAGAACTGTATCAAGGTGAGTGAGTGGAGGTGAGAAAGTGTCAAACAAACAAAATGAGAAATTCTAACGTGCTCCTCACCTGCGTCTGCAGGGTGCTCTCTCGGGTCCTGGATATTTTCAGGGCATCTTTGACTCCCTGCAGCTCCTTCATTTGCTCTTGCAGATGTTTCACCATGACCTGCAGACAAACAATTAACACTGAGTTCAAAGCAGCAGGACGTCCTGACCACATGAGGCTGGTAGGTTGATGAGCCTTCACCTCCAGGCTGTTGATCTGATTGGCCTGTTGAGCAGCTTTAGAGGAGGAGTGTTCCAGAGCGTGGCCGGCACACAGCTGCTCCATCGCCCTGCGCTGCTCCGTCTCCATGGAGGCCAGCCTCTCGTCACAGCGCTCCTTCAGCCTGGAACATCACATTGCATCATGAGATTCACACTTACCGACGAGAACGTGTGTTGTTGAGCTCACACACACACACAGACACAGACACCTGCTCAGCTCCTCCTTGGCCTGTGCAGCTTCAGCCTTCAAAGCCTCTTTCTCCTGGTCGGTGTGCAGCTGCAGCTGCTCCAGACGCTGCAGCAGAGCCTCCTTCTCCTGCTGCACCTCCGAGATGTGACTCCCTGTTCCCAGGATGCAACATTATATTATTACACAGGTCAGGTGGTAAACAGACTGAACTCACTGTGAGAAGATACTATCATGGTTTTAAAGGGATATTTCAACATTTTAGCAAATTCACCTGTTGCCATAATCCCTACAGTCATAGGAGTAGGTTCGTTACCTTTAATTGTTGGTGCAAGCTGTTTTTAGATCAGTGGGGCAGAGACGTGAGCTGCTCAGCAACGGGGGCTCATGGTATTTCTACGTTTCACTCATCAAACTCATCAAATGCACAATCCAACAACTCCAAAACGCTCTGGTGGACAAGTTGTGAGCTGCACATTCACCACACTATGAGATAATAATGTAACGTTACAAGACAGAGTTGTTTTAGAGGCAAATGCGTAGCCGGAATTACATTTCAGACACGGCAGCTCGTGGAGCGATTTCAAAAGCAAGTAGTTCCGAGTATTTGCTTCATGTGTCGTATACGTTACTATTTCATAGCTTGGAATGCAGAGTAAAGTGTGCATGTAAATGCAATGAATGTGGACTTTCATAAAGGAATATGGAAATCCATAAAGCCACTGTGATAGAGCTCAATGACTTTGTATGGCATGCCCTTCCTCACCATCCTTCCTCTCTGGACTCTACACTGTCACATTCCATCTGGCTGTAGCCAGACTCCATCAATTTATAGTCAACAATGGAAATAGGCAAGTTTTGTACTGCATGGAGACACATGGTACTAAAACCAGCCTTTGTGTTCTGTCTGGTTGATCTATCTGGCTTACATGTGATATCAGCCATTTGCTATCTTACCCACAATACATTTCTCAGTGTCAAAAGGACCAGAGGTTCTCATGGAACGGAACCTAAAAATGTGTGCGGGCATAAGTGCACTGGTTTAGTGGGTTTAGAGTTACGTCCTTTGGTAATAACTCTAAATTGATTAACGATTCATTCATTTTTTTCTGCTATCGGGTATATGTATATATTCTTAGGGGTGGGTATTGTAGTATTTTTATATTTGTATTCTATTTTATTTGATCTTATCCTATTTATTTTGGAAAATGTTATTTACCTCTATCCTCTAACTCTTATTCATACAATGTTTCATTTTTCCATCAGGAGTTTGCTTGTAGCAAAACAATTTCCCTCCGGGGATCAATAAAGTTATTCTGATTCTCATTCTGGTTCCCACCTGTGAAGACAATGGGCTGGTAGGTCTTCTCATACTGAGCAGCTGGAGCTTCCTCTCCACATGTGTGTTTAGCAGCAGCAGCAGCAGCAGCAGCAGCAGCAGCAGCACAGAGGCTCTTGGTCGGTCCTGTCTGTCTCCTGGTCTCTGCGGAGTGGGACTCAGGTCGTGGGCTGGGGACAGACAGCATGCTCCTCCTCTCCCTCTGCAGTCTCTCCACAGTGCGGCTCAGCTCCTGGATGCTTCGTGTTTTGGTGGTGAGCTCCTGGTTGAGGCGCTCGATCCGGACGCCAAAGGCTTCCTCCGCCTGGCGCTGGTGCCGGCCTGGACTGGGCTGGGGCTGCAAGAGGGGGGAGGAGGTCAAGGTGATTAAAACTTTAGGTTCTGTGCTTGGTTTCTGTGTAATGTCCGTAGCACTGACCTTGTTTTTGAGCTGCTGCTGCAGAGACTCTATCTGGTCACGGAGGAACTTGTCTTTCTCCTGGTGGGACTCCCTCTCCCTCTGCAGCTGCTCCTCCAGGGTTAGGACCTGGGACATCCGCGGCTCGGTCCCGGCTGCTGCTGAGCCGCCCCCCTCAGCCTGCTGTCTCTGCTCCAGCTGCTGCTCCAGCTCTGAGATCTGCTGCTCATAGCGGAGCTGCATGGAGCACACAAACACACCGACTGTCAGACCTTCTCTGTTATCTTTTACATTTCTACAGAAACCCTGAAAGCTAAGTCACATTTTCTTATTTTGTTTTTGTTTGTAATCGTTGCTGGGATCATATTTTCTTTTGACATTTTCTTTGTGTGAGAGGGAAGTTACTGCTCATCGTTTTTAGCTCTTTCTTTCTCACTTCCCACACACATCTCTTAAAAATTGGATCACATGTGGTTTTGGGCTGTTCAGACTGTCAAAAAATCAAACTGGTTAAGGTCTGGATACGGTAAAAATCCGATTTGGGGTGGCAGTGTGAAGCAGACTTAGGCCTAACACTAAGTAAGGTTTTTACTGAATTATGGGTTTCCATTAAATGTAAGCCATAATCATTACAACTGAAAAGAAATACAGACATATAAATATTTGAGTCTGTGTGTAATCAATCTATAAATTATATGAGTGTCACTATTTGAATTTAACTACTGAAATAAATGAACCTTTCTATTATATTCTAATTTATTTAGATGCACCTGTATAATGAGTGCATTTTATTTTAAGTGCAGTGACCTGTAAGCTTCAGTGAAGTTATAAGGTCAAGATGAGTTTTTTGTTTATTTTACTGCAGCAAACTGGTGAGTAACATGTTCAGTTGGACACCTGACATGGTTGTGTTGATTTCATTCATACCTTGACACCGTGGAACCGTTGTTCCATGGCCCTCAGGCTGTGTTTAGCCTCGTCGTCACGGTTCTCCAGCTCGGCTTCCAGCCGCTGGATCCTGTTCTCCAGCAGAGAGATGATGCTGGTGGGCGTCTTCGCAGCCTCCTCCTCCTCAGCTGCGCTGGCTGCTGCATATATCAGAGCGGGCAGGGAGTTTGGGTTTCTGTGTCTGAGTATCTGCTCCAGCTCCTTCACCTGGTGAATACACAAACACACTTAACCCACCAAGAGACACCAAGTTGTGGTGCTGAAGTGTGATTTATCGGCTTGTCTGTGTCACACCTGTCGCTCCAGGTTGTGCATCCTCTTCAGCTCCACAGATTTCTCTTTGGTCTTTTTCTGCTGCTCGTTGCTTCTTTTGCCCACTTCCATTTTCAGGTTCTCTACCTGAAATCAGGACCACATGTTGTTTCACACACAGTGAGCTGTTTAACTGTTCAGCTGTAAATTTCACACCTGAACTAATATTATAAGCTTTTTGTTCCTGAAGCTGCAGCCTCACACAGTTGATCCAAAACTACCAACAATAAGACAGAGGTCCTGGATACTGGTCCACACAACTGAGCCTCATCTGTAAAATGAATTATTTCTCTCCTTCAGTGACTTGGGGAAGGGCATTCATGTTTTTTTAGTATGTATCCCTGACTCATCTATTGAAAGTTTAGTTGAAGATGAACTGCCATACAAACAATTGTGATTAACGATGTGTTTGTCTTTTTCTGATCATTTTATGCCACTATTATAGTATAGTTTAATGATACACACACTAATGAAAAAGAAAAGCCATTTATTGGCTTTGCAGCTAAATCCATGATGCTAATGTCAATAGATGCTCATCGAAATGCAGTCGTTGAATTTTAGAAAAGAAGCTCCTCCACTCATGTGTCATTAAACCGCAGCAGAAGAAGAAGGAGGTGTCACATGATGATGTCATGAAAAGAGGACCAATCAAACCTCAAACGGTGGAGAAATGTGACATTTCTGTAAGTTTCACTGGCTGGTTAATTTGAACCATTATGCAATATATTTGCAGGCAGCTTAAGTGATCGCAATCAGGTGATTATGTAAAAATTGTGACAGGCCTATTGTGTCCTGGTAAAACATGAGCTGAAATAAAAACCAGGACACTCCAGAGTCTCCACACACCACACGAGGAGTGTTCCTTAGACATGATGTAGACTGGCCCAGTGGTGAGGAGGCAGGTTTTAACAAGGGGATAGAAGACTTGAGGGGATCCATGTTTCCATAAATGGATAATTGGTTTCATTTACAGTGGTGATGATGGTGTTCAGCTTAGAAATATAAATTGATGTGTAAAGGATTTGGTAAATGAAGTGGCAGTTAGCACATAACCATAAAGAGGGTGGAGGCCGACCTGCTCTTTGAGTTGTCGTATCTCTGCTGTAGCAGCCTTCAGTCTGCCGGCGTCTCTGTCCAGCAGCTCTTGATTCTCTGTAAACCACTGCAGCTTCTTCTTCAGGGCCGACACCTCCTCTCTGTGCTGCTCCTTCAACACACTCATCTCAAAAGTCTTATCGCCTGGCACATGGAGAGAGGACACATGTCCAAACAGCACTTATGGATGTACAGTCTCAAGCAGCTGCTGTTACTGTTTTAAAGGGGAACAATGCAACCTGGTCGCTCTTTTCTCTACGGAGCTCCCCCTACAGTTTTGGAATGCATATTTTACAACACTAACAAAACTGTAAAAACTCACAGATAAGTCATCTAACCATCACAGTTACTCTGAAGCTGTTTGATTCAGGTAAAAATCTTGCATAGTTCCCCTTTAATCTTTAATATCCAGGTTTTGGATGTGAGGAAGCTCTGGATGCAGTCTCACCTGACGTGGAGATGACCTGGGCTTTAGCCAGATCTCTCTCTTTCTTTGTGAGCTGCAAGTCCACCTCCAGAGCCTGGTTCTCCTGCTTCAGTCTGTGAATGTCCTCACACAGCTTTACCTCATTCCTCTGCTCACACAAACACACACACATAACAATATAATCTATGATCGTTAGGGACGTTGAATGTTGAACAGTGACACTGGTACTGACCTGGAACATATTGATTTGAGCTAACAGGTCTGTGATGCGTTGAGGGTGATCCATTAAACAGATGTTTCCCATAGGTCTTGAGGGTTTACTCAGCTGTTCCCTGGTGAGCAGGGGAAAAAGCCACAAAGAAGGGACACATTTAATCACATTATAATTACAATAAACTATAGTTAAGACAGACACTTTTTTTTTTATTGCTGTTTAACTGGTGCAGTTCAGGAGGCAGATGTGAATCACTGTCTGAGTGTGATTTACTGTTGATAAAACATGAATGCATTACTGCAGAATTAACACAACTAATTAACTCACAAAATAAAAATAGAAAAAACAAAACAAATTTTAAATTAGATCATTCCTATACCAATGTAACAATATCAGACAAAAGTATTATCAATATGCTCAAACTTCAGCTTAAAGCAGAAGTAAGCGATCCGGTGGTTTTGGGTAACTTCTCTGTCAGATGATTGGAGTTAGCAGTCCCCGCCCTCGTCCCTACGTCACCACATTCACGTGCATCCCTTGGCTGCACACACAGAGAGGACGGCCCCTTTATGCCGTTCTCTCTCCTCATTGGATAAAGGTTGTAGGATACAAGGAAAGTTTTCTCCTCTGCTTACAGCAGAGCAGAGTGACTGACAGACTCGTGTTTCAGACCAAACACTCTATATAAGTGATTGCCGTCGGAAGATATAACTATTTAAGACTTATATTAACACAAAAATTCCGCTTACTTCTGCTTTAACTCTTTATAACAGTGGTTCCCAACCTTTTTTGGCTCGTGACCCCATTATGACATCACAAATTTCTGGCAACCCCGTCAATAAAGAGGCGCCAGCTCAGATATTTTTATATGCTGCATTTTATTTGAACTCGATTCATAGTCGAGAAATAATATGAATCGAGTAATAATTAGTTAAAAAATATATTTTCATCAGTAATTTTTTTTAATCAATTAGACATTTCAGGTGACCTCATTTGAATTCCAAGCGACCCCTCGTGGGGTCCCGACCCCAAGGTTGAAAAACACTGCTTTATAACTTTAATTTTGCACTGACCGAGAAAACAAAAACAAGTCAGAACTGTAACACCCACAGCAACGGCAGCATACTGAGGTCAAACCAAACCTTCACTCGACCGACCTTGTGAAGTCCAGCTCACTCTGCAGCCGCTGGTTCTCATTAAACATGGCCTCCTCGTTGGCTTTGCTCTTGACCTGCTGAGCTTTCATCTGCGCACACAGCTTCTCATTCTCCTGCAGGTTGAATTGATTGATTGATTTTAAGAAAAAGAAGAAAACTAAAAAGGGAAAAGAGGAAACGTAACACAAACACACATCAGGCAGTAGTTTTATGTGGCATCCATCTTTAGTTTCATCTGCAGGGTGTATTGGTCAGTTATCAGCTTGTTTCCTTCACTCTTTCTGTCTTTTGATCAGCATGTTGACATAAAATTGATGCTGTCTGCCTCTGCATGATGGAAGCTCAAAGCGGTTTCAATTACCACATTTTCAGAATGTGAAAATCAATAAGCTGTGGAGAGGCGGGTCACGATCTATGAATGTTGGAGCGTTGTGTTAAATCCAGACACAGTCAGACAGCTGAGGGACACCGACCTGCTGGTAGCCTTTGATGAGTGTCTCCTGCTCTTTCATTTCTTTCTCAATGTGTTGGAGTTTTTCCTCTGTCGCGGGTTCTGAGGCCTCGCTCAGTCTCTTCCTCTGACCGGCTTCTTCTGCGCCTCGTAGCTACGGAGTGAGAAAACAAAACATTCACATCCACACACATTGTTTCACGGTGGAAGAAATGGATGGACTATATAACACCACGCAGGCCAGACTTCAACTCTTAACTCTAGATAATATGCTGTTTGTGTAGCAATAACCACCCTTCACTCCCTACGTGTTCATGTTTTTGTTATGTTTTTATTTTTTTATGTTCTTTTATTACTAGAAAAAGGACATTCATGCTGATACTCTATGACTAATAACTGAAATTGGTGTACATGTCACATTTGTTGCAGAATGTCAATAAAAAGACACAAAACAAAAAAATCACTACCCATAATGCTCTCGGAGTGCAGGTGAAATTGGAGGTGATGATGTCAGTGTATTGTTGCTAGCAACCATTCTGTGTACTCCTCCTTTTGCACAAGCCACAGTACTGTATGTGTTTGCCTTTTTTTATTCACTGCACTGATTTAATGTCCAGAAGTTGTGAGACTGAACTGCAACACCTTCATTTATGCCTCTGTTCAGCTCTGCTGTGTTGCGAGTGTGCACCTTGCTTTGAAGCAGGAAGTTGTGCTGTCTGAGCGAGGTGAGCTCCTCTGCTCCTTCTCTCATGGCCTGCAGCTCCTGCTCCTTCAGAGCCAGCTGGGTCCTGAGCTGCTGCACCACACGGTCGTCCTCCTCCCTCTGCAAAGCCACCACACACCAACACCCACAGCAGAGGAATCATCACACCTGACATGATCACTCACTGGCATCCCATTCTATGGAATTATGAGTGTGCAAACATTTCTACATTTGAATTATGTAGTGTAGCAGCTCTACAGGAATGGTAGAGAAAGAGGAGCTTGTTTTGTATTCTGAGGAACGAGTTAAATATGCATTTAAATGAGAAGTGCTGTTTTTTTACAACCTGGACCTTATTTCTGTCATAAAACACTGTTGTTTACTCACCCATATAACTTTGGTGTCATTAGTCATTATGGATATTTAGATCCATTCGAGAGCCGCGTATATCCATATAGTGGAGTGATCGGGGCACAGAGATGCAGCCTCTAGATAACACATTATCTGCTGTGAAACTTGTTCATTTCACTAGTATTTTGTTATGATACGTTAGTGCTGTTCCACAAAAACACCACCAGTTACCATGTATTTACGGATGTGCAGCGGTATATTGTTCTCTAGCCAGATGTTCCTCTCTCAGCCTACGCATTCCCCTTTCAAAGAGCTCCTCATCCGTAGACTCTGGCTCTAAGCGGTGAGGACGTCCATCATATTCAAAGTCCTTGTCCACAACCTCAAAATCTGACAAATATTCTGCCATGTTGCACAAAACTAGCAGGCGCAACTTCCAGGTAAACAAGCTGAACGGCGCAGAGAGAGAAAAGAAAAAAGCTGACCGTCGCAAGTTGCTATAGTAACTATTATATACAGAACAATACTGTTTAGCCAGGGGTATTATAGTTATACAAACTATTGACACAAAGAGTGATTGAGCCGTGCTGCAGCTGTGCGCGGCACTCAGAGATGACATCATCCAGTTCAGAGGCCAGTAGGTCAATCTACAGACCCTGGATGACGATAACAGGAAACTCCAGACTCAGAGGGGAATACTAGCACTAGTGAATCATAACAACATATTGGTGAAATGAACGAGTTTTGCAGCAGATAATGTGTTATTTAGAGGCTGCATCTCGGTGCCCTGATCACTCCCACTGTATGGATATACGCGGCTCTCGAATGGATCTAAATATCGTCCAAAGGAATCCTAATGACACCAAAGTTATATGGGTCAGTAAATGACTGTATTTCATGCCAGAAATAAGGTCCGGGTTGTAAAAAACGGCAATTCTCTTTTAACAAGTTTCAGGGATACACTGCCATGAGACAAAAACCCCTACCATCCCAGCCCTGTCTAGCTTTAGCCCTGTTATCATTCTGGTGATGACATGCTACCATATGCAGTTATTGAAATGAGAACTGAGGGTCATTGTGGAGAGCTTTCATTTTCAAGTCCAGGTGAATGTCAAGTGTTTTCTTACATAGTTCTGTGGAGGATGACTGTGTCTGTTTCCCTGGTGACTGCTGGTGTCTGCCTGCTGCTGGAGGACCGCCACCAAGGACTGCACCGACGCCACCAGCTCGCTGCTCACCCTCACACCAGCATCTGCTCATCAACATAGAGGCTGTCAAATACGGCATGATACAGACACAGACCGTCGACTAAAATCGTGTGTGTGTCTCTAATAACCTGCGTCCTCGTGTTTTTCTTGGTGATGAGTGGTTTTTGGAGGAGAGCGGGGTTTGGCAGTAGCAGCAGCAGCTCTGTTTGTCACTGATGACCTGGGGGTCACTGCTGGTCTGCCCTCTGCCTTCCTGCCTCTCACAGGAGCCACAGCTGCTTTCCTCGGTGGAGGTGTAGAGGAATGAGAAACGGTGGAGCTCTGTGAAGTCTGGGACAAGTGACCACAATCCATCATGGTTACACAAAAACAATCAGCCTGTTTCACTTAACAATGTTACTTTTTAGATACATTTTTATAGAATTCTATTTGAACGAGGATCTATTTATGGACATTTTAATCGTTAAAGGGATAGTTCAACATTTTGGCAAATTGGCCCATTGCCATAATCCCTATAGTCACAGCAGGTTTGTTACCTTTAATTGTCAGTGCGAGCTACTTTTAGAACGACAGAGCAGAGCCGTGAGCTGTTCAGAGCTACGCTACGGAGGCTCATGGGATTTCTTGGTTTCCCTCATCAAACTCATCAAATACACAATCCAACAACTCCAAAATGCTCTGGTGGACAAGTTGTGATCTTCAGAAATCACAGACTCAATTTTCATTGTTATGCAGATGACACCCAGCTCTATCTTTCCTGTAATCCTGGCTCCTCACTTCCTCCACCCCCCCTCTTGGACTGTCTGGACGATGTCAAAACCTGGTTTTCTCACAACTTTCTCAAGCTCAGTGGAAATAAAACAGAAATCCTCCTGGTTGGCACTAAATCCACACTATCTAAATCTAACAGTTTTCCACTACTCATCGACAACACCACTGTCTACCCCTCCCCTCAGGTCAAGAGTCTAGGCGTCATCCTGGATAGCACCCTCTCCTTCACTGCCCATATCAATAACATCACCCGGTCTGCATACTTTCATCTCCGCAACATCAATCGCCTCCGCCCATCTCTCTCCTCTAACAGCACTTCCACACTGGTCAACGCCCTTGTCACATCCCGTCTTGATTATTGTAACGCTCTTCTACATGGTCTACCACAGAAATCCCTCAATAAACTGCAATTAGTCCAGAATTCAGCCGCACGTGTCATCTCCCGAACCCCATCCACACAGCACATCACTCCTGTCCTTAAACAGCTTCACTGGCTTCCGGTCCACCTCCGCATCGACTACAAGATCTTGCTCCTCACATTTAAGGCCCTCCATAACCTTGCACCTCCATACCTCACCGATCTCCTCCGCACCTACACGCCTTCCCGCTCACTCAGGACCTCCTCTGCTTCACTCCTCTCCACCCCTTCTGCCCACTTAACCACAATGGGACTAAGATCTTTCAGTTGCACTGCCCCCCGGCTCTGGAACACACTCCCACAGCACATCCGAACTATAACTACACTGTCAACTTTCAAATCACATCTCAAAACTCACCTGTTCAGACTGGCCTACCCCCCCTAACACAATGTTCACTGTTGCTGTATTGTTGCTATTTTATTATTGTTGTTGTTTTTTTATTGTTGTTTTATTGCTTGTCTCATTGTTTTACTATTTGTACTTTTAATTGTTTTTATTGTAAGGCGACCTTGAGAGTCTTGAAAGGCGCCTATAAATAAAATGCATTATTATTATTATTATTATTATTATTATTATTATCTCATAGTGTGGTGAAAGTTCAAACCTCAAACTGCCCTAGCAAATAATTCCCTTTGACCTGTACTCATATTCTTGCCTCTGTTACTATTTGATGCATAAATAACACACTATATGAGAAGGGAAACTGAAACAAGAATAAACGCTCTCCTTTAAAACCCACTACAAATCAAAGCAGTGGAGAAAAGTTGGACGTGTGTCTCACCAGCTGTTTCTTCACTTTGCCGGCCTGAGAGGAAGAAGACTTGTGATCCTCCATCAGCCTCTCAACCTCCTCTCTGATGCTCCATGTCAGGTCATGGTTGGGAGGCTCTGGGCTCTGGGCTCCCTTCATCACTGCCGAGCGGGCGGGCCTCTCCAGTCGCTTCACTCCTGCCTCTGACTGACTCACGTTTGGAAAAGTCTTCTCCAAGGAGCGGGATGTTTTTTCTTCCAGAGCGCTGTGATCAGATGTTGTAGATCAGTAAAATGCCACTTTAAAGGTATAATATGTAGGAATTCCAGTGCGGATGCATATCTGAACGTATTCTTGATGTTGCATTTATGTGAAATCGGGCAGACGTCAGACAGACAACAGACGCTGCATGTAACAGGATAAACAAGCATCTATGTAAACAAGTGGTCCGCCAGCACGAGGCAAAACAATACAGGCATGACAATATGTTGTCATGGTGATGTAGTATTGTTTACCTGACCCACATTTTACCGTCTTTCTCTTGTGGAGTAAAATGACATCCGGTTGGTTTGCCGACGGCCGTCTGCCTGACTGCACCTGAATGCAACAACAGTGCCTCCGTCCTTCCTCACACTACACAGTGGTGACAGTTTTAACAGGCACTACCTGGAAAACTTTCTCCCCGAGCCGACAGCTCCGCTGAGTTTCCGTGGTTACCTACGGTCACGCTGCCACTCAACGTAAAAAATGGCGATGCAACATGGCCGCCTCGGTTCGGTGCGTCGCCCACTTATGTATTTGTAACGACTTGTAACAACTCATTCTAAGGTACGGGAAAGCTTTCATTTGTATGCAGGTGTGATTCAACTTCAGTGAAATACGTATTTATGAAATATAAGTTACATACTGGGGCTTTAAGTATAAATCTTTATAATACATGATGTCCCCGAATGTAAAAAAACAACAAACTCCAACCTGACAGGCTGGAGGGTCAACCCTCTGAGGTGGGCCTCCCCGGGCCGGATTGGCCTCATCAGCTCCTCTGCAGTGGGTATGTCTACATACAAACACAAAGAAGTAGTCCACTCAGTTCCGTCCTCGCATGATCTTGGTGTATGTGAACTCATCTCAGCACAGTGGACGACGGGTCCCTCAGGGGACATGTCTCTCTCTTCTCCACAAAGTGACTCTGTTATTAGAGGTTTCAGCTTGACAGACCATGAACCTGTAATCCCTACTGATTCAGTTGACAGTAGAGAAGTGTCTCACCTGACTCGTTAGTAGAAGCAGGAAGTAGAGACTGTCTGACATGTTGAGGAGTGAAGGACGGGGACACGGGTCTGTGGATCTTCTCTTCCCCCTCCACAGATGAGTAATGGTGATTATAGTCGTCTGAGTCTGTGACGGTGTGGATCTGCCTGTAGGCCTCTTGAAGAGCCTCCATCTCTGAGCCACCACTCTGCACACAGGACAGGCCTGGACAAAAAAGACACATCCACTGTGTTCAACAAAAAAACTAATACTACAATAAATCATAAAGACCTTCCTGTTGGATCTGTTTGATCAGAGGCAGACCAGACCACCAAACAGTGTTGATCTAAAACTAGTTTAGACATTTGCTTTGTGCTTTAGCCAGGTGGAAGATAGAGCCTGTAGTCTAAACAGAGACTAGTTCTGTTGTGTGAGAAAAACATGTCAGTAAAAATCTGCTTCACTAACATAGTGCATGTGAGCACAGAGAGGAGGAGAGAAGAGAACAGATATGAAGCTGAATGAAACTGAAGTGCTCCAGACATGGCAGCAAGGAATAACATTTTATAACAGAGGAATTAGCACTCATGAATGCTTTGACTGAGATAACACACAGTATATTTCAGGTAGTGAGGTAGTTCTTAAGTGTTTTACAGGGTTTATAATCTAGTGTAATGCAGTGTGATTGTTTTTTTTATTATCATTCATGAGTGATTTTCTTTTTTACCTTTGCCAGGAACTGGAGACATCTTCGACTTCTGAAAGCAGACACACAAGATGATGAAGAGTGGCAATAGAGGTTGTCAGTTTAAGATATTTAGAAAAAGAAAAAAAAAGACAGAATAGAAAGAAAGAAAAAAGATAAAGTTAGAGCATATTATCACTTTGTGGTTACTTCCCCACTACAGTGTTTTAGTCTCAACACTCATCTCTTTTTAGCATCTAAAACTGAGAGTTTTGGAAAGAATCACATAGACTCTTGTGGTTTCCAGATTGTGTCTCTTATTCTTAGCTTTGAACCAGCCATCACCAGCATGTTGCAGTCCAAAGATAAACACACACTACTAATTTTGCCAACCTCAGTCTGTCTGATAAGAAACAGTTCCATCCATATAGAGTGAAATGGATTTTCACTAAATAAGCCAGTGGAAGTTTTGGAGACTCTGGATGATGTCTCACCTTTTTGCAAGGACCACTGGTCACACATCTCACTATTATGGCTGGAACGGACATTGGACACTACATTTCATAGCTTGAACAGAACAGAACAGAAACAATCTGCATCCTGATTAACACACCTGAAAACTCATAATTTGACATTCACATCATGACAGCAACGAGCCAGTGGAGGCATGAAGCTGACGTCTACTCTGCACTGGATTTGCACTAAATGAAGCTTACAGCTGTAACTATTTAATTGAACTCCTGGCAAAGACATCAGGATCCTACACATTTGTTAAACTTCATCCATGTTATCCATGTCTGTGGTAAGTGTTTATAAGTCCAGACAATATCCGTACACTGATACAAACTAGTCTCCAAAAAGTCTCTTTTTCAGAGGCCAGAGAACTCTGGTGTAGTGAAGATGACAGATCTAAATATAGTAGAGATGACTTATAAAACTAAAACACTCAGCCTAAATGTCCTTGTAAAGTATTTATTGCAGCGTACTGTTCTGGTCTCCTCAGCTGTCACATCCAACAAGTGAAATTATCTTTGAAAAGAGATGGGTCACACTCTCCCATGATCACCATCTTGGATGATTGTTTCAGTGACTATGATCCAACCTTGACAAAGACCACTGCCAGAGTTTTATCATCTATTCCAACTACAAACCTCTTCCTGGGAATCCTTCACACTCTCTTCATCCTCAAAATCCTCACTGTAGTGTGGAGAGCCTGCAAACGCAGAGACACAAAAAACGACTGTGAGGATTTTCCCTTATCCAGGTCACGATTATCTGAGAAAAGCTGAGCTGGAAGAGGTTGTGGGTTGTTCAGTGACCTTGTGGGTAAATCAAGGTCACTGAAGGTCCTTTGTCCACTGGTGCTTCTGGTGTGGAGATAAGTGAGTCAGCTCTACTTTGATGCAGATTGGTCTACATATTCTGGACGTCTTTTCTGGATGTTAAGTGTGTGATCTTTTTAAAGGACCAGTTTTAATCTGTGTTCAGCTGTGTTTTTGTGTTATCTAGAGTATGTTGAAGATCCTCCCACATTTCTGAGATCCTCTAAACATGTATGAGATGACACTGATGTTGCATTTCCTCTTCTTCTCTTCATGACCTGCAGTAGCTGTTTGCACAAAAAATCCAGTTGAGGAACCCACAGGATGTTTGGGTCTTCAATAGTGAAATGGTCCTGATGCACAGACAGACTCTTACCTGGAGAGTGTCTGGTCTCAGTGACTCTGGCTTTGCTTCCATCATCACTCTGCTCCTCGGGTTCCTCTGCATTCCTAGAGAGGAGACATCCATCATTATACTACAGCAACATCCCTCAGCTTCAAGGACAAAGTAGCAGCACAGAGCCTGTTCACATCTGTCTCCAATGTGTCCCATTGACCACTGCCTGCTTCCCTTCAGCTACACAGGACCACGGGCACAGCATTTGTTTACACAACTATCATCATCTATTTCCTCTTCTTGCGTTGGGGCGCTGTCATCGACGTCCTGCATTAATGACGTCTTTCCTGCTTCGTCCCTGTCTGAGACGCATCAGGACGCATTAACGTTCACACTAAGAAATAAATGTGGATAAATGCGGTTTGACAAAACGTTTTGGTGCCCGTTTACACTTGTATTCAGGGCTGATCACTTGTGTCCACTTGTGATCTAATCACTCAGATGTATTTTAATGACAGGCGTTAACAGGCCTAAAGACACTGCATCCCATAGCCTAGAAGAGACATAGGGGATGTAATTGCTCCCTTCATTTAGACAGGGTTCCTACACATTTGAAATTTCCAAATTCCATACTTTTTCCAGACCCTAATTTCCAGACTTCTCTGTAAAAAATTTCAAATACAAAATAATAACCCAAATAATTTCAGATTTCCATACAATAGTTTCCAATTTACATACTTTTCCACACCTGCAAATGTGTAAAATCAAATTCCATACTTTTCCATATTTTCCATACCGAACCCTGTTAGAGCTGTTGTCACATCATGGGGAAGTTCACAGAATATATTCAACTTTCAAAAAAATTTAATTAGTTGACTATAGAGCTACAGATCACTGAACTGATGTTTGGAACAGACACATTTTTTCATCAGGTGTAACGATGAGAAACACTTTATTTATCCCAGGCTGGGAAATGATTGTGCTACAGCAGCAGGTATTTACATTAGTGCAAATAGGAAAAACAAGGGAGAATGAATTAGAAACAATATGAATAAAAATATATCCATAAATCTAATACATCTTAAATATCAAATAAATAATGGTGCAATGATGCAAGAACTGTGCAAGGTGTAGGTGTTATGGAAATACTGAGGAGGTGGGAGACGATGACAGATTTATTTATCAAAGGTTTCAGGCCTTTGGTTGAATGAATGTCAGGAAGAGTGTTTCCATACCTGAGCTTGGTTGCTATGGTAGAACTGGCCGAGTCCAGCTCTCTGTTCAGTTTGGAGTAATCTATTGCTGACGAAGCTCCAGCTTCTAGTTGGGCAAAAAACCTGGCTTTCTCCTCCTCTTCCTCCAGAGTGTCGAAGCCCAGGCTGCTCATGTTCACAGCTGGAGGCATCACTGAGTCTGCACACGCACGCACACACACACACACACACACACACACACACACACACACACACACACACACACACACACACCACACACACACACACACACACACACACCACACACACACACACACACACACACACACACACACACACACACACACACACAGAAATCACACCTGTGATATATGAACCCTGCTTCACTTGCATGGCTTGTGATTGGGACAGCTGAGTGAACTCCAGAGATATTTTACTACTTTACTATATTATTTTTTTCCAATCACAGATATCAGACTTGCAGACAAACGTCCCCAAGCAGAAGCACTGTGGACTCACCGTCTGTCTGTGTGTTGTCTCTGCTGAGAACGACGGCCTCTCCTGGTTCCTCGTCCTCCTCTCGAATAGGGTGAGACTTCCTCAGAGACTTCCTGAAAGACTTCCCAGAAGCCGACAGACCTGCAGACAGAATGTCAGTGAGGCTGCATTACTTAATGCAGAGCATGTAGGTCAGTTCATCTAACAGGTCTGAGATGTGAACACAGTCTCTTTATTTCTAACAGGGATCAATAACTGTGTATCTACATATCCTGAGTTTTCCATGTTGACACTGCTAATTTCAAATTGCCTCATGTTGTCTGCCCAGGCCACTCAGACAAGAGCTGTGTTGAGAAGGGCCTTCCTGAATTTATACAAGAGGACACATTTAAATCCAGACTAAAAACTCACCTTTTTACTTTAGCTTTTAAGTCCTCTTGATCTTTGTTTTACTGTTTCAATCTTTTGTTGGTTGCTGCTTTTGTTTTGTTTTGTTTATCACTTGATTCTTTGTATTATTCCTTAATATTAACTGTACAGCACTATGGTCAACTTGGGATGTTTTTAAATGTGCTCTATAAATAAACTTGATTGATTAACATGTTTCACACATTTTTAAAGCGCATTTAATACCATCCATCCCACCATATTCAAAAACTCTCAAAGAGGCTAAAAACACGTCTACTATTTCTCCCTCATTGAAAAATCCAGGTTCTATGAATATTCATGAGCATGCAAATGTGTCATGACTTCTGCCCACCGCCTCTAGAGTTGGTAAATCAACGGGATTGGTTGCTAGGGATTCTGACGTATTAAACCTGACTGGGTGCTGAAAAACTGAATCCAACTTTTCCAGACTCTGGCTTTGAAACTGTGTTTTCAAATCTAAAATGCTCAGTTGTGGCTGCATTAGCAACTTCACTGCTAAAATGTCTTGTAGCATAACCCAAACACTACACTGACATATGTCACATTAGGTTAATATTTTTTAAAAAAAAATCAATTTTTGATTTAAATGTAACTCTGAGTCCTGCCACATCCAGAAATACTCGGATGACACTGCTATTGTGGCATGTATTAGGAATGGACAAGAATCCAAATACAGGGAAGACTAAGGAAATAGTCATGGATTTCTGTAGGTCCAAGCCCCCTCTCCAGCCTGTGAATAGTGGACATCAAGGTGTTGTCAAACTATGAATATACAGGTGTACACCTGGATAACAAGTTGGACTGGTCACTCAACACAGATGCACTCTACAAAAAGAGCCAGAGCCTCTTCTACCTAAGAAAGCTCAGATCCCTAAACATCTGTAGCAAGATGCTGAAAGATGCTAAGGGTAACATTGGATGGGGGGGGGCACTTGTGCACTACTGACATGTAAAGTCAACTTTGTGAATCCAAGTGGAATAAAGAAAAAGTTTATGAGCCGGAAAAAAAAAAAAGGTTTGTTAAGATTGGAAAACAATGAAACTCACTGAGGACATTCAGTGGACTGTCATGTCACTCATGGCCCCATGCTGCCACCTAGTGTCCTTTCATACACAGTACCTGACAGGGCTCAGCCCACAGCAGCTATTAGGAAGGACCACACTGCCAAACACTGGGCACATTAATCATCCTCCACACACTGCTCACTATTTGCCCTACCTTACATGGATCAGATGGATCAGAGCTTCTTACTCACAAAGAGATATAAAGAAGCTGTCTAAAACTGTAAAAACTAGTCTGAATTGTTTCAGACTCATCAGGTCCTGCCTCTCTTTCAGGGCAGCTCATTTATACCTGCATATCATTTGCAGATACTGGTGTTTCAGTAAATGATCAGTGAGGAACATGAAAAGAAGCTGGTGAACATTTTGGGCTCAAATGAGAGTACCGGTAAATGAAATTTTGAGGTTGTGAAGCTATTTCCACAAATAACTCCTTAAAAGATTTGTATTATAGAAAAAAAGATGTGTGCACGTGTAGAATATATCTGCAGATATTTGCATGTGAAACTCTAATCATGAAGTGACTCCAATCATAGGGCTGTTGTGGGTTTCATTTCATGCTCTGCATTTTGCTTCTGTTGCCCAATGGTGTTTATCAAAGTTATTAAAGGTCCAGTGTGTAATAATTGACAAGGTTTATTGGCAAAATCTGAGTATACTACCCATGAATTATATTTGTATAAGTGTATAATCAATATAAAATAAAATTAGTTTGGTTTTCGTAGCTTTTTAACTATTTTTTTATATACATATAGCAAGGGTCTTGCTTTAGAGCAGACCTGGGCATTTTACCCGGTCATGGGCCTGCGACGTCCACTATGACATCACATCCCCCATGAGTCAAGATGCGTCAGCTCAGATTTTATATGTTGCATTTTATTTGAACAAGATTTATATTCAAGAAAGTGAAAGTATAGAATACAGTTGTTTAAGATTGTCCGTGGTGTTTTAAATCATAATTTTAAAAAGAATAACAAAGTAAAAAATATATTTTTATCAATTACTAGACATTTCAGGAGACCCCATTTGAATTCCAGGCGACCCCACATGGGGTCCCGACCCCAAGGTTGAAAAACACTGAGCTAATCAGTCATTTCTCACAGTTGGAATCATTTTCATGATGGTGCTGTTAGTTATAGTAAAGCAGTAGCAAAGGAGTTGTGTGTTTCCTCATAAATAAAACTATACAAAATACATTAGCCTGATATTTTATTATCGAGTGTCGCCATCTTGCGCCGTAAACCAACGAAGATGAAGGAGTAGGAAACAGCAGATGTATCGTAAAATGGTTTAGGTTTTTACCATTTTACCATTACTATAGCCTTTGAAAACCTGGCTTCAATTTTTTTGTAGTTCTCCCTAATATTAAATATTGATGCCTGAATAAACAATAATCAAGTTAGACAAACATCATTCATTATTCTAAAAACTAATCTTATCCTCTCATCAGGACTGAGTGTCACCTTTCAACAGACTCCTGCTCACTCTCTTGCTTTCCCTCTCTCTCTCCCTGCAAGCCAGTGACCTCTATTTAGTTTTTCCACTACAATCTATTTTTATGGCTGTTTGATGACTGTCGGCCGTTAATGAAAGTCATAAAATCCTGCAGCATATGCCCATATTCTCCTTTAATTCGCACTGACACAACTGTAGCCACTGACATTATACAACTTCATTATGAAAAGAGCCAAAGGCCAACGTGTTGTAACGGAGGGTCCTCTCCTCATCATTACCTCTCCCCGTTCCTCCTCCTCCACTGTGTTCGTCGTCTTGCCACCATGACGCTGCAGGTTTTGGAGCTGATTTCTCGGCGCCGCTTTTGGCATAGGCCTGGTTCTCCGAGCCGCCCAGATCCACAGAGTCATCTGAAACAGACTGAGAGACAAGGTTGGAGTCAGTTTGGAGTTTGTCTTCTGTGACCATCTTAGATGTTTAGTATGTATATCTATTGTAAAGACCTGTCAATCTCCTGCTCAGATTTGGAAACTGATCTTCACTTCAGGTCAACTACTTACTCTTCTTTTATTCAATAGTACCATTACACAAGTTTTGGTGACATCCAGTCAGTCTTTTAACCTGTGTAAGAGTTGGTGCAGACTGAAGCATATCAACATTTACAGGTGAATGATTAATTCAATACTATGTTTTTTAGGGCTGCAACTAACGATTATTTTCATTCCAGTAGTTGTTTGGTCAATAAAATGTTAAAATATGTTGAAAAATATCAATCAGTGTTTCCCAAACCATGAGATGACGTTCTCAAATGTATGGTTTTGTCCACAAACCAAAGAGAGACTCAGTTTATTGTCATAAAGGAACAAAGAAACCAGAAATATTCACATTTTAGAAACTGAAATCAGAGAATTTAGACTTTTTTTCTTAAAAAACTACTCAAACTGATTATTCGATTATCCAAATAGTTGATGATTAACTCAATAATCGACTATCGTTTAATTAATCGATTAATTGTTGCAGCTCTAGTGTTATTCATACACATAATCAATTCTGAACAGTATCCCATCAGCCTGTAGAGAGGATCTTGTTACCTCCTTTAAGAACAGCTCAAACTGTTCATCCAGCTCCTCCTTGGTCAGTCTGTGAGACATAGTGACACTGCCCACTCCATCAGTCAGTGGAGCCCAGGGACTACTAATGCAAGGAGAAAAAACATGTTTGGGATGAATATTTCATACAATTACACATTCTCACACATTCTTTTCATTGCAAGAGATTAATCCAGAGTGCAATAATCTCAGTGTTCTATTTTGCAGATGATGAACATGTGATGCAGATTAGTCTGTGGACAATGTAATGGTAATATTAACCGGTACATCCATCTCTGGTTTCTCATCTCTAATCTTATCCGATTAAACAATATTTGTTCAATTAAAATTACACAATAATACTTATTGTGTTATTTACAATGATGAACTCTACTGTTTGTCAGAAGTCCTGTTTTAAAAATGATGATTTTGCAAAGAACAAAATGAATCGATCAACTCCTTAAAAACACCTGTTGCTCTATATTATTAAACACTTTTTTGGATGTTTTGAGCCTGATGTAGCTAATGATGAGGAGTGTTCTTCAGTATTTTGATTGGTCACTATTTAGCTCAGGTGTTCAGCATAAGTTGCCATGGTGATTTACCCCGAAGAAGCAAACAACCCAACCCAAGTTACTTAATTAATCCACATCCTGCTTCGTATCCCACGGCTCAGAAATCCCATAATGTTCTTAAACCAAAATAGTAACAGGAAATCTCACGTTAGGTGACGTTTTATTGAATTATTTTGCTATTCGTGAAAACGTCTTGTGTGGCATCTTTGGTTTGAACCTTTAATTACTTCGCCACAACATTGTCAGGTTAACTGATCGTCTTATAAAATACACTGACAAGGAAAAGGGAGGTTGTCAGCAAAGCGTCAAAACACTGAATAAACCGGTCACATTACTGTCAAAATAAAACTGTACCCAAAACGTCTCCTTCAGTTACACCTCTTATGTCTATGACGTGCTCTGTTTTTATGAGATAAAGCACTTAGCCACCTAATGTTAACTTGAACGAATATGCTCATGATGTCTGACCGTCACATACGACAGTATAGCGGGGCACCTGACCTTTATTTTGAAGAAAGTATCCTGTTACATCCGGTGTTTTGGAAATAAGCCTCAGCTGGCTAAGCCGGCTAGTACAGTTCGGTAACTTTACTGATAGGCTACTACTACTACTAATACACTACACTAACGTGAGTGAACAGTAACTGGTCTGGTGTCAACAGAACTCACATGAAACACCGGACTTCAGCAGCTGTCTCACGGTGGACTGGATCTGTCCTGGACGTTTTCAGGAGTCCGCGGCACTTCCCGCGAGGACAACAGTCCGGTCAGAAACCAACCTGATTGGCTGCGCATCCTCTTCTTCTGTGTTTTGACGGCGAATTACAGCCACGCGGAGCACTACCGCCACCTACTGCTGTGTCAGCGTCGCTGTATTCTTTGCATCAGTGACGATTTTTGTGATGAATATTGTTTGAGGAAAAGCAATGAGCCATTTTTTTTGCTCCAGCTCCGATTAAAGTCTGTTACTCATGGATTGGAAATAAAGTAAACTTTTGTTAGTCTCTATTTGGATGCTTTCTAATGAGATGCAATGATGAATTTAGTATGACATCTAATCGCAGATCCCTTTCAGTAACTTTTCAATAGGCTTTATGCACAGCTCCACTACTTCCTGAACTTAAACCAGCTCCTTTATTTCCTGTCTTACATTATTGGACAAACTGATTAATCCAGGTGTGTCTGACCATTGGTGTGATTAAGGTCAGAGTCAGGCACACCTGGATTAATCAATTTGTAAGACAGGAAATAAATAGGCCTACTATCACAAGAATAGAATGAAAACAATTGAACGACAGGTCTTTAAAAAAAAAAAGACTTGACAACGACTCTAGAATAGAATAAAATGTCAACAAAATTCACAATAATCGACAGATTAATTGATAATGAAAATAATTATTACTGTAGTGTGGCAGCCCTAAAAAACACAGTATTGAATTAATCATTCACCGCACTAACTCTTACACAGGTTAAAAGACTGACTGGATGTCAACAAAACTTGTGTAATGGTATTAAATAGAATAGAATAAAATAGAATTGAACAACAGGTCTTTTAAAAAAAACTTGACAGCAACGACTCTAGAATAGAATAGAATAGAATGACAGGTAGGCCTATTATAAAAATGGTATAGGGTAGAGAAGAATAAAATAGAATTGAGCGTCAGGTCTTTTAAAAAAAGACTTAATAACAACGACTCAATAGAATAGAATGACAGGTATTTTAAAAATGACAACAAGGGTAGAGAAGAATAGAATAGAAGGGAATTTGAAATAACTTTTCCTCCACTTGGTGGCAGTACTGAGCTTAACATGGGTCTGTCTGTCTCTCCCCTGAGTCTGGTACCTGGAAGGGCAGTCCGTCACCAGAGATCAGTAGTAATCTAATAAACTCTTCCAGCTTGCTTTTCTCTCTCTTTCAGAGGTCAGAGCGGATCCATATAAACTGTGTTTTCACCTCCCTCCCTATATGGCTCTGTCCCTCATAACCTCGCACACACTCTCCTCCAACACCCACACTGTGTGTCAAGGGTACAAGAGGGGAGGGAGACATAAGGCTGTTCTTTTCTCTGTCCTCGTCCAGTTTATGAGCCTTAAACCTGTCGCACTGCCACGCCCACACAGTGTCTGGTTATCTATTATGAAACTCATAAAAGAAAATAAGGAGTATTAAATGCATAGCAATTGTCTGTGTGTGACAGTTATTCTGATGTGAACATGATATTTCATCAGTGGAAGCTGGGTGTTTTGTAGTGGTGCTAGAAAGCAGAGGACATCCTGACATGACAGGTACAAGCACAGTTAAATGTATTTAACGATGGCTGAAGTCCATTTAGTTCCTTCAGTGTCAATGTCCTGGGGCTGGACTCACAAAGACAGACACTGACCATGGTTTGAATAGAACAAACTGGCAGATTTAAGAGAATTTAAATTCATCCGTTGCACAGAGCAGTTTTAATTGGACTCTGTACACTGAATTCTGGGTAAATGAAGTTTTCTTCTGAAACAAAATAAATGACAAACTGAGAAACCATCTAATCACTCAGCTCATTTTACCTCAGCAGAGGTTGTTTGTCTTCTGGAAGAACTCAACAGTCACAAGATAATTTCACTTTCCAAATTTAGTGAAGAGTGAAACAATAAAAAGAAAAAAAATAATTTGGGTTTCTAAAAACACTTTCTCTTCTCATTACACTGTCCATGACAATTTCAGCAAACCACAGATGATGAGCCATGTTTTCTTGTTTCCAGGAGTAACTACTATTGAGCATCTCCAAAACTGCAGATTATGATGCGTACAGTTCTTCATGTGTGTGATGTGCTGGATAATCAAGGCTGATCCATGGAGCCATGGAGGCCCCACCTCACATCTCACAGGATCTGCTGCGTGTCAGAGGTCTAGTGGAGTCCATGCCTTGATAGGTCAGAGTTGTTTAGGAAGCAAAAGGCCCAACGTTAAGCAGTCACAATGAAAAGGCTGATGGGTGTTTCACAAGGTCATGAATTGTGATGCAGGGCTACAACTGAATCTTCCTCACAGTTTGCAGCAGTTGTGCAGCTGAAGAGGGGCACACCGAAGCCACATTATACATTTTAGGTTTGCACTTATTGCTCATGAGACTTTAATATGTACGTATATATATATATTCATCCTGAATTCTTGTCCCAATTATGAAGAAAACACCAAATACTGGGTCCTATTTTTTTCAATTCATTCATTTTTTTTTAGAACCAGCAGAGTACTTTTCATATGTCATATATGATCCATTGTTCATATGTATTACTTATCAAGATGGGGTTTTATGATTGCAGCAGGTGAAAATTACGAGTCACTGCCCACTTTCACCCCCACCCCTCCACCCCCTCACCCCAAACACACCTTCAGATGACCTGAAGAAGACCCATAGGTGGTCGAAACGTTGTCAATTAACATTTTTTCTTTTTTTCACTACTACTTTTTTTGTCCTGCACCTGCCTACTAGTTGGAAGTGCGTGCACTCTCTTAACTATAAAATGCCTTTATTAAATTGTGGCATGGTCAAAATGACAATTCAAAACTCTGACGCGTTTCGGCGTCTAGCCTTCATCAGGGAGTCAAATGGAGTGGGACAGGAACAATGGTTCTTTTATACAAGTGTTTGAAAAAGAACCATTGTTCCTGTCCCACTCCATTTGACTCCCTGATGAAGGCTAGACGCCGAAACGCGTCGGAGTTTTTAATTGTCATGTTGACCATGCCATAATTTAATAAAGGCATTTTATAGGTAAGAGAGTGCCTTGGAATTTTTCTTTTGTTTTCTCACATCATTGATCCCTTTCCAAAGAGCACCTCTTTTTAAACAACGAGTCCACGTAGCGCTCCTTTGTTTGAAGATTTTTATATATATATATAGCTTGAAATAACAGCAATATGAATGGAAAGCATAAGGAACATCCAGATCTGGACGTTTCTTATGCTTTATATTTAAAAATCAGCTGACAGAGGGAGAGCAGCCTCATTTGGTGATAAGAAGAACAGGTTCTTTAGGAACATGAGGAGAAAAAACATGCAGGTTTTCTGTAACATTATAACTAAGATTGCGCCACCCCCCCCTCCCCCTCTCATCTCCCTCCCCAGGCTGAATGAACGGGCGATTGGGGAAAAAAACAAACAAAAACAATTGCTAGTCGAAGCGGTAAAAGCGTTAAAAGCATTTCACGTTAACGCGTTATCTTTGACAGAGTGATCATAACGATGGGGAAAGAAAACGCATTATCCAAACTCAAAGGGTTATGGAGGGATTCGATCCCACACAAGAGCAAGAGTTTTGAACACAAGACTAGGTGCTCTACCAGTTGAGCTGCACATTACATTTACTCCTCACTGTCAATGGCTGAGTGACGACTGAGCTTGCGCATCTATGTGCCTGCAGGCGCGTTGTTGCTACCTATTGGTCTGGACATGGAACAACAGTAGATGATAAGCAAGAGAAAAAAAAAAAAAACTGTGATGGCTGCGCAGCGGCCAGCGGCCGTCCTGCCGCACCGGCCGTTCTGGTATTCTCCAGAACGTCCAGATGGCCAGTCCGCCCCTGGTTTGGTCCGAAACATGGGTTTGTCAGTCACTCTGCTCTGCTGTAAGCCGAGGAGAAAACCTTCCTTGTATCCTACAACCTTTATCCAATGAGGAGAGAGAACGGCATGAAGGGATGCGCGTGAACGTGGTGACGTAGGGACGAGGACCAATAGATCCATGACGAGGGCGGGGACTGCTAACTCCATCGGCTGACAAGAAGTTAGCCAAAACGACCGGATCGCTTACTTCTGCTTTAACCATACAATCACAAAAACAGCAAAGACAAAACTTCCCATCCATCCTTACACAGTCATAAACAGTTCTCATTTCACTCAGCTGGGTCTGCTGTTGAAGGATGTGATGACTGAGGGGATCAGGTCTCTCCTGCACCTCAGAGTCCTGGACCTGCACCCTGAGGGCAGTGGGACTAAATGTTTGTCGAAATTGAGATGCGTGTAATGGCCCTGTTATTGAGTTCAGTGAGGTTGAGTGTGGGAAGAACTCTTACTTTTTATATTTATTCTTATTCTTAGAGCATGTTGGAAAAAAGGGTGGAATAATACAATAAAACTGGCTGAATGATGCTTTACAGTAGCAGTAATAGATGAGTTCACAATGTACAGTGGCTTCTTCACAGAGCCAATGTACATTGAAAGTTTCCTATTCAGTGCACATCAGCATGAAGGCCTGTCAGTGCTGACTCACAGACCCTGAGCCTCTTCTTCTACCAGCTCCAGTGTCGAGATGCAGCTTGAGTAATTCAAAGTGTCAACAGAACTTATGTGCCAGTCCAATTACATGGCCACCTCCTGACCTCCTGGAGGTGTCCTCCACCTGTCGTGAAGGTGGAACCCTCAAGAAGGGACACTGTCCTGGACGTCAGACCAGCATGAAATGCGTCGCTGATGGCTCTGACATTTGCTCATATAACTGCAGCATCGATGGGATTGTCCACACGTGCCAAAGTCTGTCCCTGTAGCTGTGAAATATTTGCTTGTGGATCTTTCCCAGTTCACCATGGCAGCCATTAGAAGTGAACATATAGGCTCTGTCTCTGTGGATCCTGCTGTTTTCATGCTCTCCTATCCTCTAATGTGTCCACGTTGTCATAACTCCTGTTATGAAAGGACGTCATTTTCTGCAGGAGCAAATGTCAAACACACCTCACTGTGAAAAGCTTTTTTCTTTTCTTTCTGTGGCCTCTCACAATGACATGTGAAAAACATGTCTATTTCCTCTGGCTGTGGACCAACCTGTGTATTTTGTTTTTTAATTTTAGCTATTTCAGTGTTCTTTTAAATTTATAAATGATGTGTCCTCAACATGGATCTTTGTTTGGCTGCATGGCGGCTCAGAGGCTGATTATGGATATTTTACTGTATGGGATTCAAGGAGATAATGTTGTGTCTTACAAATCCAGTTGAGTCATCATGAAGAACCAGCAGATTGAATTTATAGTTACTATTATTATCATATCATATACTAGCACAAGTGTTGTTTCACTAAACCCACTCACTGTAAAACATAAAAACACAATGTATTCTACTTCTATGTATTCTAATGGTCAACCTGCCTATGTGATGAATCAATAATGATAGAGTAGCCTATAATATTCTGTTAATCTGCTAAAAATAATTGTTATTTAATTAATCATTGTTTCAATGGTGGTTCTACCTCCACTTTCCTCTCTGACATTTTTTTGTTGTTGATATTTTGTTATAAATAAAAATGTAAGATAAGTGCAAGCAGTTACCCCCTCCCCCCCTTTTTTTTGTACCTATGAATTCTCCTTAACATCTCTCTTTGATATTTTCCACCAAGGTGAAAGGAAACAGGAAGCGGAGGAAAGGAGGCAAGGAAGGTCAGGATAATTGGCAACACATGAAACTAATTTGGGCATCACATGAAGGAATGGGTTACACAATGACAGTGAGTAACACAACCATGAGCTGTTTATCAAATCAGAATACACTAAGTTCAAACCCCATGCAGCTTGGCTCAGGTTAGACTGCTACATTCCTCTACATGACTGACTAACTGATCGAAACTCTAATCTCTACAAACAGATGGGAAAACTGAATTTTAATGTGAAATGTGATTCTATATCTGTACAAAGAAGCTCACAGAGGCAGCCTTGTTGTTAAACTGCCCCACAAATCATGTATTTATTCACCTTCATCGTCTCAAAACTAACAAACAGCAACAAATTGGATTTCATCTCAAAGATCAAATTTCAGCTTCCAAAAGGAATTTAATCATCGATCAAAAGTGGCCAGTAAAAGAGATAAGACTTTTTCTCCAGGGACAGCGGTGGACACTGACTGGCCGGTCCTCTCAGTGGCTGGGACAGTCCTCAACGTCTCTGAATACAGATTTCCAAACAGCGGTGTTGGATAAACTGACAACATTTGGAGTCTTAAAGAAAAAATAAAAACACTGAAACCTAATACGGTGATGTAATAGCAGTCAAAGTGTGAAAATAGTTCTACCTTTGAGTCTAGCTCAGAATCCATGCTGTCATTGCCATTCAGGGCATTGATTGTCCTAGATGTAACATGGCAGGTACCAATATATTGAAATGAATACTGTACCTTTGATGTGTAGATGGTGGCTTTGTATTAACACCTGGACAGAGGCTTGTTTCACAAGAACAGAGAAGAATGCAAACAGCTGCAAACACAAAAAGATTGGTGATTCCAAAATAAATCAGAAAACATTGACATTGACAGCTGCAAAAGGAGCATCAACACATTTAGCTGAGTTGCCCTCCTCTCCCTTTTTAACTTGGGCTCTTCAGTCCCCCTTTGTCTCTGTCTACCATCAGTCCTCTTCATGCCATTCAAAACAATCAATGAGACTTCTAATCACTACGTCACTACAGTGCTAATCATGCAGTGACAGTCTGGGGTCTACTTACTGTCCAGGGCGACAGGGACCTCTACACAGTGCTTCAGTGGACTAACAGTGTTAAAGTTCTTGCAGTGTTTTACTTCACTGAATAAGAACGTAAAAAACACAACATTTCCCTCTGAAATGGCCGAGTTGCAGTATGAAATGGAAATGCATGCACTTAAAGTAAATGTACTTCATTACTTTTGCCCAGTGTTAAAACAATGAGTCAGCCTGCAGTAGGGGAGACCAGACCACCCTGACACACTGGTCATATCTCACTGTTCCAGAGATATCTAGCTATTTACTGTACGTGGCATGAGTGACGGTCATCTCAGATGAGAACAATTTTTCAAGTCTAAATAAAGTAAAAAATCCGAACTGCACTATTTATTCAGAAAACTCTGCTAAGTGACCATTTACAATGGTATTATACACAATATAGGAAAGAAGGTGTACTTTACCTAAAGTCCTGTACTAAAGTTAGCTTGCAGTATAGTTAGAAATACCAAAAATCATCAGTGGCTGCACCAAGCACAGGTGTCTTTGTGTTTTTTTTTTTTTTTGTCAATTGTTCAGTAGATGTGTACGAGCAGGGGTGTGATCCAACATGGTTAAAAATGCATTTTTCATGGGTTAGACATGGTTGTAAATGTGGCCATAAAATAGCTGAAATAAACATGATGATGATAATGATAGTACGATTTTCTTGAGAAAATATAAAGCCTACATTATTCATAAATAATATTTTTGTAATTGCCCAACAGAAGGAGGAGGAAAATACAAGTAAAGTTTAAAAATAGTTTGAAGTATGAAAGACAGAAAAAGGCAGCAGACCACCTGGTGTAATGCTGAGGGCAGTGAGGCAGGTAAAGCTTCCAAATAAATCCACAAGGGGTGCAGACAAAGACATTTGCTTTTATTTATGAATTGCATGACTGGTTCTACCAACACGTTCTCACTCCCAGTGCGTCAACAGCCTGACGAACGGTCACTGTCCCTCACCGTCACATACCTGACTCATTAGGTGCCCGTTTTTCGTCAGGTTTTGACGCGCTCGGCTTTCAGTTGATTCCAATGCAGTTCCCTTCGCGGCGATATGTGACGCTCAGAGCAAGTGATCCAGCCGAGCCGGCGTGCGGCACTGACAGACGCTGTGAGCAGAGGAAAACTTTTTTTTTTTTTTTTTAACTTTTCCTTAAATCTTTATTGAACCTGATGCTGCTGTGTCTGACGTAGCTTTCGGCAAGGACGTGCTTTCGGTTATTTATTTATTTATTTATTTATTTATTTATTTATTTAGTGATCATGGTGTTTGGTGCAGAATAATCAATCAATAAATAAATAAATAAATTACGTCCTTGTCGGAAGCTGCGTCAGACCAGGAGGGGGGGGGGGGGTTGTGGATTCTACAGGTGAAGACCACTTCCGCGTTCAAAAAGCTGCTCAGAAAGATCTGATTATTAGCCATAACGCTGTAACCATCCAAGGAAGACTGTGTAACAATATTATGTGCTTCTGCTGAGTCCAAAAGCCCTGTGTAATATCAACTTTATTTTAAGAAAACACGCTTTGTTTCCAATGTCATATCACAGAGAAGCACTACATTACCCATAATCCTCATATTTATCAGCGACGTGTCTGATTGGTTGAGCTTGCTGTTACCAGCAAATGAAAAAATAAAACAAATTGAGCTTATATTATTTTCTTAGTAACTAAAAGGTCTTAACATCTTTTTTGTTTTCAACATTGAATAAAAAAAGGGTGCTATATTGTTAAAATTCAACAATAAAGTGCATAAAAGTTGGCTTGACTTCTTTCTTTTTTTCTTTTTTTTCATAATTTTCACCAGCATCTTTCTGGTCCACATCACATCACATTTATTGTAATTTTTAATTCAATGAGTGACATTTTATTTTTTTATCTGAAAAACATTATTATGAATTCAAGGGTCAGAGGTCACTGGTGTTAAATTTAACCTTTTTTTGACCCTGTTTCCTTGAATAAATCACTAAGACTTTGATGCGGGAAGCTGAGATTTTGATTTGATTTTGTTCAGAGCACTAGGGACAAAGTTTCTGTAGAATTTCAGACCTGTCGGACCTCCAGAAGGGTCACAGCTGACTGTCCAGGCTCGTTTCTCGGCCTTCAAAGCCTAGATTTAGAAGCCTTTTGTCTAATAACGTCTACATCCTTGGGGTTATAAGGCTGAAAGTTTCATGCATTTGTCCGGGGGCCTAAGGCCATCTACCATGTGCAATTTCAAACCCGTGCAACCTTCACAAGTGTCAAAGGTCGCTGATCTGTGACCTTTTTGACCCCGTTTCCTTGAATAAAACACCAAGACTTTGATGCAGGAAGATGAGCTTTTAAAATGTGGTCCAGAATGTCTAGTAGATTGTGTGTGCAAAAGATTCAGAGCTCTGTGACATTCAGAAGGGTCACAAAATAGCCAAAAAGCAAATGCTCCTTTCTCTGACCTCATATTAAAGGAGAAATGCAATTCTTTAATAGCTTCCAGGTGCTTTGGGCCTATCAGGCTGAATTTTAGCTAAAGGAGCTGGTGTACGATCAGGAAGTAGGGGAGCTGTGCATAAAGCCAATTTGGTAAGTGTCAAAGGTCACAGGGGTCAAACATCAAAGTGAATCCAGCCATTCCTGCTTTTTCTCAACAAAACATACACGCTTTAAGTTATCATCATGAAATATTAATAGGTTGTATATCAGAGAGTCCTCTATCAGAATATTTTGGTCCCGTTGCTCTAGGGGCCCCAGGGGGCCCCGGGGGGCCACTTGGCTTTCCCATGCTCCCACAGAGTTGGGTCTCGGGGTGATGGATAAGGGCCTCACCATGAGTCCACAGGCCAAGTTTCAAGTGATTTGGTCGGTTTCTATGGAAACGGCGGCCTCAAGGATACAGAGGAATGCGACTGTTTGAAGCCCCGCCTCTCGAAAAGTAATGGCTCAATCAGGACCAAACACACATCTACGCGTTCGTCTTGGGCCCCCGAACCATATATTACGAAATCAGAACTGCACGACTTTTGGAAATGTGTTTTGTCTATTTCGGCTTTTCTGACTAAGAGGGTCTCTCAAGCTTTAAGTCTGACAGACTCTGAGTCTGTCAGACAAAACACATTTCCAAAAGTCGTGCAGTTCTGATTTCGTAATATATGGTTCGGGGGCCCAAGACGAACGCGTAGATGTGTGTTTGGTCCTGATTGAGCCATTACTTTTCGAGAGGCGGGGCTTCAAACAGTCGCATTCCTCTGTATCCTTGAGGCCGCCGTTTCCATAGAAACCGACCAAATCACTTGAAACTTGGCCTGTGGACTCATGGTGAGGCCCTTATCCATCACCCCGAGACCCAACTCTGTGGGAGCATGGGAAAGCCAAGTGGCCCCCCGGGGCCCCCTGGGGCCCCTAGAGCAACGGGACCAAAAATATTTCTGATAGAGGACTCTCTGATATACAACCTATTAATATTTCATGATGATAACTTAAAGCGTGTATGTTTTGTTGAGAAAAAGCAGGAATGGCTGGATTCACTTTGATGTTTGACCCCTGTGACCTTTGACACTTACCAATTGGCTTTATGCACAGCTCCCCTACTTCCTGATCGTACACCAGCTCCTTTAGCTAAAAATTCAGCCTGATAGGCCAAAGCATCTGGAAGCTATTAAAGAATTGCATTTCTCCTTTAATATGAGGTCAGAGAAGGAGCATTGCTTTTTGGCTATTTGTGACCCTTCTGAATGTCACAGAGCTCTGAATCTTTGCACACACAATCTACTAGACATTCTGGACAACCTATTAAAAGCTCATCTTCCTGCATCAAAGTCTTGGTGTTTTATTCAAGGAAACGGGGTCAAAAAGGTCACAGATCAGCGACCTTTGACACTTGTGAAGGTCGCACGGGTTTGAAATTGCACATGGTGGATGGCCTTAGGCCCCCGGACAAATGCATGAAACTTTCAGCCTTATAACCCAAGGATGTAGACGTTATTAGACAAAAGGCTTCTAAATCTAGGCTTTGAAGGCCGAGAAACGAGCCTGGACAGTCAGCTGTGACCCTTCTGGACGTCCGACAGGTCTGAAATTCTACAGAAACTTTGTCCCTAGTGCTCTGAACAAAATCAAATCAAAATCTCAGCTTCCCGCATCAAAGTCTTAGTGATTTATTCAAGGAAACAGGGTCAAAAAGGTTAAATTTAACACTAATCAGTGACCTCTGACCCTTGAATTCATAATAATGTTTTTCAGATAAAAAATAAAATGTCACTCATTGAATTAAAAATTACAATAAATGTGATGTGATGTGGACCAGAAAGATGCTGGTGAAAATTATAAAAAAAAGAAAAAAAGAAAGAAGTCAAGCCAACTTTTATGCACTTTATTGTTGAATTTTAACAATATAGCACCCTTTTTTTATTCAATGTTGAAAACAAAAAAGATGTTAAAGACCTTTTAGTTTACTAAGAAAATAATATAAGCTCAATTTGTTTTATTTTTTTCATTTGCTGGTAACAGCAAGCTCAACCAATCAGACACGTCGCTGATAAATATGAGGATTATGGGTAATGTAGTGCTTCTCTGTGATATGACATTGGAAACAAAGCGTGTTTTCTTAAAAATAAAGTTGATATTACACAGGGCTTTTGGACTCAGCAGAAGCACATAATATTGTTACACAGTCTTCCTTGGATGGTTACAGCGTTGTGGCTAATAATCAGATCTTTCTTCAGAATATTGATTAAACAGAGCAGCTTTTTGAACGCGGAAGTGGTCTTCACCTGTAGAATCCACAACCCCCCCCCCCCCCCCCCCCCCCCCCCCTGGTCTGACGCAGCTTCCGACAAGGACGTAATTTATTTATTGATTGATTGATTATTCTGCACCAAACACCATGATCACTAAATAAATAAATAAATAAATAACCGAAAGGACGTCCTTGCCGAAAGCTACGTCAGACACAGCAGCATCAGGTTCAATAAAGATTTAAGGAAAAGTTAAAAAAAAAAAAAGTTTTCCTCTGCTCACAGCGTCTGTCAGTGCCGCACGCCGGCTCGGCTGGATCACTTGCTCTGAGCGTCACATATCGCCGCGAAGGGAACTGCATTGGAATCAACTGAAAGCCGAGCGCGTCAAAACCTGACGAAAAACGGGCACCTAATGAGTCAGGTATGTGACGGTGAGGGACAGTGACCGTTCGTCAGGCTGTTGACGCACTGGGAGTGAGAATGTGTTGGTTCTACATGTTCAGTCAGACTTTTAACTTGAAAAATGAGGATAGAAATTCCCTATTTTTGTTGTTTCAATGTTTTTCATTCAAAATGTAATAGGCTTATTATTGCACATTTTCTTATGTGTTCTTATTGTATTATTATACTTGATGCGTTTAATTCAGCTAGACTATGCCTTTTTTTAATGTGTCAGGCAATGGGGGGAAGTAGAAGGGGGTTGACGGCACTAAAATGTTTGGGAACCGCTGGTCTACAGTGTAGAAGATATCTGATTTGCAAACTCATATTTACTGTCATACGTACTTTTACTGTAAAAAGCATTGTTTCAACCCCCCTGAAATGTATTATTACCACTTTTGATGGGGTCCAAATCTAAATTGAGACCCCACTTGTGACCCTGGGTAGTAGGCCTATCCTTGTCATCGCTGCAGTTTCAGCTGTAGCATGACGACCTTCTACTTTCAGAGCAGGTTAACCAATATGAGGACTATCAGTTGACATTGTGTTTCTGACAGCATCAACAGCTAAGTGACAACTCCCTCTCTGCCTAATGTTTTCCAATATTTCACTGCAACTGGTTGGAGAGGAGCATCAGTGTTGCATCCAACCGTGTTGCTCCGTGCTAAATTGATGGATTGAGATGGGAATACTGATCCACGCGCTCCTTATCATGTGCATGTCTGATGTAAATGCACCGTACCCCCTGCCTTAATGAAAGCTTTGTCCTCTCCTGCCACACTGACATTGGCATCAATGTCTCCACGATGAGAACTGAAGAGCCTGTGCCTTCATCCGCCAACCTCCACATTCTGATACATATTCATGTGTAGATGCTTCTTATATAAAAGTAGCTCAATGAGGACGCTCTTCCACCACATAATTAGAGTAACCTTCAGTGAGATCTAAGCGGCCTTCAGCATTTCACTTCCTGATTTTGATTTACGTAATGTGGGTGAACTTTCCAGTCAACTGAATCAGGAGGAGCAGAGAACTGACTCAGGATACAACTGTGGTGAATCAGATGGAGAAGATGCCTCCCAACCCCGTCCCACTTTTACCTTGAGACAATTAGTAGTAGTGAAGAGCATCTAACTAGTTTTATTGGAGGGGAAATGTAAAAAAATGGGTTATATATATATATATTTTTTAAAGATTTAGATAGATAGATAGATCTAGTCTTCAATGAAAGTAATGGAACTGAACCAGCTGAAAACAAAACTAGAATGCAGCTGCTGTACAGAGAGAAGCTGAAAACCACAAGAAAGTAGAAGAAAAAGGGAAATGAAAAACTATAAATGTAGCTGTGAAGAACATTGGGAGGAGCTGCATCAGACATGTTGACCTCTGAAAGAAAATCTAACAGGGAGGAATCTCCAGTACAGTCAGTGTCACTGCATCCACAGCTCGACTCAGTCTGAATTCAGAATCAGAGATAACAAGCTGCAGTATGGTTTGCACTAAGTTATGAGTGTTGGGCATTGTTATGGTTATGGTGTAGTTTTTGTTGATCAATTTATTATTATTATTTATAAGGTCATTAAATATTGATATATGAATATTAAAGCTGGAGTAGGACGTTCACAAAGTTATAGGAAGTCCTGGCTGGCTTTAAGGCTCAGTTTGTGAGGCTACTCAGGCTGTGTGTATTTGCTTTGAATTAATAGAACCTATAAACTTCACACCTGCTTTGACTTTATGATAACTTTAATGTGAGACTAACATTTGTTGCATTTAAGAATGGTGTGTTTTGATTCGTAGCATTCAGTGGTGTCGCTCCAAATTATATCAAGGCCATATTAACCCTGTGTGTGTGCTCTGCTGGTTATTCCTGGGTCTCGACCGGTGACCTTGCTGTCAGAACCTCATCTACTCAGGTGACAGGCGGCACCATTCCTCTCATAGGAAAATTATTTTGTTAGAGAGCTTTTGTAAATGTTTGATCTCTTCTTACAGTACAATTGATTTATATTTCCATGTGACCTTAGGAAAATTATTTTGTTAGAGAGCTTTTGTAAATGTTTGATCTCTTCTTACAGTACAATTAATTTATATTTCCATGTGACCTATCTATGTTGTGTTTGTATTATTGTGTTATTAATTGCCCCTTCTTTCTGTAAATGACTTTGTGACTGTGTTCATAAATTTACTATATCAGAAAAACTTTGTTCACATCCTCATATCGCCTGTGGCCGCCCAACAAGAGTAGGCTACATCATGAATGGAGCTGCTGCAGCTATTGGGGGAAATAACAGGCCAATGTGCTCCAAGTAGGAGTTTAGGTCTTTAATTCTGGTCACCAATACTGATAATTGATTAAATATACCAAAACATAAAAATGAGAAATAAGAAAAAGTAAGAGATACATGTGTGAAAAATGGAGAAGGAACAACCTTCCCTGATCTCCTCTTCCTGAAGCTCATGTTTGTGACTGACCGCTCTGTCTGCACCATTTGCCCTGATGGGAAGAGCTCTGTCCTGGTGATTCCTGTACATCTCCACGGAATTGACTTTATTGTAACAATCCATGAATCCAAAGTGGTCTGAAACACATTTGGGGTTTATCCATGTCTGTTTTTTTGGTATTCCCCTGTGATCTTAAATGTAAGTAGTAGTTTTGGGTGTGACATCCAATAAACTAATCACGGCACCATCTCCTATTCCCTTTAAAAGCCAGTCACGCTACACTTTTGTGTATTTCTCTTATCGTGGTGCAGTGTTACTGTCTTATGTTTTGGGGTTATAGACGGTCCATAACGGATGCATTACACTTTTTACTGCACAACAGGTTTACCTACAAGTGCAATAAAGTAACCTGAACCTGAGGTCAGATTATACCTGCAGTCACTTGATTACATATTGCACTGTAACTGACCAGTGAGCAGCAGCTCTGTGACTCGGAGGGTGAAGAAGCGCTGTGTGAAACAATGAGCTGCTCACAATACCAGGCTTAAATGAAATAGCAGGACCAATTACAACATTGGAAATGTTTAATATTGTACAATTTGAAGAATCAATAAATCTTCAATATGAAATTGGGCAAATTTAGGTAATGGATGGAAACACTGTGGTGATTTCCAAGGGAGTATGACACAAGCTTAACTGCGAAGCCTCATGCAAGAGATTTAATGACACAAGACAATTTATACAAGTGTATCTCAATCAATTAGAATATAGTGTAGCTGTCAGGTCAGCAGTCTACCCCATGATAGTGTAGCTCCTGAACCAGACTGAGCCCCATGTCTACATACTGGCCGGGGTACTTTTGAAAACAGTGTTTTCCCTTCTCTCTCAATAAAAAAATTCACATCCACACCAGCACGTTTAAAAAGAAAATCTATTATGTTCTAAATGCAATAAAGACACAATTGATAATTCACCAATTTTCTACTCACCGTCATGCCAAGGAAGGGTTTGGAGAAGTTTATGAGTTTTAAAAACACTTTTGGAGTTCCAGAGGGGGTCCAGCTGGAAACTGATTTTCACATAATGGTGGTGAATAGAGTTCACTTTTGAATCGTCCAAAACACACACTATGAAAATACCTCTATACTGCTCATCCATACTGATCCAAGTTTTTTTTTTTTTTGTGTGTAAAGCACTTTGTGTTACATGTAGGAAAAGTGCTCTATAAATAAAGTTAGATTTTTTTTTTGAAGTGTCCTGAAGCCACATGAAAAAGTTGTTTGGAAAAAAATGTATGTGATCTCTGTTTTTAGCCTTGTTGTAGTAGTAGCGTTTGTGTTCTGACTGTTTTGTCTATAAGTGAGACCAAAGATGAATTTCCTGCCTTGGCGGGACAATAAAGTTTTTCTAATTCTAATTCTAATTATAGCTCCCAGTGGCTCTGTTGATGTTTGTGCACATGCTTGAGATTTGCTGCGAGATGTTCTTCTGTGTTTACATCATACATGCAATGGTTTACAACGATGAATAGTGTGTTTTTTGGATGACTTAAAAGTGAGCGCTATCCACCGCCATTATATGAAAATCAGTTTCCAGCTGGACCCCCCCTGGAACAAAAGCGTTTTGATAACTCCGAAAGTTCTCCAAACCCTTCCTTGGCATGACGGTGAGTAGAAAATTTGTAAATTATTGATTTTGGGTGAAGTATCCCTTTAACTTTTAAAAATGCATTGACAAATTATAATGAAAATTAACTACCAAAGCATACTTCTGATCTGTTCTTTGTTTACTGTATCCATGACTACCGTCATACTTTGAGTGGCGTGGCCGTGGCCCCTTCCGAGGCTGTTCAGATCTTTTCTAACTTTCAATGATAGATGATAGATGCTCACAACCCAACGGGTGAGCTCTGCTGACCTGCTCCAGCAGCAACATGATCCTGCTCTCAGAGCTCGCCAGTGTCTCAGCCATAGACTGTAAAAAGAATGGACGTAGCGTCCGTGACGTCACCCATTGGTTTTGGGGAGTCGTTTTTGTGACTCAAATATGGCGGCCTGAACAGCGCCATGTTGGATTGGCCGGCCGAGAACCCGCCCACTGGCCTCGAAGCAGCTGTCCACGGAGCAGCTCGGACCTGTCACTCAACGTTTCCACGCCCTAATTGGCCAGAATTTTAACCTAATAACAGTAAAACGGTAGAGTTAAAAAAAAATTCACCCCCCTCAGAGTGTGTGCGGGGGTAGAAACTATCGATTGAGACGAAAAAACGTTCTGACACCAGGCTTTTAACATGTTTACTGAGGATGTAAAGTCGGCGATTTTAACATGGGGCTCTATGGGGAATGCTCCTTCTGACACCAGCCCCCAGAGGAATTCGAGGGGATTGCAGTTTTTTGAACGCGGAAGTGAGCTTCACTTCTCAGACCGACAACTGCCCCCTTGGTCTCAGCAAGCAGCAGCTCACTCCCCCGGTCCGTCCAGCCCCTGTGCAACCAAAAATGTCCTCACACGTTAATGCAAAAATTGTGTTTTCTATGCAGTTGAGGTGTGGATGATGTGTGGCCCAAATACACAGAAAAGTATCTGGTTTCAGCCGTTTGCGTTACTGTGTCGACAGTGTCTGAGAGCCCATTTAAAGGCTCAGGAAACCTCTGCAGGTGTTTGGAGTTAAAGTGTGACATCATAAGGTTACAATAATGAACTTTTTTACTAGATTCAAATTTTTTAAGAGACTGAATTTTAGGTTTTTATTAAATGTAAGCCATAATCATTACAATTAAAAGAAATAAAGACATGAAATATTTCTGTGTGTAATGCATCTGTGAGTTTCAATTGAACTACTGAAATAAACTTTTCCATGATATTCCAATTAATTGGGATTAACCTGTTAAAGGTGCAAATGTCACAAAAAAAGTCATAAATGTGGGCCTGACCACACCTCATTTTATGACCAACATACACATAAGCATTAAACCACAATAGATGTCAATAGATGGGAAAACTCCTGCGTCAGGTTGTAACTTGTGTTCCGTTTTGCGTCGGGTGTAGGACAGAGGTCTTCCTTCCTTCACTCTCTGTAGACAGATCACTGCGCTGTCTGTTCCTCCTCTGGGCTGAATGTTTGAAATGACAGCTCTCTTGATGGCCGCTGACAAGGATGACACACTCTCACATATCCGTGTGTGCTATCTCAGCTCTTGTTGTTGTGTTGTGAAATCTTCCACATGCTGTCACTCACGGTTTTGTGTCGGTGCCTACACAGAAGAATCTATGCCAAATAGGTCATTTCTTAAAATATATAATTATATATCATTCAATTTAATCCTCACTCATCTGTGCTGCATGTCAAGCGCTCCATCTCGTTTGTGTGTATTATCCTATAAATTGCTATTTGGAATGTTATCAAAAGCAGATAAAAATTCTCCGTCTGTAATTCACAGTGACGCCTGCCAATGCCATATGGAGAAGGGATTAGTTTTATTTCCCTGGAGGAAAGTGGTGTGATTTCAACTGGTGGGGAAGTGTCTAGTTTCCTCCAAACTGTAATCATGTGACTATGCATTTTAAAAAAGGAGGTAAAATGGTAAATAGCTAACATCAATATGGAACTTTTTCTTTTTTAGTCTTGTTGACCCCTCAAATTTACGTTTACACGCTTATTCATTCACATTCATAATGATGGCACCGAGCAGTGTGGGGTTTGGTATCTTCCAGGGACACACACACTCTGGGGGAGATGGGGAATGGGATCAACACACAGATCTTCCAATCAGTTGACAATCCTCTTCCCCCTTCTGAGCTGGAGATTGAAACATGAACTGGTTGGTGGGGGACTATAGGCTATATTTCTTCTGCTCTGCCTGCATCAGACACTAGTGTTAGAAACTCCTTCCTTTCCATAAGGATGAACTTGGAGCGCTGAAGGAATGAATCCTAAAACCAGGAAACTTGTTTTATTTATTTCTATAACAGACTCTGTAGATTTGTCCTTGGATGTCCTTTTCTTACTCATCACTGCACAATGTACACTAGACTCAACTGGCCAACACTGAACATGAGAAGACACATGCACTGGTTACAGCTGATATACAAATGCATTTATTTTAATTACCCATCCTATCTACAGCAGTATCTTATACCATATACAACAAGTTATCATATCAGACATTCATCGCAGCCCTTTTTTTCTGTTCCCAATGTCATTAAATCATTTGGTAGAAGAGCTTTTATGTTTAAAGCACCTGTAGATTGGAACAACCTTCCTGCTAATATCAGATCCAGTTCCTCTCTTGGTATTTTCAAGCATGCTTTGTCTTCTCATCTCATGGTGACCTGTTCCTGTTTTCACTGAAGACGCATTTCTGATTTGTTGATCTGTTACTTATCATTATATACTGTCTTTTTAGTCCCAGTGTTGACCTTTCTGGCCCTACTATGGTTGTTTTGTTTTGTTTTGTCCCAATGTAGTTACAATAACTGTGGTTTGTCCTTGTTTGTACTATTGTTTTTGTCTTTTGGTTTGCTTGTTTTGTTTGTTTATTTGTCTGTTTGTTTTTCTATATTGTTGAGAACATGTTTGTCTGTAGAATCTATGTTTGTCTATATGTTTGGACCCCCTCGAAAACGAGATGATACATCTCAAGGGGTTTTATCCAAATAAACAAATTTCAATATTTCAGCACTTCCTGTTCCCTTGTAGCAACTTCTGTATATTATTATAACACATTTATGGATGCATGTCTGAAAAAATGTTTGCGCTGAACAGAAGCTTGAGAAATTATTACCTGTTACTCACTATCACAAAGCACATCAAAGTCCATGCTCTTTAAAGCAGAAGTAAGTGGAATTTTTGTGTTAATATAAGTCTTAAATAGTTATATCTTCCGACGGCAATCACTTGCATAGAGTGTTTGGTCTGAAACACGGGTCTGTCAGTCACTCTGCTCTGCTGTAAGCCGAGGAGAAAACTTTTCTTGTATCCTACCAGTTTTATCCAATGAGGAGAGAGAACGGCATAAAGGGCTGTGTGTGCAGCCAAGGGATGCGCGTGAATGTGGTGACGTAGGGACGAGGGCGGGGAATGCTAATTCCATCGGCTGACAAGAAGTTATGGTGCGTTCAAGGCAGCCCGTAACTCGTGTTTTTCCGACCTGTGAAGTCGTACCAGTTCGATCAGGTGCGAGTTCACGGGTCGGAAGTTACGAGTGGCCGTTATAGTGCACTTTCACAGGCAACAGGTCGGAAAAACACAAGTTACGGGTTGCCTGGAACGCTACAAAGTCGTGACTTGAAGCTGTAACTTACGGTTTCAAAAGCCTGGAACGCAGCATTAGCCAAAACGACCAGATCGCTTACTTCTGCTTTAAGATTTGTGTCAGTTACACAAGTGTCTTGATGAGAATTGTTGGATGCCATATTTATTTTATTTATTCACGTTTTTAAAATTGTACCTCCAAACCGCGATGGGTTTGTATTTCATTTTATTAATTAGACCTGAGGATGACATTGGCTTGGGGTTTGAGGTGACTGTTATTTTGCACAGGTGTTGCTGACTGTGGACGAGGCAAACAGTTTTCGACAGTGCTCAGTCATAAATTGTGTTTTCTGTTCATTTTTATGTGATTGGTATGATAAATATGGATTTCAAATGCAAAGGAGGAACGTGATGGTCTTATTTATACCTGAGTACATCAAAACAATATATAGAACTAGAAAAAGCATTTCCAAGAATGGAAATAGGGTGAATGCTGAAAGCAGCTGAACACTGTTGCAGAATTAGCAAACAGTGCAAGCAGTGATCACCATACAAATGTTTGACCGAGGTAGGAATCAAACCCACAACCTCATGGTCAGTAGACTTCCACTCTGCCTCAAAGCCACAGTATACACACAGTTACAGAGACTGTTGTCTGCTGATGAGCTGCACTCTGTCTCACTCTGAAGTTAACGAGCCCAAAGATGTACCTGTTGGAAACACACTGGACCCTAGTCTCGTAGACCAGGTGAAGTCTAACATCAGCGCAGCTTCGCCACGCCAACGGGGTGTGGCCCAGGTCCATTTCGCAAGATTGGTGGGCCGCGCAGTCAGACTTAGACCAGCGCAGCCCCTCCCCTCGTCCCTCCCACCGGCGCAAACGGTGAAGAGGGAGGAGAGAGGGCGGGAGGGAGACAGGAGGAGGAGAGAAAGGCGTGGAGTGGGTTTGACACAGCCGAGTCAGATCTTCACCAATCAAAGGAGCTCCTCTCCTCACCTTTAACTGCGCGGCGGGTGATGCGCGCTGCAAGTTTGTCATTTTATACTTGGACATGGACGGAGGAAACAGCGACGCCCGAGGCCGAACCTCTCCCAGGAGGAAACAGCTGTTTTGGTCCGGAGGTCCGAGCTCAGAGTGACCAATAATGAGTTTACTAATATACTTAACCAGGATTGATCTGATACACTGAGAACGGCTGCCCAATGTAAGAAACAACAACTAATAAACTAATAAAGAAACTCACATTTATTCAAACCCTAAGCAAGATGAGAGGTGTAGGCTACACTAATCACAACATAAACAAACACCATGAAGTCAGCGTAAAGGACGCTCTCTCTCTCTCTCCCTCTCTCTCTCTCTCTGTCCGTCTCTTTTTTTCTCTTTTTTTTCTGTGATAGAGATGCTGAGTATACTGTAGTAGGCTATACTGACTATCTGATACCGAGGCTGTTGTGGTGGACTAAGAGAGATAATGATTTGTGTTTTGTTTTTCATTACGGCTGCGTGATGCAGTCGCACGCTCTAATGAATTAATAAGTAAATAAATAAATAAATAAATAAAGGGGATCATCACAAGGGCAGAGTGGTATGACAGCGACATGCAGTCATCCACCCTCACAGTCCTGCTTGGGACATCCACAGCTGCTTTTCAGTGCCAGTTCGTCTCTGCTGTGTTAATTCAGGTGGAGTTTCCTTTACGCACCGACAGCCTTTGATCTCTGCTTTGATCTGACGTCAGATGTGACGGGACAATCTATATAGATATAAATTCACGTGTTGATTCCGTTAGTTGCATTAAATAGTGGTTATTGTGGATATTTATTGCATTGAAATGTGTCTGGAACTGTGGAGATCTGCCTGTGAGGTCTTGGTGACGTGTGTGCACTGCAGGTCAGTCAGCCAAACTTCCACTGCACCTGCTGCGCTTCGCCCTGCGCTGAGATTAGACCTGGTTGGAGGTGGCGAGCTTTCAGCGCAACCTCGGCGGGACATTTTCGCACAAAACTTCCACTGCACCAAGCTGAATCTGTGACGCCTCCCCCTGCTGCGCGGCCACGCCTATCTCAGCGCAGCGCGATCTGCCAATCTTCCAATCTGACTTTGCGCTAGGCTGCGCTGGTCGAAACTTGCATTAGACCGGCTGCGCTACCTTGCGCCACCTGCGCTGCGCCAGCAAACTAGGGCCCATTGTGTCAACACCAAGAAAGCTTGAGAGTCAAGCTTGAATGACTTACAATGAAAATTTCTGTGAATTTCAGGCTGAGAGCAGCAGTTTCAACATGAAGCAAGTTATCAGAAGTCAACAGAGGACGACTGGGAAAATAATTCACTATAATTGATGTTGAGGCAAGATTTGAACCAGGAATCAAACCCACAACCTCATGATCACTAAACCTTTACTCTGCTGCTTTGCCACAGAGAGCACAGACATAAGCATGTTGCCATTGTAATGTGATGATGTGCTGCAAACTGTGGCACTAGGAATTAATGCGTCTCTTAACGAACACCTGTAACCAATTGAGGGTGGGGGAGGGGAGCAGAATTCAACATAACATAAAAAGAGTGCTCCCCTTGGATTCAAACCAGTGACCTTGGGGTTGGCAAGCAGCCACCTTACCCACTGGACTACAGACAGAGTTGTGGAGAAGAGAGGTTGAGACTTTGATGAATGTGAGATTTTTCAATGATGCTTAAAAAAAGCAGAAAATAGTATAAATGACCCACAACAAGTAAGTAGAGGACCTTTTTGTGACTTGTGACTATTTTTTGATGAAATCAAACAAAGTATAATGCCCATTACAGTGAATTAAAAAGTTGAGCTCCTGCTACTCTGCTGTGAAAAAAAATGCATTGGGCTGAATGGCAGAGAGAGAGCACCCAGGCTGCATTTAAAAAATATTTTAAATTATTCTCTGAGTCTCTGTGCATTTTTGACGGCATTGTGAGACAGACGACAAGCGTGGCTACAAACTGTTTCCAAAATCATGAGTGTAGAGTGTCATTTGTAGCTTTGCTGGCAGTTTCAGAAGAAAAGTTCCAGTCGCTTTTTTGGATCTCCTGCACTCTACGATGACGTCACCCACTCTGACCCAACCCCATACACACTCATTGAAAAGTGTGAAATTTGTCAGAAATCCTCATGTGCTTTTAAAGGATTTATCTCAAAAACGGTACAAGCTATGAAAAAGTTGTAAATACAGGATGAATACATTAGAAGTTTGTCTACAGCTCAGAATTTGAATGAAGTCTCTAGCTGAAAGTATGTGGACGCTTTAAAGGCTGAAAGAAGTAAGAAGATTTGAAGAGTTTCAAGACTGTTCCAATGCATTCTCTATGGGGAAAAAAAAATCAGAAATAGTTGAATATTGCAAAAAGTATGAATAGTTGAAAAGAGAAAAGACATAGCACACCTGTCCCGAAAAGGCTGAAGATTTTGATATTTGAATTGTTGAAATAGCACAAAGTATGAAGGACTAGTTAAATGCCGAAGAAAGGCAGAAAATGGCCGAACCGAATAACAGTAGTGCCAAAGTATAGGACATAGCCAATACAGGTGTTTTGTTCCATGTAATCAATCAATCAATCAATCAATCAATCAATCAATCAATCAATCAATCAATCAATCAATCAATCAATCAATCAATCAATCAATCAATCAATCAATCAATCAATCAATAATTTCAATCAGAGGGATCCAGAGTGGATTAGGTTGTATTTAAGAATTGACATGTAAGCCCATGAATAACACTTGATCGTTTTGTTGATTGATATTGGCCGCGTTTCCCAGATTTGTTAAGAAGCTCTTAGCGCTAAGATCTTCTTAGGAACGCTCTTAAGAGCGCTATAAAAGAAGAACGTCACGTGTTTCCCACAGTCGCTCTTAGCTTAAGAAGATCTTTCACTAAGAAGGAAATGTAAGATCGAGCTGACCCACTCTTACGAGTCTTCTTAGTGACCAAAGCTCACTTTTTCAAGGCAAATCAATATCACACTAAGGAATATATTTATACAGTGCACATCGTATGTTTAAAACATATTAAATTATGTGCCGAAATAAAAAATAAAGAGATAAAAAACTAAATAAGAACAATAATAAACTAAATATGAGGAATGACATGTACTCTGCACATCAGGCACACAAATAAAATTAATCATCATGACTATCATTTATCATATTTTTTTACGCACACATCCACGTCCCCTATCTGCATGAACATCAAAAACAACCGTTCTTAAATCAACCCCTAGTGTCGCTGTTGCATCGTGTTTTTACGCAGTGGGCAGCTTCTTGCTGTGGTGGGGGCATCGCAAGCGATCCTCCTGTGCCATGTTATGCTGGCACCAAAAAGACTGTCACATATTAACACTCCACTGCCTTATATGTAGCCTATATACATATGTATAGCATTGATCATTCAATGATGATGAGAAAAGAAAAACGTGTTGACCACCAACATATTTTTTTATTGAGTGGTTTCAAACCCAGACCACAGCAATGCTTCAACTTGCAGTGGGGATACTCTATCAAGTGAGCTATTTGCTGCTGTTGTGTTACTGAATTATTTTGTTTTCATCCTTTCTAGAGTTGTCTGGCTGTAAACCAGCCCCACGTTTTTATTTTTTATTTTCACACACATCAATCACATGGTCACGCATCCGTCTCGGCCGCATCATTACACGGCTGTGCCGTGTCATCTACGGCCAGTCCGTCACTGCCCGTGACCAACGCGGCAACAACAGCGGAGAAGTTTCTAATCAGGCCCGCGGTCACCGGGACCTGTGTTAACCCCATGTTTGACAAGTGGAAATCCCGTTTTCGGTTTATTCATCGCCCGTCGGTGCGGCTGCGCTTGTCACTGTGTGTGATTTATGCATGTATTAGGTGGCGTGTGATATAATAATCGATTTGCCTGGCATCGATTGATTCAGTTTCAGTACTGTGGTGGTGGACAGCTCCCGTTAAGAGCTTCTTAAGAAGCTTCTTTGGCGTGATCTTAAGGTTCTCCTAAGAAGGCAGTTAAGAACGCATCTGGGAAACACCCGTATCTTAGCACTCCTTCTTAGCCGAACCCTTCTTAAGAGCCTTCTTAAGTCCTTAAGAAAGATCGAATCTGGGAAACGCGGAATTGATAATCCTGAAGACATGATGAACGTTTTCAGTATAAGGCCAATTATTATATTACAGCATTGCTAAGTACAAACATTTATGATATAAAGGCAAGAGTTTGAATTTGAATGAGTATAAATGAGTGTGCAATTTGTAAAGACAATTGTAGGCTACTGTAGCCTATTTAGAATCACGGCAGTTGCCCTGGAAATCAGCACCCCCATCAAATAAACTGAGCAACTGAATGCAACCCTTTTTTATGGGTGGTGTGTGGCTTTAGATTTGAAGTTCTCTGGAGCTAATAGTGGGTAGGGGTGTGAGCTATACTGAGCCTGGCTAGTACAAGCTATCAGTTAGCTGCTGGCAAACTACAGCACCTAATGGTTGGGTTTCCATGGTGTACAGTCAGGCTTCCAATATACTGTACTGTGCCCTCATTTTATTTAATTGATTTTTCTAATTGGCAACAGGGGAATCTGGGGGAAAAGGCCACTGCCATATTATGGCCTTTATGGTTGTCTAGGAGCACAGCTGAAGCTCGGGAGGTAGAGCAGGCTGTTCACTTATCAGAAAGTTAATGCTTTGATCCCCGGCTCTTCCACATGTCAAAGTGTCCTGTCCACAGGCAGATACTAAACCTGAAATTGCCCCTGATGTATCTTTAGTGTGTGCATGGTAGGAAAACACTGTGTGTAGGGAAAAGTATTGTGTGAATGGATGAAAATCACTTTAGATCAGGGGTCTCAAACTCCCGGCCCGGGGGCCACATCCGGCCCGCGGCCCCCCTACATCCGGCCCGCGTCTTGACGTGAAAAGTAAAGGCTGTCTATGACTATGTGATTAACTCAGGAAATTAAAGGATTAAAAATTTTAATCATTTGACAGCCCTAATTATCATACAATATTTGAAAATAAACCCCGTTTTCAGAAATATTTGTGATTTTTTTAATACTCGTCTTGAAAACTTTAGTGGCCCCCCACTGAGATGACAGTGCCAGCAGTGGCCCCCAGCTCATTTGAGTTTGAGACCCCTAAAAAGCATAGAGCATCCATTTGTATCTATGTGTTTTCATGTACTTTCTAGCCTCAGCGTCCTACAGTATAACAGGGTTCCTACAGGTTAAATTCAAGTCTTTTTAAGACCTTTTTAAGACCATTTATATAAAAATGTAATACCTATTTCACTGCCCTACCGGCAAAGAAAAGTGAAATCCTCGAATTTCAGAGCGTTTACTGTAAATTAACTGTATCATCCCACAATTTTTCTGCTCTTTGTGCTCTGCTAGGGATGTAACAATATCAAAATCTCACAATATTACAATACCTCAATAACAAGCCCATGATATTACTGCAGTATCATAAGGCATCATGATATCAAAATCTCACTGTATGATAATACCATATAAGCTCCACAGTACAAGATTTATTAAGTCAACTTATTACTATTAGTTATCAGTCACTATTATTACTATTATTAACTTATTAAGGCAACAAGAAGAACACTGATCGAAAATAATCGTGGTTGACAAATGAAACTTTTGACGAAAATTGCAACATGGAGAAGTTAAATACAGCACAACTTTTAAGACCCAGAAATCAAAATTCAAGACTTTTTTAAGTCTTTTTAAGGTATTATTTCCAAATTCATAAATTCAATGCTTTTAAGACTTTTTAAGACCACGCGGGAACCCTGTATAAGAATACTTTGCAATAGTTAACCACTGTAGCATCCAGATTACATTCAATCATGAGAGGATGTTGGTGTGTGTATTCTGACCCTTTGCCTTGCAAACACATCAATTCCTGAAACTCTACAGCCAACAATCAAACACTCATGCATCCTACAAGAAACCAGATTTGGTGGCAGGGTTGACTTATGTAAACATCCTTTGTGTGAATAAATAGGTTTAAAAGGAATTGTGGAGGATCTTTCTCCTGATAGTGCTGTGTTTTCAACACTATAATGGTCTTGGTGGAATTACAGGGGACAAATTGGGTATTTTAATGTTTGAACTAGTAGATTAGGGGCTTAATCCTCCAATAATGTTGGAGGATTAAGCAGATTTGTTCTACAAAAGTTCATCTCACTGGAAAAGCAAGTTGTTCATTCACAAGCATGTCAGGTATGGTGAAAAGCAGAATTCATGTGGTGCAAAGCGAAAGCAGAGTTTGGCAGTCAAGTGAAGTTCAACAGGGCGAAAGCAGGCGACAGAAATCCAAAGTGACTGAACTGGCTAAAGGGCAGTTGGATATTCTGGGTGACTGAGGATGGACAAGACCTTTTTTTCACAGAGGACATTTTCACATGTCACAGCAGGGAGAGAACAGGTGTAAGTGATAAAATGAATGACTGAATGGACCAACCACAGTGTCCCCCACTGGCCTGAACCCTGAACCCTCAGACTTTATCGTCATCATCTGATAAGTGACAGAGCGCGAGAGACTGCGATGGCTCAAAATGGTAAAAAGAGGAAATGAGACACAACATGTTTCCTTGACGACGCCATCGTAGGTTTGGGGCTTTTGATTTCACCTATTATATTCCATTGCTTGCACCCTGCTTGTAAACAACACAGTAAAGATGTATGAGATCTGATGAGAGCTTATCATCATAGGATAGTTTAGTTACTTTATTGTATCCCTTATCCCTATATGTGAAAATGTCTGTTCACATATAACACACAGCACAGAACACAAGAGACATATATCTATATATCAACATAAAACAAATTAAAAAACAGTGTTTTTCGCCTAAAATATGGACTTATGTACAGTAGAGTGGCAATCTAATGTGTGAAAATGTCATAGGTTCCCTACTTGTGCTTTTGGATCGTTACAGAAACGTTACAGGAATTGTGAAACAATAAGCAACAGTTTATATCCCTATCCCATTTTCTTCACTTCATGATGTTTGAAGTTTAAATACAACTGGCAGAATTAAAGGGCTTTTTCAACATTTTGGCAAATTCACCTATTGCCATTTAACTTTTTAGATCGGCGGGGCAGAGACCTGCGTGGTATTTCCACGTTTCACTCATCAAACTAAATATATAATCCAACAACTCCAGAACGCTCTCCTGGACAAGTTGTGACCTGCACATTCACCACACTATGAAATAATAATGTAACAATATGAGACGGTGTTGTTTTCGGGGCAAATGCTCTGGCCAGAGTGATTTCAAAAGCGAAAGTAGTTCTGAGTATTTGCTTCATGTGTTGTAAAGTTACATAATTATACGTTCATAGAGTGGTGTATGTGCAGGTCACAACTTGTCCACCAGAGTGTTTTGCATTTGTTGGATTGTGTATTTAGTTTGATGAGGGAAACGTGGAAATACCGTGCAGCTCGCATCTCTGCCCCACCAATCTAAAAACAGCTTCCACCGACAATTAAAGGTAATGAACCTACTCCTAAAACTATAGGGATTATGGCAATAGGCGAATTTGCCAAAATGTTGAAATATCCCTTTAAATAGTTCATCTCAGGCTACAAACCAACTACAGTGTGGTCACATAACTTCACCACCACCACCACCACCACTAAATTTCAACCTGCAGTTCCATTCAGCTCTGCCCTCTTAAAGCCTCTCCTCTGACAGAGTTAGTGACAGTTTCTAAGAGTGAGTACAAATTCAAGGTTGTAAGGGAGGTGGATGTTCGCTGTGATGATTTCTAACATCCCTGGTAACCTCTGTAGTCTCATTTAGAAACAAAGAATGCCCTTTCTTAACATAAAAAAAGAATAAAGCAGCCGGACTGGGGGATTTATTCACACATTTTCACAGAATAAAATGTGAAGATGACTTGTGCTTGCATAAACCTCAGATTATTTCAGTCATCTAACAAAAACCCGTTCAAAAAAAAAAAAACTGGGAGCACTCTGTTGGCATCAGGGCTTTTTATGCTGGCTGACTCCTGTACTGTCACAGCTTGACGGATCAGATCAGCTGTTGATGGTAACACCTGTATTTTTCCTATTCAGACCTCATTTATACAAGTCACTTCCTGCACCAGTAGTTAAACCAGCATGCCCAACAAGAAGGGTGAGGATCACTGGGTTCAAAACTTCAGCTAGTACACAGGTAGTCTGAGGATCAGGCAAACATATCCAACAAGGTCTAGATGAAGACACAAGTCAGAAAGTACCAGGAACAGCAACACTGGCAGAACTGTTGGAAAGCTTGACACTATAAGAGACAAAGGCGAAAAGCAGAAGACAGTGAAACCATGGGTACACACAAGTGCAGGAAGTGGGGATCTAAAATCAGAGGACAGGCAAATGATGTAAAAAAATAAATATATAGTATAGCAAGATATACTGCAGCAATACAGATACAAAGAAAACCAAGGGAGCATGACATTATCTCTCTGAATCACATCTTTATTCCATCCAACTACAACTATTTCAGTATGTGATGGGTGGAAATAGCCACTAGAACAGCCAACAGTATCTGTTACTCTCTATGGCTCATAATAAATGAACATGGAGTTGTGATCAGTTTAACCACTGGATGATGACATGAGTACTGAGATGTATGAGCGAGAGCACAGCTAAGTGACGGTCTGTGGAGATGGTCATATTTTGACTAAGTTCATAGTTATACTCCATGTTTTTCAACAGTGTTTCAGGTGCACCCCCACCTGCTGATCAGGCCAACAGAGACACAGTCAGTGTGAATGAAAGAGTCTTCAGGCTCCAAACTCCCTCTTCTCCTGTGTTTTGTCTGACATGTTGATTCATGATATGTGGTCTCAGCAGTGTTGGGGAAGCTACTTTGCAAGCGTAGCTTGTAGTTGAGCCTGGCAGTAGTTTGAACAAACTACAGCTAAAAAAAAGGACCTTTAGCAACTACTCATACTCATTATACTTATTTATCTCAGCATTAAATAAGTCAACATGTGGTGTATATGAAACAAAATATAACAGCCTTCAAAACATTCACATGCCAGCAGAAATATGCCTCTCAACTCAGTTTCATATTTTTTCTAAAGAAACAAAGCTGACATTTTTGGTCAACATACTGTAGGTTGACCGACATGTTGGGTAATGCAAAGAGAACATGAAAATCCTACCCCAATACCCACTTGTAAATCAGAAATGTAAATCAGTCAACAAAAAATGAGGTAGAAATATTCTAGATCGCTGTGTCCTGAACAACATTTAAAACCATGACAGGAGCTTCAGAGGCACTAACACTTCAGCACCAGCACTAGGTGCCAGGGCAGAACCGCTTGTTGAAATGACACATGAGCATCTCTCAAAGTTTTTATCGACAGCCGGTTCCGTTTGGCTCTAAAAACAACTTTGCCAACTCACATGCTGCACTGGCTCGGACTACATGCCTCATTTCAAAGAGAGTTCTAGAACACAATAATGGTCAAAAATATAATTATTGGCCAAAATTGTAGTTTGAAGATTGAGTAGTTCAACTACAAAAAATGAACCAAAAAGTAATTGAGATACTTGACGCAGCACAAAATATAATTGTAGTTTAAAGCAGAAGTAAGCGGAATGTTTGTGTTAATATAAGTCTTATATAGTTATATCTTCCGACAGCAATCACTTACATAGAGTGTTTGGTCTGAAACATGGGTCTGTCAGTCACTCTGCTCTGCTGTAAGCCGAGGAGAAAACTTTCCTTGTATGCATGAAGGGCTGTGTGTGCAGCCAAGGGATGCACATGAATGTGGTGACGTAGGGACGAGGACCAATAGATCCATGACGAGGGCGGGGACTGCTAACTCCATCGGCTGACAAGAAGTTAGCCAAAACGACCGGATCGCTTTGGCTATTTGCTGTAACAAGTTACAGCAAATTGTAATCAAGCTATGTCGTTCAACTACATGGAGGTTAAGTCTCCCCAACACTGTGTGTGTGTGTGTGTGTGTGTGTGTGTGTGGGTGTGTGGGTGTGTCTGCGTTCATGTGCAATTCCCTTCTGTTTTAGCACTTTGATACTTTCACATTGTTAATACAGAACCTTGACCGACATACAGACAAAACCCAGGGGGGGTTTAGTTGTTTGATCAAGACTTATAATGTTGTTAATGGGGTCTAAGAGAGTAGGAGGAAGTCATTGTTTTCCAGTTGAAATCTAAAGTTGCTGAAGTTTCAGATTCATTGTATGTTCACTTCAGCAAGAGACAAGATTCTCAAAACTGTTCTGATATAATCTGATTATCTATGGACAGGCACAACATGCTGAGATATAGAATATCTAAACCTCTGAGATTTTTGGACCATGATCTTAAAACAAGAATAAGAATGATTTGATCTCACTTTCCCCTACAGCCCATTTCATCCCAGGGAACAGCACCACATGGCTCTCCTGTCTGGGTTTGTGCATGTGTGTGTCTGCTGGGTGTCAGAATCTACATATGTATGCTGTCCGTGTCATATTTACTCCCCAAGTCATAGGAAGGTGTATAGACTGATGTTTGAGAATAGTGTACCCCACTTAGCTCTGTATTTATATTAAAAATTAAATCCAATTTAAATATAAAATTACCGCATGAAATATTAAGCGAAGAGTGTAAATATTTAATGCAAGCCCTTTACCATAGGCCTGGTATTCATTACCATGCAGTGCTGGATTTTAATGGGCAATTTCCCCGGAGACTGTGTGGGTTTCCTCTTTCCCTCCACAGCTGCAGCAGGGGGCGCTGTTGCTCTGTGGCTCTTTTGATGATGTCGTCCAAAAAAAAATGAAAACATTATAAAGAAAGGAGCAGCTGAATTGAGGAACATATTTTGAGAAAATAAAAGATGCATTTTTTTTTTTTTTGCACTGCGATTAGCGTGTCCTTTTGTCAAGTCACAGGTCAGAGTGTCTGGAGCTGAGGTAATTCTGCAGCTGCATGGCCAGAGAATAAAAAATGAGAGGGACGAGTGGAGCACAGATCGTCTTCTGTGATGCAAGAGGCTAATGCTGGGGTAAATTCAAACCAGTGAAAAGGCAAAAACAAGCCCTTCTGATTCATTTTCTGCACATTAAAGCAAAAAATAAATAGATACAAAAAAAATAATAAAATGAAAATCTATTCCACTTTCAGCCAATAGGGGTCAGGCTTACACCACCTGACAAAGGTTTTTTGAGGCGTTTCAGATGTCAAATCACAGCAGGGAGAGAAAGAAGTGTCTGACTGCTTTTATTTGTTTCTCTCTATAATCGATCCTTTCAGCACTCGGCCTCGCTGTCAATACTGTTGCAACATTACAGTTACAATGGGGTCTCAATTTAAACCATTACACAACAGAGGGTAAAATTAGACCTCACCAAATGTTCTGATGGACCAGGGGGGGGGGAAAAAACCCTTTGAAACTTATCAGGAAAGGAACCACTTCTTTCTAATTTCACCAAAAATATGCAAAAAAGAAAAGAAAAAAAAAGAAGTAGGATAAGAGAAGAAGGAGCAAGATGAGACTAGAGAAGATAGAGAAGCTCTGCGTTAAAGAAATTAGCTTTATAGAGTGCTGGGGAGGAGGTGGGTGTAGGGTTAGAGATGCATGGGCACGCAGCTCCTCTGAGGCAAGGCAGGGAGGAACATTAATCATTGGGAGACATCTGTTCATTCTGCCGCTTTACAATTCTGTCAAAGAGCTAGGACTCAACCCCACCCCCACCCCAACACACACACACACAACCGTCGACCCAGAGAAAAACCTGTCTTCCGTTAAGCATGGACAGGCAGAGTGAAACTTCAGAGCCACTCTTCGCTAAGAGCCGCCTTCACTTAGATTTCCACTACAGCCCCATTTTAAGAGGAACAGAACATGGGGACGGGGAGAGGGGGCAGTTAGTGAATCACAGCTATTATCTACATACGTCTGGTTTCATGAAAAGCCAAAGCTGTGCATGTCATGGAAGCAAACATGTCATAAGCTGACAGATCCATTCAGAGACATTTGCATGATGTCATTTGCATGTGTAGGGGACATTAGCCTTCTTGGACTTGAGCTCATATTTTGGAGGATTCCTGTCTGAACTAGAACTAATGTGTGCCCAACCAGAACATGAAACGGTGAATCGTTGACATAAATTGAAAAATTGAAATTGTGATATATTCAGTTACAGAAAAAAACTAACTGGGTGGGTTCTCCAATATGCACTCTGAAACTGTAGAGGGAGCTCTATAGAGAAAAAAGTGACCGAACAGTGAAAAAGCGAACAACGTGTTCCACTTTAAAATGTGATGGTTCTCAATGGCCCCCATGGAATTTGGTGCGAAATGAAGAGCAGCTACATGCAGGATTGCAAAATAATCAGACAAACTAGTTGGTTAGCTTGCTAACTTCAACAAGAGGAAAAGACACCGGTGTCTGTTTCCACATTTTTAAACAGCTGTCCGACATTTAGTGATGAAACTACCTTCGCCTGCAGAGGCCTTTTATACTTTTATACTAAATCTGTGTTGAGAGTGAATGACAGGCGGGAGCATACGTCAGTCCGACCACCCAAAAGTCAGACGGCCCATCTCTCCGACTACCCATTAATCCGACTTTTCTAGACCCATTGGGCCGACTGCCCACTGCTCCGACCAAAATAATCCCTATATTGCGACCAGGGCTAAATCCAACCATCCAGAATTCCAATTTTGGACAGGACCGGCTCTGGGTCAGTTTGGAGAGGCTCGAGACGAAGGAGACTCAAGGCTTATGTGTTTGCCTCCTTTCTTTTTTTTGCCACCGGCTTTCCTGTTTTTGTCATTTTGTGGAGCAGTAGGCTAACCAACCCAGACCCCTGCCCGTTAACTACATCCTTCTTGAAAAACTACTGACAAGTCAAACTGTAGTTTGTTAGAGGACGAATTCATCTGACATAACCTCTCTCTCTCTCTCTCTTTTCTGGGATAAAGGGGCAGATTCTACATAAGATTAGGGCTATTCGTCTGCTCCCTTTTGTTGAGATTTGGGAGGTTTTTGTTTTTATTGTAGCTTATTAAAATGCAAGATCATTTGTCTGACTAATTTATTGCCCGATGTCACCATGTATCTCGCTTTCTTTCCCCCGCCCTCCGCCCGTTGTCTTCGTTGTCACTTTGTTGTCGCTCCACAGAGCGCACATGGCTAATAAATATGCACATGCTGACCATATATGGTTGTGTCTAGATGTTCCGGGGGCGGAATATGAGGTGTGTTCACGTGCGCACCATTCTTGGGCCCAGTGCGATTTATCAAAGAGAAATTGCGGAGAGTTGTGCATACGCACAGTTTGATAGATCTGAAAAAGGTGTAAATATTTTGGGTGTACGCCATTTTCGTCTTTTCGCCATAGGCCTAAGCAAAAATTTAGTAGCAGTTTTACACTGCTTACTTACAGTTTTGATAAATCAGGCCCCAGGCCCTAAGCCCAGAGCCCAGACGCTCACAGATGCAGCTCTCCGCGGCTCATCCACCGCGCTGTCCGTGGTGCTGAAGGTGACAGGTTAACTTGACAAACAAATTGCAACATAGTTCTATTTGTTTATCATGTGTGTCAGTTTTGTGTGTGACTTGATAGTTTAGTTGTTGAGATTAAGAACATCACTCCCTCATCAAACCGGTCATAGGCGGAAAGAAAAAAAGACACTTCTTCCTCTGCTCCTCCTCCCTCACTCACTCACTCACTCACCTACACACACACACAGAGAGGACATACAGTAGGCTACAGCGATGAAATCACATAACTTAAACATCATAACAAGAACATGCGGGGTCGCTACAATATTTTCAGTTGTGCAGTAGGCTATTATTAATAATGAGCGATGAGTGCCATTGCTACGTGGCATGATGCGCACCAGTGTTTGTAGAGCCTGGTTCAGGGGTGCTTCTGGGCCGGATTAGTCGAGCTAATACACTGTCGTAATTACTGGGAGTCGGAGCACCGGGCATTCTTAAATTGAGGAAATGGGAGGTCAGATTAATGGACGAAAAAATATAGAAATGTGTGGTCGGAGAAATGGGAAGTCGGACTTTGGGGTTGTCGGAGAAATGGGAAGTCGGACTAATGGGAGCAAAAATATAGAAATGCCTATGGTCGGAGAAATGGGTAGTCGGAGAAATAGGAAGTTGGAGAAATGGGAAGTCGGACTGATGTCACGCGCCCGAATGACAGACACATTTCACACTGCAGTCAGTGCACAGCACTCGATGCTAAAATATGGCGTTTTTCCACTACACTTTCACGGCAGGAACGGCACGGCACGGTTCGGCTCGGCAAAGGTGCTTTTCCACTACAGCTGAGTAGGCTAGTACCTCCTCAGCGGGGGTGATCGCAGAGGCGATAGCGGGGCCGCATTGTCCGTCTCTTTTTTCTCTCCTCTCGTCAGCTCCAAACTCACTCGTCTGCACCTTGATTACGGACCACAGCCTGGTTTTCCACACAGTAACATTTAACTCTGGTGAAGGAACAACAACAGTCTCGGTACAGATCAGCTGGCGCGTTGCCGCTCTGTTTTTGAAATTTTCGGGTTTGATTCTCATGTCGGACGTATAGCGCTTGCGACTCCTCCAGTGATGACGCTCTGCCCAATCAGTGGAAGGCAGTCGGCTGACGTCACGTTTTAGTATAGCTTCGGCTCGCTTGGAACCAGGGCCGAGGCGGTACTAAAAATAGTACCAGGTACCAGGTACTAGGGCTAGTGGAAAAGCAAAAAAAGCGTGCCGTGTTGCGCTAGTGGAAAAGCGCCAATAGATCTCCATAATGGCACCAACAATCACTCATCATTTCTTCTTTTGCCTAAAATTTACAAGAAAGGTTTTATTTTGAATTTACACTATGTGAACTTTAAGGGGCCGTGTCCACCAGACGCGTTTTTAGCTCTGACAGCGCTCTCAGCGCTGCTTTCCCAGCGCTTAGCGCTCTCTCTCTCCCTCGTCAGAATACCGCTGTTGCTAGGTTACAAAACGAGTCCTCTGACACTTCCGTGTTCCTCCCTTGTTTAATGTAAACACTACAACGAGTGTCAGAAATACACAACAGCATTAGCAGCAGCTTTTGACATGGACCCTGAGGTCGGCCTACCTTCAATACAAGTGTGGGTCGTGATATAAACCGAGCCACGTCTCCGATTGTGTTGCTGTCGGTAACGTATGTCCTGCCCCTTCTTGATTCTGATTGGTCAGTGCGGGGAAAAGTGACATTGACGAGCGCGGCGCTGTTCTAAAAGTTGAACAGATTTCAACTCGAAGCGCTCTGAGCGCCGCAACAAAAAGAAGCAAGCGCCGAGGGCGTTTTACCGCCGAGGGCGCTGAGCGCTGTGAGCGCCCAACTCAATAGGGTTTGAATGGAAAGTAGACGCCCAGAGCACTGAAAACGCGTCTGGTGGACACAGCCCCTAAAGCAACTACAAAGAACTTTCATTTTATATTGATTTTGGCGGCCCCTGTGGACAAAAGCGGTAGGTTTCTCTTTGCAGATCATGTCCAGGGGCGTGTCCAGACATTTTTGATAGGGGTGGCCCAAGTGGTGCACTGATTTATGGTGGGGTGGCATTAAGCGTGAGCATGAGTGCCTGCACGCACACATTACGTACTCATACTAGCACTCATTACGTATACATGTGCACACGTAAACACACCCACACAGGTTTTTGCCATACCCAGTTTTGTCTGCAAAACCCATATCTACTTCAATTACTATCACTGCAAGAAAAACTAGACCTACTAGTCAAAATTAGGAGTGGCAACATACAATTGTGATAGAAAACCTCAATATTTTATTATTATTAAAAAAAAAAAAAAAAAAACTTGACAAAAGCCAGTACTGTATAAAAAAATTATAAAATGCCTCTGACTGCAAATAGCATAATATCATACTTTGAGGTGGCACTTGGGGTGGCCAATCAGATTTCAGGGGTGGCCCGTGCCACCCAAAGCCACTCCCTGAGCACACCACTGATCCTGTCCCAGTTATCAGCCATGAGTGCTGTAAATCGTTTTGTCTGGTGGTCCGACCTGACCACTGCCTCCTAAAGGCATAGAGTTTGACTATTTGGAAATAGCTTATCTTCCCACCGATGGCCTCATTTACTATTGTAGGTCATACAGAGACATCAGCAGAAATGAGAGACTTTTGCATATCCAGTTAAAAGTTCTTTGTAGTTGCTTTAAAGCAGAGGTGGGTAGTAACGCGCTACATTTACTCCGTTACATTTACTTGAGTAACTTTTTGGATAAATTGTACTTCTAAGAGTAGTTTCAATGCAGCACACTTGTCACTTTTACTTGAGTATATTTCTTCAGAAGAAGAAGGTACTTTTACTCCGTTACATTGAGCTTCATTCTGGTCGCTACTCGCTACTTTTTCTTATTGATCCAATGTGCGATCTGTTTGTTTATTTTTTAATCATAGAGGTTTTAATGGAGATACTTCCGAGCCTCTGTCACATGACTGCGTTTCACCAATCAGATGTAGCCACTCGCGACGTTTGCCTTCTTTTAACCAATCAGACAGAGCCAGGCAGTCACATGACTGCACACAAAATCTCTGCGGTAAACAGGACGGCCACTCCGCCTCAAATTTGAGAAACTGCGGCTAGTAAATGATTAGGATGACGTCAGCCCTGGTATGTCGTGGTTAATAGTGGATAATGTCCTAAAAGGTTCTCAGTCATCCAGGTTGTCTTATTCTTCTTCATCCCCTACAGTCTATGTTTAAACCCCATACACACCTGGAGACATGTGACGCACATGACTACCCCTCCAGTTTCGGGGCTGTGGTCATGTGACTTTGGCAATATCTGGATTTTTTCATTGCTATTATATTTCTGTGTATTTGATTAGGCCTACATTTACGCACTGATCATTATACGAACAAATCAGAGGTTACTCAGCAGTGCGACAGCTTGGCTATATTCCCCTCATTTAGCATATTGTAGTGGTTCCTTAAGGCTGTGTGTCAGTGTGCTTGCTGCCACTGGTGATTAGCACACATCGTTTGGAGTGGAACTCTCTAGCAGACTTGTATTATTAAAATGCATTTGCTTGTTTTCTCGAGTAATCACAGGTGTACAACTTTAATCGTGCTCGTATACGACAGGTCAGATTTGATCTTTAACATACCAGCCGTAAAAAGAGAAGACATCTAGAGGCTCCCTCGGGGTTCTGTTATAAATTCAGGTGCGTGTTTTTAAAGTTCTGCACAAAGGCAAGGATCCTATAAATCTCTCTTACCTACCAAGATTGGTCCTGCTTGTTCATGGGCCTTTTCCAAGAGCCCCTGTAATATTTTCAGTGGGAGTATCAAATCAAATCAAAATTCAACCTGTGAGTGTACAGCGATCCAAATGGTGTCCTCTCATTGGCAACAGAGGAGAGCAGAAGATGAATGAGGCCTTTCTGTGGATTTTGAGGACTGAAGGCATCAGGGTGCTTTGTCATCATAATATTGAAAGTGAGTTTTGCAAGAGTTTGTGCCTCTTGGCCATGAAGGTGTGTGCTGCCTTGTTTCACAACTCATTAGAGTCAACATTTTGATTGACTGCCTGCTGTTCACGCTGATATTGAGGTTCCTACGAATTTCAAAGCTCTGTGGAACTCTCATATGACATTTTTTGTCTTTTTTCTTTATGGTACTTTTTGACCTTGGTTGTGAAGTGATGTGTTAAACAGCACACTCTTCTTTTCCATAACTGCACAGTGTTTATTTCCTGTATTACTTCAATAACAGCAGATAGTTTCTTCCAAAGAAAACACAGAGATCTTCAGCCAAACTGTCTGGCCTCTCCTCATAACTTATCTTATCCCTCTGTGATTTAGTCATTGCCTTTTACTTTTTTGGAGATATTTTTGCTCTTGCTTTACTGGCCAGGGGGGATGTGTTAATTAAGTAATAACTGACAATGAGTTCTCCTGATAGAAAAAGAAAATTACCAGTTAGAGTGCACTGAGCTCTGATTTGCAATTATGATCAAACCAAAACTATTTGGCTAAAACCCAGATTTCATATAACCGTCAGTCAATCAAAAATAAGTATTTTCAGTGGCTGAAATGAAGCAGGTAACTGAGAATAATCCACTCTGATTGGCTGGAGGGTTTCGTTTGTTATTTAAAGCAGAAGTAAGCGATATTTTTGTGTTAATATAAGTCTTAAATAGTTGTATCTTCCGACAGCAATCACTTACATAGAGTGTTTGAACCGAAACACGGGTCTGTCAGTCACTCTGCTCTGCTCTGAGCCGAGGAGAAAACTTTTCTCGTATCCTACAAGTTTTATCCAATGAGGAGAGAGAACTGCATGAAGGGCTGTGTGTGCATCCAAGGGATGCGCCTGAATGTGGTGACGTAGGGACAAGGACCAATAGATCCATGACGAGGGCGGGGGCTGTTAACTCCATCGGCTGACAAGACGTTATGGTGCGTTCAAGACATTCAACACATATTTATTAATAGAGCACTTTCAAACTTAGAAACAAAGTTCTTTACAACAGCAGAACGTGCGAGTCATAATTACGTTTGAGCAACCAATAAAATAGGCACAGTAATACAATCTGAAGAACTAATTGAACACCACTACTGAACTGTACCATATGACTGAGGAAATAAAAAGGTTTTTTAGCCTATAGATTTAAAAACGTCAGTGAAGCCTACTAATTGATTGGGGAAGTCAGCTCTAGAGAAGTGAAGCATGGTAGGAAAAAGCTCTATACTGCCTGCTGATTTTTGCTAACTTTGGGGACAATTAAATAGTTTGGGAACATAATGTGATTAGCTCAGACAAATAGGGCGGGGGTGAACCTGTGTAAAGATTTTTAAGTTAGTAAAAGCACTTGGGAGTCAGTCCAGCAGGACAGCAGAGCAGGCTGACATGGTGCATCGCAGGCTCTCCCAAACACACGGCCATGGTCACAGTGGCCCTCCGGATGATTTAGGGGAGGACAAGCCCGCTCAGATTATTTTGAAGAAGTTTCCCTCTCGCCTTTTCAAGGGTCAGAAACACTCATTTGTTGCCCTGTGGTACAACCATTATAGAGACGGGTTAGAATACAGTGTTAAAGCTGACGCTGCATTTTGTTTTGTATGTTGAAAGTTTGGGACTGTGTTCATGAAAACTGGCTATTGTGACTGGAAACACGCAGCAGAGAGAGGATTGCGCAAACATGCAGAGTGTAAAGAACACATGCAAGGTGTGGCAAAGTGGAGACAGTGAAGAGGGCTGATTCAGGACAGGAGATTTCTACCCTTGTGAATGAAGGCCAACTAGCCAGAAATCGGTACTACATCGGAGCTATTATCGACATGTTACAGTTCCTGGCCATAAACCGATTGCCTCTCAGAGGGAGTGTGGAAGCATTTAATTCTCAAGGTGATGCAAGAGTGGAAATTTTTGTCATTGTTTTAGTACTCAGTGAGAAAAGACCCAGAGCTTGAGAAGATACGGCAAACAATCCCACAAAATGCCAGATATAGGCCTACATCACATGACATACAAAATGAACTAATTAAGATAATGAGTGATATTTTAACTGAAGAAATTGTACATGAAGTCAGTGATTCATGGTTTACCATTAAAGTTGATGGCACCCGAGACCCAACAGGCTGTGAAAACATCGTGATCCGCTTTGTAGCAGAAGATTTGGAAGTTAGGGAGAGGGAGCGATTACTAGCCTATACCCTACGTCCATTGTTTTAATCATCAGCTCCACCTAGTGGTGATAAATGCAATGTCAAGTGAGGGAGCAATCAGGGACTTTTTTGGAGTTTGTGGGTCTCTCTACAAATTCACTAATAAACCCACGGTTGCAGTCCACTATAAAGGAGACACACTAAAACGTCTGCTCAAACAGCGCTGGACAGCAATGTTCCCTCTAATTTTCAAAACTCCTGAGCAGAAATTCAACTCCCCTGATGACCTGCTTGAGTGACTGTGAGCGGCAGCTCAAGCATAGTACGTCCACATGCTGGTGCTATGGCCTCACCTCTCCAACTCAAAATATCATGATTAATATATATATATATATATATATATGATATCATATAATGATTAATAACAGATTATTTTGACAACATTACTACTCCAGTTACAGTTAATGATAACAAAATACAATATTGTTTTGGCAAAATAGATTTTGCATTTATTGCCATATGAACAATTATGTCAAAAAATAACTAACATGATGTCATCAACTTTGGCACTAGCATTCTTGATATGAACAGTAAAAATAATTTTAAAGCAAAATCTTAAATTGTAGTTGCACTTTACAGACCACAGTGTGTGTGTGTGTGTGTGTGTGTGCGTGTGTGCGTGTGTGTGTGTGTGAGAGAGAGAGAGAGAGAGAGAGCTTGCAAAATTGTAATGAACTGTAACTGTTATGTTTTGCCACTGGGCTCCAAACAATGAAAGAAAGGGATGGAAATGTTGGGACTCAGCCCAGTCAAAATGGAGGATAAGACTGCATGGCTTCTTTGTCTCCCAGACAAAGGAAAACCATTGAACTCAGCCCCCCAGCGTCCTTCACCTTTTCACACCTAGGTGTGAAACCTCCACTACTGACCCCCCATTGGTCAGGTATGGCCCCAGGACCTGTGAGGTCACAGACCATATAAAAGGAGAAGTGCCCTTCTCTTCTCGCTCTCTTCGTCTCTTCTCTTGCCCACTCTTCAGAAGGAGCTGCCGCTCCTCTCAGCTCCTCACCTGGAGCTACTGCTACAGCTCTCCAATCTCCATGAGGCCTGCCTGCACAAGGCAGACGCCTCCACTGGTAGCGCCGCGAGTGCCTACCAACGGATTAAAGAAAAGGAACCAGCTAGCACGACGCAAGCTCTGCTAGTTGAGCTACGGAGCCACAAAACAAAGCAAGCAACCAAGGACTCTCCTCAACAGAACTCAAACTACACAGCCAGGGCGGCTGTAGTTCACTGGACAAAGACACAATCACTGGACTTGACAAACCGCAACAGGACCGGCAACCCTGCAACCGCAGGATCCCCACCAGCACCGGGATCTTCTCGCCTTCATGTGACTTGGTAACGTAACTGGGCCTAGTTAGGATTACCTTGCACCTTGACTAAGCATAGAGTACTTCAACCATGCCAATGTATGTATTGATTGAAATCAGTTAAAATACTTGAGCTTTGTTGTTGTTGCTTTGTTGTTGTCAGCTATAGTCTCATATTCAGTTAACCTATGTTTAACATGCAACTTGAGCGTTGAACAAAGGACACACCTTTGTTCACCTCCCCCACATCACATGTGGTTGGTCTTAGAGGCCATCTTGGAGGCCATTTGGTTGTAACTCCCTTTGTCTCAGGACAAGGCAACCATCCTCCATCTTTTCCATTGTCTGAGATCACACTTCACACCTCACAGACACATGGTCATCCACACTTAGTCACACTCTCACCAACACACACACACACACACACACACACACACACACACACACACACGTGTACATAGTGTATGTAGCTTGTCTTAGTTTCATGTTTTGTTATTCCATTTTCTAGATGTGTCCAATAAACTTCCTTGAAACTTTGCTCGTCTGTTAATGTTGTACAATAGTGAGTATGCCAACCTCTACGCAGTAGAACTTCTAAATCCTTCAACTTTGCAGCTATTGATAATGTTATTTTGTTAATAATTATTAACTTAATCATTAAACAAGGTTCTATATTAATAGTTAGCACACCCTTATGAGACTGACTTTGGTACATTGGCTGTCTGGTGCCCCGAGGTGGATTTAATAAAATTAAAATCCCATTAATAATTTTATATAATTATTAATATTTTGGTATTGATATTTTACTAATTTGATAGCCAATAACCCTCTTAATAATAACTTTACTTATAGTTGGTATAACCCCAACATAAATGGTGCTTCCGTTGTGAGGCATCTAAATAATCTTAACACCTTTTCTTATAAGTTGTGTTAGAGCACAACATTAAATGGTTTCCCCGTGCGAGACATAATTACACTTTCTCTTTAGTTGTGCTAGAGCACAACATTAAATGGTGCCCCGTCCGAGGCTGTGTACTGTTGGCATTTATTCACATTTGTACAATATTAATTTTGAGCAAAAGTTTGGACATTACTGAAAGTGAAATCCAAAACTGAACTAACCAAAAGTTCAACAGAGCGAGTCTGCTACACGAGTAGACATCTGACTTTACATGCAGAAAGTGAATTGTGCTGAATTTTGATTTATTCCTGAGTTTTGCTAAAACTCCATGAGAATTAAGCCCATTGTGCTGCATCAAGAATTTGCGACTGTTGCTAGTCTTTCCAGTTGAGTCTTCTCTGTAGGAACTTTAAGAATTCCTGTCCCGCATTTGAATACCACGTATTCAATGCTACTTTGTTCTGTCAAAATTGGTTGTTTAGCTAGGTGCTCCCCTTACCCTTAACTTTAAGACACAGCGTGCCACCGGCCCTGTGTAACCTAGAGAGCTTGTACCGGTTGTTACTGCCATGCATTTCAACCTGATTAAGAATAGAGCTTGAAGATAGAGCCACAGTGTGCTGCCAGCCCTGTGAAGTTTTGTACCTCGCTGTCACTCCCAGCTTGAGTTACTGTAAGAAACCACTAGAGTAGTGCATAGCCAAAGCTACACTACAAGGTGTCTGCCACGCAACACCACTGCAAACCAAATTGCTTCTTTTTAAAGGTTTCTTAGATTTTACTTAATCTCACCTCCCAGAGTAACAATGGAGAACCCCTGTGTAGAGCAGTTCATGTCTTCCCTGGCTCAGAGCCTAAACCCCGGCTACTCTGAACTCATCAACAAGTTGAATCTCAGTGAGTGTAGGAAAGAATTGGACTTGCTACTTAATGACAGGTGTGATGCTCAGACAGCATCCAGGGCCATTGTTAAGATGCATGCTTCTGATCCTCCACAGACAGACCAGTCTTTCAGCTCAGACCCAAGCAGCTCTGGAACAAGAGGTAGAGTCCCTAAGAGTGCAAAATGCTAGTCTACTTCAAGAAGTGAAGACAGCAAACCAGAAAGCTTACGTTACCTAGAAAATTTGCACTCTGCTGAGTTAGATCTCTGTTCACAGAAGGAGAGAGTTTTTTAAACTTAGGTCAGAACGCTCTGACTCTCCACAGTCTTGCAACCAAAGTGATTCAGGTTACTCTGACTCACACTCCTCCCTTGGAGAAAGGTTAACTCCTTCTCCATGCAGATGGGAACATTCCCCACCTGACCTTAAGTCCTTGGGAAATAAGTCAGCTCCCCAACCTCCACTAAGGTGTCGAGGTAACAGCCACTTGACTTCCCATCTTCCTGATGTAGATAGTGAGGAGACATGTAGTGTAGTATCTAGCATGTATAGTGCATCTTGTTCTCCTCAGCCACTTAATCAGGCTTTCACCTGTGCTCGTCCCTCCAGAGGGGGGACTAGAACATCTCCGAACTGTCCATCCTCTTCCCTGCAGCACCAGGAGAGTGATGACAGGTGTTCAGTCCTTGCCTTCCCACCTGTAAGACCCAGAGCACAGGCGGTAGATGTCCAGGATAGCTTAGTCTCGCCTTCATCCGACAGGACCACCCAGTGCCCCCGCCTTGAAGTGCTTGAGTTCATAGCTAAAGACATTGAGCCGTTTGATCCCGACAATGGTGATCAGAACATCAATGATTACCTCAGTGAACTAGACAACAGCCTAGTTGACTTACCAAGCGCGACCCACAGGGAGAAAGTCAAACTTGTGTGGAAAACCAGCTCAAAAGCTGTTCACAAGTTTATACTGTCACTTCCTCCCAGAGTCAAAGACAACTACCATGATCTTTGTCAGGCACTATTAGAGGAATTCTCTTCTCCTGCTGATGAGATCTCAGGAATAGTTGCAGCTTCTCAAATTAAACACTCCCGTCTTGAGCATCCTAGAAACTTTTTCAGACGTTTCAGATATGCGTATTTTGAAGGAAAGAGCGCCCCAGGCTTGGAGGAAAGCCCCACTTTCAGGTCCCTGTTTGTGAAAAACCTTCACCCTTCTATACGCACTCACGTCACACTCATGACACATAATGGTAAGCCCACCACGCAGGAAGTAAGGAAGATGACACAGGTTGCCTGGGAAACTCTTGTCTCTTCCAAAACACAGGGGCAAACACCTGAGCCCAGCAGCTCAAACACCCATGTGTCACACAGACCTGCAAACTCAAGACCTCACACCCTCGCAACACGCCAAAGGGGGGGTGACAGACGGCCACGTCCAGACACTGAGCGCAACCGCCGTGTCCACCAGCTGCATAGAGACAGGCATTCACACAGTAGAAGCTGTAGGAAGCCTTATGATGAAATTGTGGCCCAAAACTATGCCCAATCAGATGACAGCATCTCTGACCACAGTGAAGAACATGGTCAGCACATTTCAGATAGTGACACTGCTTCTGAATGCCTCTCTGTCTCCAGCTACCAGGAGCGTTACAGCCCTGAGCCAGGTGTGAGGAAACACCAAAGACACAAAAGCTCCAGAGCTTCCTCCTCACACCACAGACAGTCAAACAAGTACTAGTGCAGGATTCCTTGATTTTCTTACAGTTAGAGCTCAGCATGGTTTTGTTAGCAACAGCAGCAAATTCTGATTTGATTCAGCCATCACTGTGATTTCTGCAAGTAATCTTGGATCGACTCCTCTGCAGTATCTTATTAATGACATTGTATTTACACCTATCATGACACGTCATTCACCTTTATCACCATGGCATCACTAACACCCACATCCCATCATTTACACTGACGAATAACTAAAAGATGTTATTTTGTATGTTATGTTTCATTCTGTATGTAAGTGGATTTTGTTCTGTAGTCTGTCTATGCTTAGTCAAGATAGATAGAAACCAAATGCCCAGTTGGTTTGTGAACTGCCCAGACATTTTGAATGGACTATGGACTATGGTGCTCACAGGATCACACATCACGTGGGATCCTGAGACCAAAGGGGGGATGTTGGGACTCAGCCCAGTCAAAATGGAGGATAAGACTGCATGGCTTCTTTGTCTCCCAGACAAAGGAAAACCATTGAACTCAGCCCCCCAGCGTCCTTCACCTTTTCACACCTAGGTGTGAAACCTCCACTACTGACCCCCCATTGGTCAGGTATGGCCCCAGGACCTGTGAGGTCACAGACCATATAAAAGGAGAAGTGCCCTTCTCTTCTCGCTCTCTTCGTCTCTTCTCTTGCCCACTCTTCAGAAGGAGCTGCCGCTCCTCTCAGCTCCTCACCTGGAGCTACTGCTACAGCTCTCCAATCTCCATGAGGCCTGCCTGCACAAGGCAGACGCCTCCACTGGTAGCGCCGCGAGTGCCTACCAACGGATTAAAGAAAAGGAACCAGCTAGCACGACGCAAGCTCTGCTAGTTGAGCTACGGAGCCACAAAACAAAGCAAGCAACCAAGGACTCTCCTCAACAGAACTCAAACTACACAGCCAGGGCGGCTGTAGTTCACTGGACAAAGACACAATCACTGGACTTGACAAACCGCAACAGGACCGGCAACCCTGCAACCGCAGGATCCCCACCAGCACCGGGATCTTCTCGCCTTCATGTGACTTGGTAACGTAACTGGGCCTAGTTAGGATTACCTTGCACCTTGACTAAGCATAGAGTACTTCAACCATGCCAATGTATGTATTGATTGAAATCAGTTAAAATACTTGAGCTTTGTTGTTGTTGCTTTGTTGTTGTCAGCTATAGTCTCATATTCAGTTAACCTATGTTTAACATGCAACTTGAGCGTTGAACAAAGGACACACCTTTGTTCACCTCCCCCACATCACATGTGGTTGGTCTTAGAGGCCATCTTGGAGGCCATTTGGTTGTAACTCCCTTTGTCTCAGGACAAGGCAACCATCCTCCATCTTTTCCATTGTCTGAGATCACACTTCACACCTCACAGACACATGGTCATCCACACTTAGTCACACTCTCACCAACACACACACACACACACACACACACACACACACACACACACACACACGTGTACATAGTGTATGTAGCTTGTCTTAGTTTCATGTTTTGTTATTCCATTTTCTAGATGTGTCCAATAAACTTCCTTGAAACTTTGCTCGTCTGTTAATGTTGTACAATAGTGAGTATGCCAACCTCTACGCAGTAGAACTTCTAAATCCTTCAACTTTGCAGCTATTGATAATGTTATTTTGTTAATAATTATTAACTTAATCATTAAACAAGGTTCTATATTAATAGTTAGCACACCCTTATGAGACTGACTTTGGTACATTGGCTGTCTGGTGCCCCGAGGTGGATTTAATAAAATTAAATCCCATTAATAATTTTTATAGTAATTATTAATATTTTGGTATTGATATTTTACTAATTTGATAGCCAATAACCCTCTTAATAATAACTTTACTTATAGTTGGTATAACCCCAACATAAATGGTGCTTCCGTTGTGAGGCATCTAAATAATCTTAACACCTTTTCTTATAAGTTGTGTTAGAGCACAACATTAAATGGTTTCCCCGTGCGAGACATAATTACACTTTCTCTTTAGTTGTGCTAGAGCACAACAGAAACATTCAGGGGCTTCATGCAACCCAAAAATGTGAGGGGGCACAGTGAAGGTGAATGTCATATTGCTCGCAAAATCTTTTGGGGGATGCCCTCAAATCACTTATTTTGGGCACCAAGGCTAGTGCTGGGGACCAAAAAGCTGGTAAACTGACTTTCAGAAACATTATCTTGGCTAACAATGTGGAACAATAAGGTGGATGCACTTAAAAAAAACGTATTTCACCGCTCCATGTATTGATTTTTAGGCAGCTTCGTTGTAAACAAATGCACATGGCCATATACAGTATTGATTTTTTTGCGACTTCATTGAAAACTAATGCACATGGCCAGAGCAAACCAGCAGAAAAGCAAGCGGACTTGCCATTACTTGTAATAGATTTCACTCAATATGACCACTGATCATAGCTAGATTGTAAAATAATAAGTAAGGTAATGTAAGAAAAAATAAATTATCCCTCAAGTCTGTGGGTGCATGTGCCCCCTCGTTTCTATTGACATGACGCCGCTGGAAACATTGTCTACTCCACACTTTCCCCTCTGAAAACTCGCCTTTTACTTTTGCGTCACTGCACGTCTTGCAAACGACTCCAGTCTCGGTTGAAAAAGAAAGAAAATCTCGCCGATTTTCACCGGTGTTCCCTCGTCCGCATTTGTATTTTCACCGGTGTTCCCTCGTCCGCATTTGTACTGTGACCACAGATTGTGACAGCCACTCCACTTTCAACAATGCGTGTTTTTTCTTTACCTTTCCGGCAGTCTCACAACCCTCCCGTTTAGCCATGGCTGAATTGCTATGCAATAACAAAAACGCCACAACAGCGGCGTCATAACACATTGATTGGCTGTCAAGCTAAACAACCCTGCGTATTGGCTGGACAGCGCCTCGTGGGCATGTTTTTTAATGATCACTGGCTGACTGCACCCTGTCACCTGTCACTCATTGCAGTGATAAATGCCCACAGAGGTCATACATTTCACAATTCGAAGCGCACATCAGGAAGAAATAAACCGTAAACTAGTCGGGGATATTCGAGTGCGCAACTTTTTTTGTCTTCTGCGCAAAGAGGTGGGGAGCAGTGCGCAATTGCGCAGTAAAACACCTTAGAGGGAACAATGCTGGACAGGCCATTTAGCTACTGTCACAGTTGTGCTCAAGTCATTTGATGACATTTTCTCTTTGTTGTCAGAGATTGACAGCAATCGTGCCTTTGGAACTGACTTATGAATTCAGGCATCAGGTCTGATTCGGGCTGTTTCAGAGCCAAGCTTTGAATTCATTGGACGCTTTGTGCAGAAGATCTTGCAGCTGCTTGATGCCCCCAACAAAATGCTTCTGTCAGAACAAATGTTGCTCTCTGGGATGTGGTTAGTGAAAAGTGCATCTGAATGTGTTGCACAACTGCGCTCAGAAAGTGAGTTTAACAACATCATGGGACAGTGTAAAGAGACTGAAAGGCCGCAAAAGAGGAAGAGGACGGTTAACAAAAGTCTCCAAGAATATGTCAAGGGCAGAGATGGCAAAAGTACCCAGATTCTTTACTCGAGTAGAAGTAAAAGTACCTGTGTAAAAAACGACTTAAGTAAAAGTGAAAGTACTGATCCAAATATCTACTCAAGTAAAAGTAAAAAGTACAGACTCTGAAATTTACTCAAAAGTATTATTAAAAGTAAAAAGTATTTCCATTGCACGATTCACTGCAAAGCAAATAACCACACGATAATTCATCTTGAATCCATTTCATCAATGTTATTGTTCACATAGCCTAAGTTTACCTGCCGGACACAAAATGTATCCTAATGTACTTCACTATGGTGAATCGTAGGCATACATGTTAAAATCACAATTTTTTTCTGGGGGGGTGCCCCCAGACCCCCCTAGAGGGATATATTTTGTCACCTATTACACCTCCTACTCAGTTTGCAGGTATAGTGTGTGTGCGTGTGTGTGTGTGTGAGAGAGAGAGAGAGAGAGAGAAAAACTACAATAAACATTACTATTGTTATTATTATTATTATAGACAGCACCCCCCCCGCCAACAGAATCTCACTCCAGCCCAGGACCAAAAGTTGGCAACCCTGATAAACGCGACTCAACTGAGTTTTGGTTTACCTCCGGCCAGGCAGCAGCCGTAGAAGCCACTCGCCGTCTCGTTGTACGCTGCCTCATTGCGTAACTCTACTGAGTGTGAGCGACACGTACGTTCGCGTTGCTTTCGTGAATTGTAAACAAACAGACGCCCCCTTGATTTTAGCTTCCAGCTGTTTAGCGGCTAATTCAACAGCAGTGATGGATAACTCCACCGGAGAGCCTCAACAACTTCATGAGCTTCATTTGAGGAATAAACGGCAGCTTTTACCTGACGGGAGACCGACGCCTGAGCTACGGTAGCTAACAGTTTTACGTAGTTACTTTTTCTCTCTCCCTCCCTCTCTTCTTTACACACACACTCACGGCCCAGTCTGTCATATCAGTTGTAAACCTTGTAATAACAGCTTGTTAAGTACAGTTAACATTATTGTTGCTTCGGTTTGAGTGTGGATTAATTGTTAACGGTTTGTTGTGTAATGTTAGCGGTGGTCTAATAACATATGATCCTGTTATGAGTTGGGTTTTAATAACAGCCGATAACGTAACTGTGTAGATGGTGTGGATTGTGATGAGAAGGTGTTGCACATATTTTAAGACTTATCTGTGCAAACCATTGTGCAAAACCTGTTTGTTGTGCCTTTTTGCGTGATAAGATGATTTGCCGAATTCTTCTTCCATTCCTGCTGTTGCGGCTTCCAAACACAAACCTTTAAAGCCGCTGAGAGTATGAGGTTGGGTCCTCAGGTACGTAGATTTGTGACGCGCTATAGTAGATTATGATAAAGATACGCTGAGATCCAAAAATGCTTTTGGTGCATTTATTGTAACAAAACAGCACAGAGCTATCACAGCGCAGCAAGGATGGATAAACGTAAAAATGAGACTGGCGGATTAAACAGGAAAAAAGGGTGATTAATGAATGAATGAGTAGGTGGTCAACAAAAATTACGGCTACTCCCAACCCTGACTCTCTCTCTCTCTCTCTCTCTCTCTCTCTCTCTCATCTGTGTCACCGGTGAGTGCCCACCTTTACGCACACACACTTACGCACGCACACACGCCTACTCCCAGGTGAACCACCCACTCTGCAACACACACACACACACACACACACACACACACACACACACACACACACACACACACACCGTGCTGCCTATCTTCAGCCTGTATGTCTCTTACACCTGCAGCCTGTTGTCTCAATGTTAACAATGGCAAAATGTCCAGATATTTTATTAGCCTACTTTATGAAAATAAATGTCTGTGAGTTAAAAAGAAGTGGGCTACGCATTTCTGATTTGATTTGGCTTTTCGTGCATTTGGTTAAACACACAAGTAACAGCAGAGAGAGAGAGAGATACGAGGAGAGAGAGAGGTCCGCTGGGTGAGCTAGATTAACTTTTAACGGGAGAGAGAGCGGCGCACCGCGCTCATCTCAGCAGAAATGGTGTGTGCTTTCAGGGCAATATAGACACGAACGAGTCATTCAGGAATAATTTCCAGCTCTATGTGTTAGTGTTATTTTTTCCTAAGTAGTGGCCCATCCAAAATGACTCTGGCCCGTCCAAAATTGAAATCCTGGCGCCGCGCCTGGTACAGATACCTGAAAAATCTACTTAAGTACAGTAACGAAGTATTTGTACTTCGTTACTTGCCACCTCTGGTCAAGGGTGACACTGACCTGCGGAGATTATTCTACAGCACCCTGGATGCGGTGGGGGAAGAAATAAGCAAGCGGCGTTTCAGTGAACGCAACAGTGAGCAAATGATCGCACTTCAATCTCTGGACCCAAAGAGTGAAACTGTCCTTGATGTCAAACATGTAAAGCCCATTCTGACTTTATCAAGCACTGAAATCACTAGCGCAGAGTTTGTGGTTGATCGCCACTTCCTCAAAACAAACATGACCACCGACAATGAAACCTGGACAATATCAGGGATTATCAAGACATTCCACAGCGCACTGGAGGCTATGCCAAATGTGATGACGGCCTTTAAACATGCTCTGACGTTTGGAGCATCTACAGCCATGTGTGAGAATTATTTTTCTACTTTAAAAAGTGTTCTCACAGACAATAGACTCAGCATGCTGCACCAACGAAAAGCACATTGCAGCTGGCCTTTGAAAGAGATTTAACTAAAAGATTTGCTACTGAATGTAAGGAAGCAGTAATGAAGAGGTTCAACTCTGGGAGACGCCGACTGCAGCTCTACTAATATAAGTGGTGAGTAGAGAAGATATTTATTTAAATGGGGTGTGATATTGTGATTGGTGTTGGTTGTCAACTGGTTTTCATGTGCATATGAAGTGAAATTTGTGCTTGTCCCGGTAATAATAGACCATATAGATTAAGTACAGTATGCATGTATGTGCAGATATGTGGGAAAATCAACACTGCCCCCTGGAGCCGGGGCTGCTGCTACCACATGGATGTATTTTTCTTCTTTCACAGAATGGGAACGACACTTATGTGGTGGCGGGATTCCCCCGAGGGCAAGTCTGAAGACGAGGACGAGTCAACCTGATATTGGAACACAGCCCAGTTTCATCTGCTCTGCACTGACTTCCTGTTACATTGAGAACAGGTGTCAAGCTCCACTTCCTCATATACAAAGCTTGATTGCTGAGATCATCAAGCTCCACTGAGATCATCTACTGCTGCTTCACTGAAGGTTCCCAGTAACAGCTGTAGGAAAACCATGGATGCAGCTTTTGTCAATGAGTGTCCACAATCTTTAGAACACACAACCTATTGATGACAGATTAGATGATGACATTTTGCTCTTCAACCACCCTTACTTGGATTGATGTCTTACTGATTTTTTTTGCTTTTTTGCTTTTCACCTCATCATCCGTCATTTATTTTGTCTTTTCATCTGAAGCTCATAATGCAGGTCATTGTTTTTGTTGTTGCACAGCACTTTGTGTTACATTTGTACAAAAGCTGTTATACAGATTAAGTCCTCTATCATCATTATTATTATTATTATTATTATTATTCATCACAATCATTATGTCTACTAAAGAGGGATCTTGTAATGAACAGAACAATGATTAAAAAACAAACAAACAAAAAAAACTGTTTCAGTTTACATGGGTGCATGATTGTTGTTTTAAAATTCCCATATCTATTATACTCCATGATTTATCTTTCTTTACTTTTTTGTGTCTTTTTCTCACTTTAAATATGTGTAATTAATTTTATGTTCTATTTATTATTATTTTAATTGTACTGCTTTATTATACGACTCTTGATTATAAGTGTTAAGATAATCTGCAGCTGTAAAAAAGGAAAAAGAAATATGAAGGGAAATTGATTTGTCATGTTACCATTGTGAAAATATATAAAAAAATTAAGTTAAAAAAAAATGTTCGGGTTTTCATATACTAATCCAAGTGCTAAGGCTGTTGCTTAAAATGAGCCATCACAGCTGACCACAGCAGGACACAATGACCTATTACTAGAGATCCAGAGAGAAATAGAGTGTGGAGATGTCAAACTGTGGTTTTAGGTTCATAAAACTACACTGGAGACACTGAAAGACTATGAACCTGTCCCGGAATTCCTCTGGTTGCCAAACAGAAACACAAACCGAGTATGAGTGCTTTGTTCATCAATATGTGGCCCTGTGATTGACTGGTGAACTGCGGTCAACCCTGTCCTCACCCTATATGGGAGTTTTTCCTCAGTGGATGTGAGGGTCTAAGCCCTTTGAGACAAGACTGTTTGTATAAATGGGCTATACTAATAAAATTGCCTTGCATATATCAGATGGGATTGGCTCCAGGCCCCATGACCCTGCACAGATAAACTAAATATATTCTCAATCTGTCCGTCCTTCCTCTCTGCTTTAATGATGACCTACCTGACTAACTGTATTTGTGTGTTCAGTCTCAGCAACAAAAAATAATCGAAGGCAACGCATTTTTATCAAACTCAATTTTTTGTGTATTTTTTCTTTTTAAGTATATTTTTTGGTGTTTATGCCTTTTGATAGCACAGTGAGACAGACAGGAAAGTGGGAGGGAGAGAGAGGGGGAATGACATGCAGGAAATGTCTGCCCGACGCGGCATTCGAACCGGGGACGCCTGCGTTGAGGACTGTAGCCTTTACATGGGGCGGCCGCCTTAACCACTGCGCCACACACCACCCCAATTTTTTGTGTAAACTTTGCATTAAGCATGTCATTGTCATGGATTCAAGGAGAGAAACAGAAACCCAATTGCTGACACAGACACAGGTGAGTAGATAACAAGTTATTTATTGAGGGAAAAGGGGCAAAAGAAAAATGGTCCCCAAAAGTACCCACAAAGGATCTACGTATGGGTCTAAGTCCATGACGACACACAAAAAGAAGTCAAAGGGTTTCTCCCACCAAATGTGCAAATCAACTAAAGTAATACCAAAAGAACCCCGAAAGCCTCACAAAGGAGGAAACACACACTGGACTCGAGTTGGAGCTCCGACTTGGCGAAGTCGGAGAAAAAAATCTACCCCGACTTCGCAGAGAATCAGATGTCTGACGTCACACAACAATCTCAACTTGTGCAGAGGCACACCGTCAACAGTAAATCATCAATTAAATGCATTTAAATGCTAAAATACATACTTTTAAAATTGTAATATTTTTATGCCCGACGTGAAGCACTTTGAATGCAAAGTTTGTCCCGGTCCACCATGTCCACCTGGTGCGTCTCGAACGCTTTGAAGTCGAAAAGATCTGAGATCCGACTTGTCTCCAATGCAGCATTACAGTACGAGACCCAGGTGTGAGAGAGGCAGACGAAGCTGGAAACAACAGCGCAGGACGAAAATAAATGATGAAACAAATACTGAAAGTGGAGAACACACAGAGAATATGACCGTTATATGTTATTGAGTCTCACAAAAAGCTCATCAAAAGCAAAAATGTGTCATTCAAGACTTCTGAAAAAGTCCATGAGGATTCGTTGCAGAGTCCCAGTGCTACAAGAACTGTCACAGATAGACTCTGCAGAGGTTCTTCGTAGAGAGTCAATAAGATTGGGGCTGATGATGTACGTCTCTCTAGCTTTGTAATGGTTCGATGCATACATGTCTTCAATGCGTCTGTTATTTTTGTTGTATTTCACCAACACTCTGTCTTCGTTACTTTTGGGGTCATGACGGTCGTAATACCTCCTGACTTCATCGGGGAGGTCCTCAGCATGAGGAGAGTGGAGGTTTCCAAGGGTGAAGTACGCATACTGCCGCTTGTCCTTAATCACCGGCAGCAGACGCCTGGGCCCTCGGTTGGTAAACTCATGGAATCCATACTCCTTTTTTGAGGGGTCACACAGAGCCACCATGTTGTTGTCCAGGCAGTTCTGAACGTACCACACCAGCAACACGCAGCCGTGGCGAGGAGGAGGTCGACCGAACCCGCTGGCCTCCAGATCCTGGTCCGAGTCCAGGGTTTTCAGACAGGAGGTCAGGATGACTGACAACAGCAGTGTCAGATGAAAGAGGACCTTCATCTCTCCAGAGCGCCACGGCGAGGTTATCTAGAAAGAAAGAGCCATGGTTATCCTTTCTCTGGTGTTCGGGTCACCAGTGACCTGTTTTCAGGTTTTAAATGCATAAAAGTACCACATAAATTTGTTTATTGCATCAAGGCTTTTTGACTTTGTCAGGAACCTCTATTTAAACAAAAAAACAATGAAAAATTTTTTTTCCACTAAATTCTAAAATGCTCTGGTTAAAATTATGACATTTGTGGTGTTAGGGTCTATTTTGACACAGTTATAATGATAAGAACAATAATGAGAGTTAAGTCATAAGAGCAAAACCAACCTTTTCATGAATAAGGAAGCCTAACAATGTAACCAAGAGATGAGAAACAAATGGAATGATAAATAATTGTTTTAGTGTGTTTTACAGCTGATTTAAGACTCGGGTCAGAACCGACCCTAACACTATAGATCGTAGCAGAAAGCTGACAAGAGGAAGGTTACATTGAAGTCAACAGGTGTACTGATGAAAAAGATCCATGGTCCCACACCAAAAATATTAAAACCAATATTTTCATGGATAAGGAAGCCTACCAATGTAACCAAGAGAAGAAAAACTAATTGGATGAAAATAAATGTTTTTAGTGTATTTTACAGCTGATTTAAAACACATAAAATGTCTGTTTATGTTGAACATTAGACTAGATTAGATTAGATAGAACTTTATTCATCCTGAAGGAACATTTTATGCCAGTTTGCTCCAAAAGGAAATGTTCAAAGGCAATAAAATAAAATACGAAGGGGGAATATAAATAGATACTGTATATCCTACAATGTATACAACAATAAAAACATACAATGCTAGTGCTATAAGGAACAGTCTTAACATAATATAAATACATTACATTATTTAGATACAATACAATACAATACTTGTGCAAAAAGGAAGACACATCTCTGTCTCTTTACTACGTACCTGTCAGGAGCAGGAATGTCTGTATCAGTCTTCTCGAAATGTGTGTGAAGCAGGTGAAGTGTGTGCTTGGTGCTGCAGAGAGCGGCTGTGGCCTGTGGTTGACTTCTCTGCTTATATGTCAGATGGAAACTTCCCGATTTTCACTCAATTTAAAGCTCTTCTCACTCTCTGTTTGCTATGAAAGAGGAAGTGCTACCGCTGCAGCTGGGGTCTCCTGTGAGTCTGCTCTAAATTTGGACCAAACCCTCAGTTTGAAAAACTCATGATGTTATGTAATGTTGACTGCTGCAAGGTGCAGGTATCAGTCTGTAGCAGGACAGGGAACAGGAAACGACATACACAGCCTGAGCTGAAAAGGAAGGAGAGACATGATAAGTCAGACACACACCTGAGAGCTCAGAGGAGGAGGAAACCTAACAAAGGAGACTTGAAGGACGGCGGAAATTAAGTGAGAAGTGAGAAAGAAAAGAAAGAGTTCAAAAGACAAAGTTTGATCAAATTACCAGATTAAGTAAAAAAAGAAAACCAAGTCAAATAAACTGATGAATTGGAAGCCTGGGCTGTGCAGACAACAGGACGCAGGAGGAGAAGAAGCTGAGATATTACCCTGGACCTGTTTGGCCAATCAGGGATTGATGATGCACTACTGGCAGATAAGTCCCTTTCTCCTAACACTCTCCTGACCTCTGACCTCAAGCTACTCCTGGGTCATTTCTCTCCCCTTGCAGGTTTTCCAATAAAACCTGTCCCAGTCCGCTGGAGTTTGTGGCTGATGCGTGTTTCAAATAAGTGTGTCCTCCACAGAAGTTTCTCCTTTAGACTTATTCAACAAAAATACAAAAGCAAAAAGGCATAGCTACCTTCATCCACTGCTATTGTAAACTAGCATTATCTTATCTGAACACGGTCAGAAAAACCATGAGCTCCTCTGCTCTCCGGCCATCCAACCTTAACTCACCTAACTATGCAGCTATCAGCCTAAACCTCCTTAAAGCTACAGGCTCCTATTTTTATCGACCACACAGGAAATAATCATGACTTTTTTTTTCTTTTTCTTTCAACAGCTTTATTTAAAAGGAGTTGACATCAGTACAAATAGTATACAGGGAACAGTATACAAGTAAAATACATAGAACAAGTGCCAGGGGTGATGTTCATTATACAACAAGGTTATATATATTAGTCTATGGTTTTAATAGTCTTTTCATTTGCTGATTTGGTGATTAACTTAAAGTAAAGTTCCATTTCTTTTTGAAAAACATAAAAGCAAGGGGTTTTCTTTTCATTTTGCAATAAATAAAAACAGATTTACTAAAATTAACATTTTCCTTCTTTCTTAGGGTAATTATGGAAACCAAAAACAACATTTTCCAAAAGTAAAATAAAATCTATGGTAAAAGAGTCAATAATAAATTTGCTGAGGTCTGCCCATAGTGTCTTCGTGTGAGAGCAAAGCCAGAACAAATGAACAACTGTTTCTGGATGTAAATTACAGCAAGAGCAGTTAACATTAATGTCATTTTTAAATTTTTGCATATATTGATTAGCTGGATAATATTTGTGTATGATTTTGTAAGAAACCTCCTTAACCTTATTTGTGATTAAAAATTTGTTAGGAAGCATCCAAGTTTTTTTCCAATCAATATGATCTGTGAAACGACTCCAATAGGGGTAGCAACGATATCTCTTTGAAATAAGGCACGCACTTTTTTATTATTATTCTTTTGGGTTAGTTAGAAACATATTTTTCCTTCTGGAGAGTCAGTTGAATATGGGACAGATACATGTCTAGATGAGGATGTACAACTGTTTTTGAAAAGCATTAAAGTGCCTGATGGAATAGCATTAGTGACAACTGAGAATTCTTCAGGAGTGACTTGGGAGTTATGTCGTGACAAAAAGTCTCTGACAGCAATACTCCCTCCTAATCATGACTTTATCAAATGAAATACCAATGTTTGTGTGTAACAATTATAGTGCAAATATTAATAAAATAATAATTATTACATAAATTAACATTTTAAATGCAATGAAATCATGAAACTAATATTAAATCCAAAATATAATCAATACAATACAATACAGTTATTCATATGACACCTACACCCCCATTTTTACATTATAAAAGGCTTCAGTGGTCAGTGGTCAGTCTCTCTGTCCAGGATGGATGATGCACTTGATGCAGTGCAGTCTTGATGCAGATAAGCCGCTGACCTCTAACCTCAAGCTACTCCTGGCTCATTTCTCTGCCCTATTTTTACATTTTGAGAGGCTTCTATGCTGTAAGTGTGTAAGGTGCATGGGAAAAGACAGATTTTCAATGTGAATTCTCTGTTTTCAAATGTGTGTAGTCACTGTGTGTGGTCAGTGGCAGGGTGTGTAGATGAACCAGAACTTCTGCTTTCACCCGAACCATCAGCATCTACTGAGGAGTGGAGAGTGAACTGCACAACTGTACTATAAAGTAAGTGTTTTCATTTTAAAGGTAAATTGTTATTAATTATCCTGTTTAAATTATAATAATTATAATAAAATTGTTTAACAGGAAGAGGGAAAAGCAGACAAACCCAAACTATTTGTCATTACCAGTTGATAGACTGACTCTCTGGTTTCATGATGACCTACCTGACTAACTGTATTTGTGTGTGCAATCTCAGAAAAACAACAAACAAAACGAAAACATTCAAAGGCAACACTTACTTTTAAATTAAACTTCATCTTTTTTTTTTTTTTTTTAAAAGCTCTCTAATAATAATAATAATAATAATAATAATAATAATATATATATATATATATATATATATATATATATATATATATATATATATATATATATATATATATATATATATATATATACATATATATATATATATACACACACACAAGTCATTTTCTTCTGACCACAAAGGAAAAGCCCATGTGTTATTCACGTTCATGAGTATTTTCTTTGACGAGGCTAGTTACAGACTGACCGTACAGAGCGTCTCCGAAGAGAGGCAATGAGCTTGCGGCTGATGATGTACGTATTTCTTGCTCTGTAATGTGCAGATACGTAGACCTTTTTAATGCGTCTGTTGTTTCTCTCGTATTTCACCAAAACTCTGTCCATGTTACTTTTGGGGTAATGACGGTTGTAATACCAACTCACTTCACGTGGCAGGCCCTGAGCATGAGGAGCGTTGAGGTTTCCAAGACTGTAGTATGCGTATTGCCTTCTGTGCTGCCGTCTAATCTCTGGCAGCAGAGGAAAGGGCCATTGGTTTTCAAACACATGAAATCCAAAATGTCCTCTTGTGGGATCACACAGAGCCATCATGTTGTTGTCCAGGCAGTTCTGAACGTACCACACCAGCAACACACAGCCGTGGCGAGGTGGAGGTCGACCGAACCTGCTCCTCCTCAGCTGCTGGACTGAGTCGAGGGTTTCCAGACAGGAGGTCACGGTGACTGACAACAGCAGTGTTAGAAGAAAGCGGACCTTCATCGCTTTGCCGTGCGTCTCGTGGAGGTTATCTAGAAAAAAGAAAGCCCTGGTTATATCTGATAAAATGTCTATGTTGTGTGAATAGAGAACATCTCTGTCTCTTTACTACGTACCTGTAGGAGCAGGAATCGTTCTTCTCTAAATGTGTGTGAAGCAGGTGAAGTCCGTGCTTTGTGCTGCAGAGAGCGGTCTGTGCTCCTTCTTATATGTCAGAAAGTTCCTGATTTCAACAAAATTCAAATTCTTGTAACTCACTTTGCTATTAAAGAGGAAGTGCTGCCACTGCACAGCTGAAATATCCTATAAGTCTGCTTCAAATTTGGACAAAAGCCTCAGTTTGAATTATCCATTTATGTAATGTTGACTGCTGCAAGGTGCAGGTATAAGTGTGTAATATGCACGGGTAAAGACAGATCTTCAATGTGAATTCAATGTTTTCAAATGTGTGTAGTCACTGTGTGTGGTCAGTGGCAGGATGTGAAGATGAACCAGAACTTCTGCTTTCCCCCGAACCATCAGCATCTACTTAGGGGTGTAGCCTACTGCACAACTGTATTATGTGAAATAACTGTACCTGGACATGTGGAGGCTTCAGACGATGGGATGTTGTCAGAGGCAAGTGTCCACTGAGCTCCGAGTGTCACAGAGTGTCATCAGCAGGTTGCCATGGAGAGACAGAGAGACAGAGAAGTGGATGTCCTCTGGTCACATGACAACTTATTGACACACTGACATTTTTTTTTGTGGTTTACCCATCACTGTTGTTAGCTTTTGTTTCTATACATTGTTTGAGATGCCCTACTTTCATGATATAATATCACTGCAGCATGAACCTTTTACATTTTCCATAAATTTCACCCAAAAGTCGAATATCTCTAACTTTTTGTGAATAGTGTATTATCCTGGACCTGTTTGGACTCAGTGGTCAGTCTCGCTGTCCAGAATGGACGATGCACTAATGGCAGATACCTCCCTTTTCCCTGAAACTCTCCTGACCTCTGACCTCAAGCTACTCCTGGTTCATTCCACTATTTTTACATTTTGAGAGGCTTCTATGCTGCAATTGTGCATGGGAAAATGTGAATTCTCTGTTTTCAAATGTGTGCAGTCACTGTGTGTGGTCAGTGGCAGGGTGTGAAGATGAACCAGAACTTCTGCTTTCACCCGAACCATCAACATCTACTGAGGAGTGGAGAGTGAACTGCACAACTGTACTGTGTAAAATAACAGTTTTTATTACATATACTCAGAGGTAAATTGTTATCAGTTATTGTCTTCTTTAAAGTTAAAGTTAGTGTAAACTGTGCACAAATGACAACTGGTATACAATACAAACTATTTCATTAAAGAGGATTATGTAAGTCTGTTGCTTTTCATTTGTTTTGCTACTGTAACCCTCGTCCTGACCATGTGCGTTTGTTTACAATGGCAAGAAATCATTCAAATCAATATGCAGTAGGTAACGTTATATATCATATCAGCCTCCATTCTCCCTCATAACAAGTTAAACCATTTATTAAACTATCACAATTATTCAAAGGCTTTAACTGAGGTACAAATGTAACATAGTTAAGCCACAAATCCTGCATAGTTCCTCTATAAACTCACTGTATTGAATGTATTGTGACACCACCAGTTGGTGGATCACTACGTTTCCTTTAAGACAATTGTACAGTATACAGTTCTATCATGACTGAATCTGGTTCAGTTCTTGACTGTTTTGATTGGGAAGCATTACAATGTGCTGATTGGCTGGACCAGCCAGAGTTAAAGACTCCTCAATGAGTGTTAGGATTATAGTTACACATAATTATCTCCTTTTTATTAAGGAGCAAACTTATACGTTTACAGAGTAATTGCAACTGAAGCTAAATAATTCCAGTAACCACAATTAGATCTAACAAGTTATTATTTTAATGTTTAGTTGATTTTGTGAGGCCCCTCTTTGCCCAGGAAGCAGGCATGCTGGTACGACCATAGAACATAAGCACTTAGTATTTATTTATTACAAATTATTGGTAAGAAAGCTGGTCAGGTATAATTGGTGATAAGCCAACAGACCCAATGAAGATTAATGGTCTTCAGGAACTGGAGGCAGGCACCAGTAGAAGAACTACAGTTTTTATCAATGTTGTTCATTTTCCAGCCTTGGAGGTTGATGCTTGGTCAGAGCACTGAAGACAAATATCAATATCACCTTCTTCTCCTTACTTTGTCCCAGGTTTCAACAAGCACCAGTGGTAATGTTTTGTGTGTAGTGTCTGTCACATGTTTAGAAAGTCTGGATTTTAATGAAATAACTTAATTAATATAGCACCTTTCCTACATGCAGTTCAGATTACCGGGCAATTCAGTGGCAGAAGTTAAAACACAGGTTTAAACACAAATATATACCAGAAGCTTTTGTGCATACCCTTGACTCAGTCCTCTAATGTCAACACCTTCCTGATGTCTAAGTGAGGACTAAAGAATTTGTTTAAACTGCCCTTGTCAGACTAAAGCTTCAGTCTGGGGATCTAAAATCTCAATACTTTCCAAAATACATTGTCCTTCATAATATTTATTGCTTGTAAATCTGAAATTAGACAGCTAGCCAGGCAGATTCTATTACAAACCCTTTAATATAACGTCACTGCACAACTGTGCTGATACCGGCTCAAATGATTTCATGTGAGTATTGATAATCCTCCCGGTACAATATGTCACCACACTAAGGTGACCTTTATCTTTTTGTGCATTCAAGCTTTAATATTGATGTTGTTTACTTTATGAATAAAATATCTGGCCCTTTTCTCACCATTATCACATTTTATAGATATGAAAAAAATGTGGCAGAGAGAAGAAGGCAGGGAAACACAGAGGTGCTGTTTCATCATCCAGGTCCAACCTGCATTAACGAAAACACAGTATAAAACAAATAGTTACCTCCCTGTCATTTTTATGTGTTACTAAATAGACTGATAAATGAATGCATGGGAGAGTGAGGCAAGATTAGAATTAGAAACTCAAAGAGGAGGTACAGAAGTAAGAAAATATAAAAAGTACTCTGAAATTGTGATATTAATAAAAAGACAGTTATTTCTATAAAATCTGTCAACACCAAGTGTCAGGATGTGGGTGGAGCAGGTGGACCCAAATGCAGGAGCACACAGGTAGGTACTTGCAAACTGATGTTTAATCACTAACAGGCAGGAACAGAACACCATGGCAACACACAATAATTGGACAAGGAACTGAAAGACACACAAGACTAAGGCCCCGTTCATACGTACCCAGTTATTTTTAAAAACGGAGACATTAACCATTGTTTGCACCCTCCATTTAGACGCAAACAGAGAAATTGCCCCTGAAAATGATGCTTTTTAAAAACTCCGGCCAGAGTGGAGATTCGTTTGCACGCTTGCATGTAAACAGAGAAAAACTGAGATTTGGGTAGCCAACGTCAGACCCTGACGTCTAACCGTAACCATATTATATAAATAAATAAATAATAATAATGATAAAATTTAATGCAGACTGATGTGTTCATTGTAAAACATTTATTTATTGATGTAACGTTAAATGGGGTGATTTCTGTACAGAGTCCCGAGGCTGCGCTGCTCTTCTGTCCACACACATGAAGCTTCACTTTTCATTCAAACAAACTAATGTTACTGCCACAATTGTTAGATTTCATCAATGAGACCAACATTATGTCCTAAAAATAATTTAACCAGCCAGTGGTAAACCTCTAAAAACCTGCGGGTAAGTTAATTAGCGATCGTTTTGTCCCCCAGGAGGACGACAGAGGCTAGCCGACGGAGCAGCATTGCAGAGCGGCCACTGTCTCTGTGATGTCCCGGTCGTTGCTCCACAGGAGCTTCACTTCTCTGAAAAAAAAGAGAAACATCGGAGCAAACTTCTGAACAGCCGTCATTTGGATAAACTGGCCGTATATTTGGAATCTAAACAGTTACTTTCTCGCATGAAAAAATATTAAAACTTTACACACAAGGGGGGCAAGTGACGTTGTTATTGTTGCTATCAGGTTGCTAGCGGGATCATGTGTGGCATTCTGATTGGCTAACGTGGGCTTGAGCTTCTTGCTACACTGCCACCTACAGGTTTGGCATGCTCTTGACGGTATATAGCTACACGGGTTAGTGTAAACGAAAACTTTTCTGAAAACGGACTGGTATACACGCAGTTTTTTTTGTAAACGGAGAGGGCGAAATGCCCGTTTATGAAAAAAGCCGGGCATGTGTAAACGTAGTCTAAATACAACAGAACTAATCAAAGCAACAAGCAACAGGTGAGGAGACAGGAGGGCAAAGAAACCTGATAGGTGGAGACACACAAGGAGCAGGGCAGGGCTGACGAGGTGAAACACAAGACAGGTGTGTAAGGAGAGTGAAGGGAAAACACAGGAAGTAACACTAGAACAAATTGCACAAGAACTGAACTACAAAATAAAACAGGAACTGAAGAAAACAAGAGTCCAAAACAGAAAATCGAGCCTCTAATTGGCAGCAGGGTCCACCTGCTCCCCCCACATCCTGACAGAATAATTGCACCAACTATGGACCCAGCGGAGCTACGCCTTTTTGAGGAGATGGTTTCTCTGTTTGAAAGGACTGTGGCCGACCTCATGGTGTCTCCCCCTCGTCAGCATTCTCAACACAGAGAGAGGATCTCCACACAAGAGCTGTGGTTTAAGGAGAGGCCGTGGGTGAGCCATTTTGTCCCTCCTCTGGATATTATTCGGGGTAAGCTCAACCGTTTTCTATGCACTGGTTCTGTCAACTCTCCTGAAGCCTCCAAGCCTTCCCCTCCTCAGTCGATGTGAGGGTCTAAGGACAGAGGATGTTGTTACGATGCCATGTAAAGCCCTTTGAGACAAACTGTTTGTAAAAACGGGCTATACAAATAAAATTGCCTTGCCTTGCCTTGCCTCCTAAACCCAGCACCCTGGCCTCAAATTCTGGTTCAGAGCAAATCACTAATCAAATCAGTATTTTCGGCGTCAGGCTTTAAAAACCCACCTACCTAGCCACAACCTAACTGCCACCAACTCCCCGAGGCCCAGCAGAGGAGTCTCCTCTCGCCGCCACCAGCAGACCAAGCCTCATCCTCAGCAACCCACCTACCCTGCAGAGACTAATCCGTTCTGGGGATCCCGCCTGGCACTAACAACATCACTTGTAGCAGGGATGGAATGAGTCTTTTTAAATATGCCGATGACATGGCCCTGGTGGCCCACATGGACAGTTTGGAGGCTCCCACCCAGTATCAACTGGCAGTCAACGACCTGGTCACAACATTCAGGGAGAAATCACTGGAACTGAACACTTTCAAGACGAAGGAGTTGTGCTGTGTGAGCAGAGACAGAGAGGCAACTACATCTCAGCTTTTTAAACCTCTGTCTGTTCAGGGAGAACAGGTTGAACAGGTGGAGTGTTTTAAATATCTGGGGACACAGATGGACACCCGCCTGTCCTTTCAAACACACTCCGACACCATCTACAACAAGGCACTCCAGCGTCTCCATCTTCAGGAAGCTGAGCCAAGAAAGATTTTAACAATGGTTTACCGGTCACTCATAGAATCCATTCTCACCTTCAATATCATATCTTGGTACAACCTCCTCACCAGCAAACACTAAACAAAACTATCACGCATCACAGCTCAAGCCAGCAAAATAATCGGTTCATCAGGTTGTGTTGACATATGTTTTATTGTTTTTAAAACATTCTGTATGTTGCCAATGAAGATGTAAAAAAAAAAAAAAATCACAAACCCCACTGTCCCATCTGTATGAGCGCACTGTGATCAGGAAAGCCATCTTGATCACAGAGGAACCATCACATCCTCTCCATTCCTCATTTACCCTCCTCCCTTTAGGCAGGAGGTACAAAGTCCCCCTGGCCAGAAAAACAATCCACAAAAAATCATTCATTCCATCTGCAGTCACAGCCCTCAGCAGTAGAAGAACTCCAACCTAAACAACCCAAAATGACTCGCTGCTATTGTGCTTTTTATTTTTTGTATAAGCTACTGTGGTTAACCCTCATTTGTATCTTTCGGGTATCAGAGCCATTTGAGCTTGTGGGAGTGGAGATCACTGTCACTGAGAGAGGCAATCAGTACATATGTGTAATGGTTGACTACTTTTCGAAGCGACCAGAGGCCTATCCTCTTAAAAATAAAACAGCAGATGAGGTAACCCATTGTATTCTTGATTTTGTATACAAATTTGGGGTACCTCAAAGACTGCTAACAGATCAGGGGGCAGAGTTCAAAAACAAGGTGAAATAACAATAAATGCTTACTGTACCCCAGAAAGTTTATCCATGCTCACTTGTGATTCTCTATTGGCATGTGAAAGGTCAACATGAAACTCTGTTGGGAGAGTGGTTGGGACAAAACTTACCGGAATCTCCACTGTTTTGTCTCCTGGGAGATAGCACACTTGTGCCACGAGGAGTCAACAAAGGACAGCATGCGCTAATAACAGCAGGCCTCATTACTGCAGCAAGGCTGATACTGAGGAATCGGAAGAGTACGTGTACACCGGGGCTTGCAAATTGGACTCAACTGATGACAGAGACTGCATCTTTCGAATATCTGATTGCCAGGAAGAACAATGTTAAAGGGAAGTTCCATTTAGTATGGGACTATTTCTTTCGATACATCAAGGACTTGTCACAATAAGCATATGCTGAATCACATCACAACGGATATAATCACAAACATACAAAGGTACAGAGGGGTGTTGTCCTTGTAGTTTTGTTTTGACTGCTTGTTTGTTTTTGTTGTTGTTTTTAGGGTCCGGGCAGCTAAGCTGCCGGGACACTATTGTATTCCTAGGAATTCTTCTTCTTTCTTTCTTTCTTTCTTTCTTCTTCCAAGGAAGTCATACTTCCCATGGGCGAAAACTCACCAAACTTCACAGAAACATCCAACCCCATGCCAGATTCACTCAACTCCAAGGACATGTGCCCCCCCCTCCTAGGGGGGGCACAATAAGCGTTTAAATTTAAAAACTTTAAAAATTCCCACCAAACCAACGGTAGATGCTACAGTGTTGAAACTTCACCACAATGTAGCCTCAATACTGCTGAAACTTTTGTCCACTTAAACTCATTACAAATTATGAAGTCCATCACTCTGTTTTTTTCAATAACTGTAAAACTTTTCAAATGTATCTCCTCCCACAATTTTTGCTCAATTGTCACCAAACTTGCTACAGAGCATCTCCAGACCGTCCTCCACAAAACTTGTTTCTCGGATTTTTGATTAAGCAAAAATTGAGCCTACAGTGCATGAAAACGTTTGACTGTAAACACTACTGTAAACATATACCATCAAATTCTTGCTAAATACATTTTCAAACTTCCTGAAAAAAAATGAGAATATTTTGGAGTCGTGGTTAATGAAGTTTGGCAAATATCAGAATTTTAATTCAAAAACTGAATTTTTGAGAACATTTTGAATTCTGCTCTCATGGGAACAACTGCAGCCAATGTGAGTGTGGAATTTTTAAACATCAGATTTTCTCTTATGAAGCAAAACACTTATCATTAAAAACAAATCACCAACATTTTCATGCTGTCAAGATGCAATTTATGTATTATCAGATTTTTGTTTAGATGACTGAATTTCTGAAATTTTGACCATTTCATCACAACAGCTGCCCGGGCACTGACTCACCTGAGTGGATAAATGAAGCTACACAGCAGGTCTCACTACCAGCTAATTAGCTCAGCGAGTTAGGAGCTGGTTCTTGGTGTCAGAGGTTGTGGGTTCGAGACCCAGCAAGGGTGGTGATGATGATGATGACAGATCAAAATGTCACATCACATGTCCTCAAGCTGTTTTGCTGTCTAAATGCAATTTATGTATTAACAGATTTTTGTTTAGATAACATAATTTCTGACTTTTTGACCATTTTTGAAATCTGCCTTTACAACAGCTGCCCGGGCACTGGCTCACCTGAGTGGATAAATGAAGCTACACAGCAGGTCTCACTACCAGCTAATTAGCTCAGTGGGTTAGGAGCTGGTTCTTGGTGTCAGAGGCTGTGGGTTCGAGTCCCAGCAAGGGTGATGATGATGATGATGACAGATCAAAATGTCAGTTGTCCTCAACACGAAACACAAGACAATTGTCCTAATGGTGGCACCACAGCAAGCTTCTAATTTTAAAAGTCCAAATAGCTTAGACTGGACTATGTGCGAAGGCTCCTAACATCTTAGGGTCACAGTAGATGTTTAACAAATACATATCATTACCTCAAAAACTGATTTTTCTTTTTACTGTGGTTTCAAATCTGCCTACACGACAGTGAATGGCTTACTCAATTTGTGAAGCCACTGTTGAACTGCCACTTGTCAATTAGCTCAGTGCGATAGACAACGGTCTTTGGTTCCCGAGGTTGTGGGTTCAATCCTCAACTGGTCCAAATTGGACATTATAAGGACAACTGTCTTGTCTTCCTATTCTCCTGTTTGTTGCTCAGAATTGCCTAAATTTGCCCAAAAGTAGCCCGGACCCGACCCATCGCTGCGCAGCAGCTATAATTTTTTTTTGTTTTTTTAATCTTTTTAAAAAAAAAATCTGTTTGCTGTTGTCTTTTGTATGTATTTTATTATTTGTTGAAAGATAAATAAACACTTTAATGACAAAAAAACCCCCCATGAAACTCTGAAATATTGGGAATGAAGAGGAGCTAACTGTGCACCATACCACCCGCAGACCAATGGGCTGGTGGAAAAGCTTAATAGCAGTATTCAAAAGTAAGTTGCATTCATAATGCTCAGGACCACATCACATTAAGTTAATTGTAAATATATAGTACAGTTGATGTCATACTCCCATGAACATGTTAGGTGTCTGGGCAAGCTGGCACGCAACAGACCAGGAAAATGGGACCATTATTTAAATCAATGTTATTTAAAACAATGTTTGGTCTCAGAACAAAGGTGCACCATACCACCAAATACAGCCCATATTATTTAATGTTTGGGAGGGAGGCAAGATACCCATCAGAAGTCTTGAGTGACGATGAGGTAAGGGCATCAAGGTATTGAAATGTTTAACATAGGGCAGTCATAGTGTGTGTGTGTCTCAATCAATCATGCACTTATGTTTCTGCTCTTGTACATAACAGATGAAAAAGTTGAAAAGTTGGTGGGGACTGAGATAGTATGCGATGACATTCAACACCACCTCAAAGTGTACAAGGAAGGAGAATGTCACTCGTTCCCAGAAGCGAGTGAGGAAAAGGATGGCCAGGATGACAATTTTAAGCTTGGAGATCATGTTCTTATGAAGAACATCCGGGGACAGCTGAGGAAGGGGGGGAACTGGAGAAGGACATGCTGGGACCCTATGAGATCATGGACCTCACTAATAAAACTACAGAACTTCAACCTCTCACAGGCACATTACATTGAGCCAGAGGAGAGGGTTCCAGCCAAACTCAAAAGAGAGGCAATTTTGTGGGAAAAAATTGGACCATACAAGATCTTGACCGCAGATTTGCAAAGCCTTGCCCCTGGAGAGGAAGTAGAGAGTGAAGTATGTATTCGGTCCTAAACACGTGTTCCAAATCTTAGGCAGATCTGCCTATTAATGTGTCAACTCTTTGCAGATATTGAATGCGTACTTGTGGCTGATGGCAAGAAAGGTGCCATTGGACATATTTGTGGTCGACAGTTTTGAGATGACGGCCATATGGAATGGCAATTCTCATGGGTTGGGAAAAGTGAGCATCATCATTTTAATTGCAATAATGACTGGCATAGTGGAGTGTCTTGGTGGTTGAGTGCTTAAAGCGCATACCACAGAGATGCAGTGTCCCTGGTTTGAATCCAGCAGGGACCTATGCTGCAGGTCATTCCCCTCTCTCACCAATCTAAATGAGCACAGCCCAGAATTACAAAAAAGGAGAAAACAATGACTTGTGTAACATTATTTTCATCATTTTTGACAGGCAATGTATCCACGAGAACGCAGAGCTGTGTTTGTGGACCCATTCGGGGCAACGACTTCCCAATTGCAACACTGCTGCAACACAACAAGGTAAGTCAATCTTGAATGATCCCTCTTAGTGGACCAAAAAGTTTGCTAAATGGACACAAAAGCAGCATCTCATACTTTGACCTCTTTCTTCATGTAGAGCCTTCATTAGGAGGAGTATTAACATCTCACGTTGGACGTGTGGGACTGTTGTCCACCCCCACCAGCAGGACACCACATCATGCGGGGTGCCCGGTATGTAAAGTAAGTTTTGTGGTATCAATTAATCCCTGTCTTTGAGTGAGATAGCTTTATCCAATCTGTATTCAAGATGGCAGAGAATATAATGAGGGGGACGCCACAAGAGTTTTCTGTGGACACAGACGGAATCAAAAAGATGAGGCTGGAGATGGCAAACATGCTAATTGCAGAGTCAGGTATGAATGTGATTGTCTTGCATAAATACTTAACAGAAGGTAATACTTATAGTGAGTTAAATTACTTCATTCTTACAGATTCCAAGACAGACCTCTGCCACTGCTGTGGGGAGAGGAGCCACAGTCAAGAAACCAGTGGGCATGTTGACTGGGTAAGAAACCACAGCTCTGCTTCATGATATTGACTTCATTCACTTTGTGAATGTTTGTGTTTCAGATCCAGTGCACGTCATGCCACAGGTGGTACCACTGGGGGTGTGTGGGGAAGCCTCCCACAGATGGTGACTACTTGTGCCCTGTGTGTGTGCAGTAGCGGTCCCTGATATGGGCGAATTGGGCAAGCGCCCAGGGACGGCATTTTGTCATGGCTCAAGCGGGCGGTACAAGGGGGGGGGGGGGGGGACTGGAACGGGCGGGGAGGAACAGGGAATAATAGACTTAATAGAGCAATTATGAAATTAGTGGGCTGCACATTATTATTTTCCTGGGTTGTGGTTGTGTGAAATGGCCAAGAAAATAGGTAATACCAAACTAATCTATGCACATTTGTCATTTTTATTTCAACAGTACTTGCATCACCTTGTGACAGTCAATTGCTGTGTAGTTACGTGGCGTAATGGTTAAACAATATGCTGTAGATATTTTGCAGTTGGTGACACACTCGGTTCAAATCCCGTGTCGGGTGACTTTTTATTTATTAATGTATACAGAATATGGTGTCCAGTATTTCGGATCCCACAATTGTACTTCACAACATGAGGCATCATGGAGCGAGAGATCATCAGATATATATATATGGACGTACATTCAGGCATTCGCGAGGTCAGCTACATTTTCTCTCTGTGATTGGAACATCTGCAGTCGCAGTGACAGAGGCCCAACATTTACAAACAAAGGTAACCTGTTAACATGAAAACCGTAACACCGGCCACAATACACATGGCCAGGCAGAGGGTTAGCAAAACAGAAGAAAAGAGACTGGACTTAGTTCCTCTTTGACAAACTTTCTGTAGGCTATTTGTATTTTTGTACAGCACTTTAGTCAGCAATGTTGTTTTTACATATGCTATATAAAGAAATTTGTATTGTATTACCTGTCTCAGATTAGGGCACAGTGGAATGAACAGCATGCTTTATAAAATAGGTAAACACCCTACTGGCAGATGTAGATATGGAAACTCTGAATCTGTTCAATGTGTATTTCTGGAATGTAAAGGATATAGAGGAAAGGATTGAAAGCAGCACTGGAGAGAGAAAAGTTCAGTTTCACCACAGGGGAACCTGCTTTCAAGTACTTCAAAGTATTTGATTAAGTACCTGAAGGAGACGGGTGTGTTTTTTTTTCCCCTGCTAAACTCATGTAGCACACTCCAGTCCGGTAGGTGGCAGCAATGCACCTTTAAACTACCAGCCGCCAATCAAATTGAAAAAAAGAAGATGCACAGGCTGTGAAGACACCTACAGTACTTAATCTAGATTCTAGGCTATGACACTCTACCCCCTGCTGGTACAGTGTGCTGACACTGGCTAGTTGACTGATACCATGCACGTTAAGTTTAGTTGGCCATTATTGTAGCCTGCGTAGGCTTTTTACGCACAGCTGTTAGGACACAGAGGTGGAGGGGGAATGGCAATGATGAGACGAAAGCTGGAACAGTAGAAATGAAGATAGACTGAGAATTTCAGTCACCCTCAGAGTGCCTGTCCTCTCTGTAGTCAGATGAGACAACGATGTCGTTTGAAACCTCGTCTGTGATGAACTCGGCCTTCACTTGAACCATAGTTATTAAATGGATATATACTTACACTACATCTCATGTGCACGCAATTTCTGCATTAGTGAACTTGATGTTTTGCCTCAACTTAATATCACATATTGTTCTGTAGGTCTGTTATGCCCCAGACTTTGTTGGCCCGGAGGGGCATAACAATGGACCCACCTATGACCCCAAACACCCACACAAAGACACTAAATTAACTAGGAAGAGGTAAAAACATAAAACATAAGGGTGACACAAACAAAGTCAGACATAAACTGAAGTAACAAGCTTGACACTGAGCCATCCCCGGGAAATACACAGCACTCCTCCTCCGCTGCAACCATAGCTGCTGCTCCTGCTTCACCTGCTGGGTCAAAGAGTGCTGCAACTGCAGTGCTGGACAGGCTCATGCTGCCCTGGTGGAGCCAGGGTCAGAAGAGGAACTACAGGACCACTGGTAAGGATCAGTATGGACTGCTGTTCCAGTATCATGTCTGTGCACTTTCTACGTTTTTGTTGTTTTTGGTTTTGTGTAAGAAATGGAGATGTCTTATGAGGTCATCATGACCTTTGAAAACTGAATGCTTCTTCTTGAAGACTTGAAGAAGCTGTGCCAAGGTATTACTGACATTGTGTCAACATGTAAACAATCTGCCTGCAGCTCTGGCTGTCATTGGTGTGAAGTGATACAACCTCTCTCTCATTTAATTAAGTGTTTAATAAAGTGTGCTCCCAGCTGTTGTCAGGTGCTTCCTGTTTGTTGTAATCATGCTTTGGCTGTGGCTAGAGCTTAACTGCAATTCACCTGTAGCTAATTGACGGCAAGACATGTCCGTTCTGATGATACAAGTCAGTGGTCCTGAAATGTGTGTTTATCTTCTATAACACACATTCGAAGGCGACATCTTTCCACATGCTCTTTTCAAACGGGGCAGAGCTCTGTGGGAAACAGTGGGAGAGACACCAAGGGAGAATAAGGGTGTGACACAACACCTATACATTTTATTTTTTATAGTACTTCTATATAGTATTTGGTATAGTATACTTTTAATTAACTCCTACAATGTTTAGGTTTGTCTGTTAAAACATATAAAACATTACCAAAATATACAGTAAAATACACATAAAAAATAATTTAATGGGGCGCTGTATAGCTCAGTGGGTTGAGCAGGCCTCGCCGCAGCCGACCCCGGTTTGAATCCTGCGTCGGATGTTCCTTTGCTGCATGTCATTCCCCCTCTCTCTGCCTCCCCATTTCCTGTCTCTCCCAACTAACCTATCAATGAAAGCCAAAAAGCCCAAAAGACTTAGAATCAGCTCTCAGGATGTCTGTTTTTAGGATGGGGGGTGTGATGGCCTCCTGCCTGCTGTTTGTCTGTGTTGCATCTCTGCTTTGTCTTTGTTTCTTTGTAGGTCGCTGGCGTATAAGGATCTGGCAGTTAACCTGGACGCCCTCCCTCTTCTGTTCTGCTTGCAGGGCTGGGCTCAGCTCTGCCGCAGCTCCACGTGGCACCATGTGTTTGTTTAGTTAACTATTATGGCAATTTAGTAATGTTTAAGTTGCACTGTCTACTTTTGTTTGAGAAATTACCTTTTCACTTTTTAGTTAAAGCAGAAGTAAGCGATCCGGTGGTTTTGGCTAACTTCTTGTCAGCCGATGGAGTTAGCAGTCCCCGCCCTTGTCCCTACGTCACCACATTCACGCACATCCCTTGGCTGCACACACAGAGAGGACCGCCCCTTTATGCCGTTCTCTCTCCTCATTGGATAAAGGTTGTAGGATACAAGGAAAGTTTTCTCCTCGGCTTACAGCAGAGCAGAGTGACTGACAGACGCGTGTTTCGGACCAAACACTCTATATAAGTGATTGCTGTCGGAAGATATAACTATTTAAGACTTATATGAACACAAACATTCCACTTACTTCTGCTTTAAACGGTGCATTTCTGTGTAATTTGTCCTGGCTTGGAGCCAGGTCATGAAACAAGGAAGTCAATGTCACCTGCTACACTCCACCAAGCCGTTCTGGTTTCCTGGTTGTTCAGGAACTACTCAGGAAGTGGAGGAGCACTCCCAATTCAATTCAAACTACTCACATTAAATGTATCATTATTACTAAAGGAGACAGAGGAATAATTAAACAGGAAACACACTGAGCAGAGAGAGCAGGAGAGAGAAGTCATCTGTAACTAGGCTTGGTATGAACCGCTCTGACCAAATCAACATATCAAACAGTGGGAGTGAGCCACTAAGACCTGCTTGTGATAAAAGCCTGTTATGTTCTGGGGTTGAAATAAATAGACAGAGGCTGTCCTCTGTACAGGAAACAAGGTAAGGTACTCTCTGCTGCATGATATCTCTCTCTCTAAAAAAATAAGAGCCTGAAAAAACTACTTGCATTGAACAGCTCAGTCTTTTTCTTTAGTAAATCTTTGTGGTATTAAATCAGAATTTAACCAAAGGCAGTCCAGCTACATAACCAGGTTTTCACTTAGTCTTGTTATTAGATCACAGATGCCTGGAGGAGATGTAAAGCAACACTGGGATGGTTTTTGGTTGTTAAAGCTACAAATATATCTTCTCCCACATCAACACTTTAGATAAATCACAGAAAAAGAAATACTGAACTTTAAATAAGCTGCAACATAGTGAGTAGTATCTGAACACAACTGAATAAAGTGTGCATTGCAGTTAAATCTCAGTCTTTCTACACCTCCAACACAAATTAATCTTCATCTGTAAATTAAGTACTAATGGAGTCTGATAATGTTTTTGCACCGTATTATACTGTTTGAACTTCTGCTTTACTTCCTTCATACTGTATTTACCAAAATGCTCAGCCCTGCCTCATGTTTGTTTAAGCGAAAACTAATTTCATTAGTCTCCATTTCCCTGGAGGGTTTTAATGTCCCATGATGCTCCGAACGCTCTTCCGCCCGCGCTGAATCTGTTTGGCATGAAAATGCTCTGGTTTCATCATATGCTATATTGTGCAATACATCTGAACCTTCAGCAGAAAATTCCACACTGGGGTATGACACCAAGTCTTTATCAGCCCTGTGTGCCTGTCCAGCGTCTCATTGCTCTGAAATAGATCACAGCAGTTCAGCCCCAAAACACACACACACACATACACACACTGATCCGCAGTAGAGGCATTACCCCTGCCACACTCGCATCAGCATCAGTCTTTTTGACTGGAGGGCCTGTGTTTTTTCTGGGGTCATGGAAGATCAATGTTGACTCCATGGTGTAATCATCTGAGGAATAAGATTAGCATAATTTAGCGCCTATTGAGTTGTCTCACTGGTTGCAGTGGGGAGGGGTGATTAAGGATTGATTGTCCCAGCAGGAGCAGTTGTGAAATTCAGGAGACAAGGATGGAAAGTGGGTGGAGAAAGAGAGCAGAAAGGCAAAGAGAAGGAGAAATAGTTTGAGTTGAATTCCCCCCAGCGCAAACACTGACTAGGCAGTTCACGTGGAGAGTCTTTAGTCCAGCAACACAGTTGGACAGAGTGTGATTAGCCAATCAGCAGCAGCTGCAACAATCAACTTACCTGGCACTGATCTCTGGAACCGTCTCCACTTCTGTCTGCTGCGGCTGAATCCACATCCCCCGCATTCCAACACTTAGATTGTCCGAGTGTGGTGTGGGGTGTGTGGAAGTTTGAAACTATAAAAATACAACATGCTGTCATTTATGTCGAGGTTGAACACAATGCTCTCACATAAAAACACTGGACACTCCAGGTGCTGCAGGTGAAAAACAGACAGCACTGAGATCAGACTACACAAGTTCAGGCTGAACAGGTCAGGGACAAAGAACAGACATGCAGTGTAACATGACAGTGATTTTCAATATCACTGATCATGACATGAGATGATAGGGGTGTACAGCCAGTGCACTATTTGTATTCAGATTTGGATTCGGGAAGAAACCAGAAGTGGGCGCACTGACTTCAGCCGAGCTAGTGCTACGCCGAGCTAGCCGGCTAACTTCCGCTTTAGCTCTCGGCTAACTAGAACGGGAATAAAATAATTTATCGTCCAGCTCTTCTAGACTTTCCAAACGTAATCGGACTGAATGGATCAAATTCTGGTAATGAAACAACTCGTTTCGTGGGGGTTGTGACACTCAAAAAAAATGATCCACTGTTTTGTAGCTGCTTCTTTTCCCATTATTATCTCTGAGAAAAATGCTAAGTTGTTGAACGGTGACACTGGAAGTATTGGTGAGCATTACCGCCACCTAATGTGTTGGAGTGTGAACCAGAATCACCTGGTTATGTGCTGTTGCTGATCTAAACGTTTATTTTTCTTTAGAAAAAAGATCCGAATAATGAGGAGAAACTTCGGACAGCAAAACTATTCGGGATCAAAGCATTATTTGTGTACTTCCGAATACGTATTCGGGTTCGGGTACACCCCTAATATATGATATATCATTGATCATTCAATGATGATGAGAAAAGAAAATGCATTGACCACCAAAATGCTTTTCTGTTGGGTGGATTTGAACCCAGGCTGCACCAGTGCTTCTGGTTGCAGTTATTTGCTGCTGCCCTTTTGTTGTCACAGTATTGTGTCTTCACTCTTTTCAGAGTTGGCCAGCCGTAAACCAGCCAGCCCTGGCCCACAATTCTTTCATCAACACTGTTGTATCTTCACACAGCCGCCTCGGCCACATCATTATGGGCTGTGCTGTGGCATCTATGGCCAGTCTGCCACCGCCCGTGACCAACGTGGCAACAACAGTGGAGAAGTTTCTAATCAGGCCCACGGACACCGGGACCAGTGTTAACCCCATGTTTGGCAAGTGGAAATCCCGTTTTCGGTGTATGCATCGCTTGTCGGAGGGGCTGTCACTGTATGTGACTTGTGTGCTAATAAAGTGGTGAGTGATATAAGAATCGATTTGCCTGGCATCGATTGATTCAGTTTCAGTCCCACGGTGGTGGACAGCTCCCGTTGAGAGCTTCTTTGACGGGATCTTAAGGTTTTTTTTCCAGTTACGTCTCCTGGCCAAGTTAAAGTGTTAAGTGAAAATGTTTTTAAGCCGTCATGACCTTGAGAAAGCTATCCGTGCTCTAATGAGTTCAAGACTAGACTACTGCAATGCACTTTATCTTGGCGTCTCCCAGTCTTCTCTTAGTCGCCTTCAACTTGTGCAAAATGCTGCTGCCCGTCTTTTAACCAACACTAACAGACGTGTGCACATCACTCCTGTTCTTAACTCCCTTCATTGGCTTCCTGTCCTTTATAGAATTGATTTTAAACTTTTAATGTTTGTTTTTAAAGCTATTAACAGCCTCACCCCATTGTATTTATCTGAGCTTTTAACAGTCCATAACCCTGGTAGAGCTCTGAGGACAACCAATCAACTAGCTGGAAGTGTCCAGGTCAAAATGCAAACACTGGGGTGACCGAGCCTTTTCTGTTGCTGCTCCCAGCCTCTGGAATAAGCTCCCTGCCAAGATGCATCTTATTTCTGAACTTGGCCTCTTCAAATCTAGGCTAAAACCCTATTGTTTGTGTGAATAATATTTATTGTTTTTAACAAAATGGGGTGCTGCCCAACATCATTTTAGGAAAAGTCACAGACTGGTGGACTTCAATGTTTTTTTTAAATAAAGTTATGCACAAATGAAAATCAAAGTCGTACAATGAACGGCAGTTGGCGGTTCTAGTGTTAATTGAACCCTTCTTAAGAACCTTCTTATGTCCTTAAAGGTATAATATGTAGGAATTCCCCCATCTAGCGGTGCGGTTGCATATCGGAACGTATTCTTGATGTTGCATTAACGTGAAATGGGGCAGACGTCAGACAGACAACAGACGCTGCATGTAATAGGATAAACAAGCGTCTATGTAAACAAGTGGTCCACCAGCACGAGGCAAAACAATACAGGCGTGACAATATGTTGTCATGGTGATGTCGTATTGTTTACCTGACCCACGTTTTACCGTCTTTCTCTCGTTGAGTAAAATGACATCCGGTTGGTTTGCCGACGGCCATCTGCCTGACTGCACCTGAATGCAACACCAGTGCCTCCGTCCTTCCTCACACTACACAGTGGTGACATTTTCAACAGGCGCTACCTGGAAAACTTTCTCCCCGAGCCAACAGCTCCGCTGAGTTTCCGTGGTTACCTACAGTCACGCTGCCACTCAACGTAAAAAATGGCCGCCTCGGTTCGGTGCGTCGCCCACTTATGTATTTGTAATGACTTGTAACAACTCGATCTAAGGTACAAGAAAGCTTTCATTTGTATGCAGGTGTGATTCCACTTCAGTGAAATACGGATTTATGAAAGCAATATTTGATTTTTGCTAATAAAAAGCAAAATAAGTTACATACTGGGGCTTTAATGTGATCATAGCAAACAAAATTGCAAGTGGAAAACAGACATACTGGGGTTTTAAAGGGATAGTTCAACATTTTGGCAAATCGGCCCATTGCCATAATCACTGTAGTCATAGCAGTAGGTTCATTACCTTTAATTGTTGGTGTAAGCTATTTTTAGAACGGCGGAGCGGACCAGCAGGCTGCTCAGAGCTACACTATGGAAGCTAAAGGAATTTCTTGGTTTCCCTCATCAAACTCATCAAATACAAAATCCCAAAACTCCAAAACGCTGTCCTGGACAAGTTGTGAGCTGCACAATCACCACGCTATGAGACAATAACGGAACGTTACGAAACAGAGCCGTTTTCGAGGTAAATACAGGGTAAATACAAAGTCTGCTTGTGGAAAAACTGAACGTTTCGTAACGTTCTGTTATTATCTCATAGCGTGGTGATTGTGCCGCTCACAACTTGTCCACGACAGCGTTTTGGAGTTGTAAGGTTGTGTATTTGATGAGTTTGATGAAGGAAACCAATAAATTCCTTTAACCTCCATAGCATAGCTCTGAGGAGCCTGCTGCTCTGCTCCGCCGTTCTAAAAATAGCTTACACCAACAATTAAAGGTAACGAACCTACCCCTATCCCTTTAAGAATGATTCAATCTGGGGAACGTGTGTGTGAATGTGTTGCATTCCTCTGTTACTAAAAAAGTAATCAGATTACAGTAATGCATTACACCCAACACTGTTGTAATGTGACCTGTTTTGGATCAAGTCAAAGACCCAGTCAGAGACTTTACTTATTTCACTTTGAGCTCAGCTATAAAACACACATTTCAAATCCTCCACAAACATCCTGTTCCTCATTCTGTATCATCCAGAGGTTTGTTCATAAATATTCATAAATAAATTCCAACCTCTGTCTTTAACTGTCACGGAGGGGGACAACAGAGGGCTCATCAACATCCCCAGTTGCTGTCAGAGAATATAAAGAGCCCATTATTGTGTCTGTTTGAATGGCTGTGAATATCATTACACAGTCCTCTGAGTGCGCTCCGTGCCTCTATGACGGGGGAAAGGTTACATCGCGTTCATTCATCGTAGCCATTACCTGTGTGTTCACAGCTGCTCTCTCCAGATGCCGTTACATTTGGCTCAGAGCATCAGAGTGTGACTGACAGATGCCAGGCGTGATTAGATCCAGCAGGGGGAAGGTGGAAGCTCGCCGACTAAAATACACCTCTGCAGCTCTTAGATGTCAGCCATGAAATGAGACAGACACTCTAAATGAAGGAACAGCTCAAGCTAATATTCCATTACAAATGCTGTTTACTGGTGGTGTCTGGGTTTAGCCCAGCTGCCCATGAATAGGCCTAACGTCTGGCCAAGACTGTGTGTTGGAAGCAAAGAGCGCTGCCAGAGACCCTTCCCTGGAGACCTAAGAAGACATTCCCAACGCTAGAAGCAGGATGCTCCGTATCTCACGCAGCCAATTCCCTGTCAGTCATGTCTGAAATCCTGCCCTTATGCAGACTGAGAGGCAGTCGCAGAGCGCTGCCTCTTGTTGCCGAGGAGTGGCACCATGCCACAGAGGCTCAATTCAGAGCCAAAAAAAACAGCAGATAACATTAATTAGTGACTCCTTTGTCCTTGTGTTTCTGGATGGAGTCCTCTCTTTAATGGATGAAAGTTAAAACTCTCCAACTCAATCATCATTAAAAGGAATTTCACGTTTTTTGCATATCACACAAACCTGATGGCGCTGTGATTACCCCCCCGCCCCCCACACGAAAAATGTTTCCTGCTGCCACCGACGCGTTGTGACAGCACCACCTCCATGCTGCACCTGAACGCCGCATCCTTTCCCAAACATCCGCATCTTTGCAAGATTCACAGTATAATAGTGTGTGATTGTGAGGTAATTAGAGTGGAGCTGGAGAAAACATCGCACCAACACCATTATGGAGTCTTGTTTCCTGCTGGGAGTTGATAATCAAGAGTGAAATCAACACTTTTAATGATTTTAAGAACTGTATTTACTGCTCAAGTTGACAAACAATGCTCCAATCAACACTGAAGATTAGTTCTGTGAATGGTCCGACTCCGAGTGGAACTGTGGTGTGAGGCTCCAGTTTGTTCACAATAGTACTCAAAGATTTTATTTATTGCATTACCACAAGCTGTAGTTTGATTGGTCACATACTGTAGTTAGTTGCATGACTTAAAATGCTTAACACGTGTGTAACCATTCGTGGTGAGAACTCGACCCAATGGGCTCTATGCACAGCTCCACTACTTCCTGAATTTAAGACAGCTCCTTTATTTCCTGTCTTACATTATTGGATAAACTGATTGTGTCTGACCATTGTGACTACTCAGACACACCTGGATTAATCAGTTTGTCCAATAATGTAAGACAGGAAATAAAGGAGCTGCCTTAAATTCAGGAAGTGGAGCTGTGCATAAAGCCCATAATGCAGACTCCAACAAACAGGTACGATGGAAAACGCAAAGAACACACAGGGAAACCACAGGAACATGGCTTGGACAACAGGTCATCTGACAAAGACAATGAGAAATGAGACACAGGTGAGACACATGACTGGAGGGAGAGAACAGGAAGACAAGACAGGAACTTCAAAATAAAACAGAAATTAAACATGGGACGTGAGACACAAACCATGACAACTACTACTACTAAAAAAACGAGGTGCAGAGTCAAACTGTATCTGGTGTTGCATTATTGTGCAATCCTGACCACGCCCACTTAGGAGACAGGCAGTTACATTTGATGCTGCTTGTGATGTAGAGTCTCTTTGACTGGGTGGAGTCAGGTGCTACCAAGCTCTGAGCTTCTCGCCCACTCTTTAACCCTCCAGTTGTCCTTCTGGGTCAAGGAAGGAAGGAAGGAAGGAAGGAAGGAAGGAAGGAAGGAAGGAAGGAAGAAAGGAAGGACAAAGGGAAAGAAGGATGGAAGGATGAAAGGGATAGAAGGAAGGAAGGAAGGACGAAGGGAAACAAAGTGGGAAGGAAGGCAGAAAGGACGAAGGGAAAAAAGGAAGGAAGGAAGGGCAAAGAGAACGATGGGAAGAAAGAGGGAAGGGAAAAAGGAAGGAAAGATAGATGGAGGAAGGGAAAGGATTGGGTCAAAAAAGAAGGAAGAAGTAAGGACGTAGGGAAGGAAAAGGATTGTGGAAAGAAGGAAGGGAAAAGGGAAGGAAAGAAAGATGGAGGGAGGGACCAGACCAGGTCAACTGGATCAAAAGAGGAAGGAAGAAGAATTAAGGACGAAGGGAAGGAAGGAAGTGTGGTATATTGATGTGTTGATGAAAAGAAGGGATCACCGCCGACACGTCTTCACTTGTGTTCAAAAAGAAGTTTATTAACAAGTAGAAGAACAGTATACAAAAAATGCCGAATCCTGAAGCATCCCTGGTGCCAAAGTGAGATCTTCTCCCTATGGCTCAAAACCATGATCATATACATAGGCGGCCTTACCTATGTTTCAACCGTTTCAATTGAAACGGGCCCCAGCCACCAGGGGGGCCCCCAGCTGCCAGCCACCAAGTAAAAGACAGTACAATAATTCATAGGTTTCACCTTATCATACACACACACACAGGCCTACATCCACCACACAACAAACAGCTCTGTCCACCGTGCGGTCACACACTCGACCCCTGATCCGCTCTACAACCACTGATGCGCGTTATAATGCCACACCGCGACTGTAGCCTACTAATCGCTCCTAATTAATAATACGGCAGAAAATATCAATAACAACGTATCTTACCTTTGAAAATGACCCGCAAACTATCAATAGACCCTCGTTTTCCTTCTCCCAGTATTATTCCTTTTCTCTTAGTGTTTGTTTTTCCTGCTTTCCTCCTGACGTGCGCCCAGTTGCGTAACCTGATGATTGACGTCTGTCAATCACTTTCCTCCTCTTTCCTTTTTTTCCTCGGGTTAAAATGCCTCCAAACAGGCGATCTATGAGTACACTATGAGCACAGCGAGAGCACAACTAAAATGTGATATTATTGGCAGCTTATTTACAGATTGTAATAATGGAGGAGACAGCTGTCTGTGGCTGCTCCAGCACCGCAGCACCGACAGGATCAGCGCCTGTAGACGTCTGTCTGTCCGCATGTCTCGTCCTTTCCTTGTCCGTGGTGCTGAAATAACGCGGAGCACTTTGCTCTCATTACTTTTGTTGCCAATTTAAATTCAGAATATTGTTAAAGCCTGTAGTTTGTCTGAAAATGTACATAATGATTTTGCTTTTTGATGAAAACCAACTTCACGCCTCGTTTTTTCTGCTAAGTCCTGGTTTCTTGCCCTGATAGTGACTTTAACACTTAATGTGTTGTGCGTACCTGGGATGCATGGATAGTGCGTTTACTGCGTCCTTTCAGGTTTTAAAGCATCAGCGACACATGGGCACATAGCTGGCAAATAATTTTATGTTTAACAGGGTAGGGCCTCATATGAAATATTGAAACGGGCCCCCAGATGTCTAAGGCCGCCACTGATCATATATACTTTCTAACTCTAAAACTTCACCTTCACCTTCCAACATAAGGATATAGCTTACCATAATAGGCTCTGACTGCTCGACATTAACATGAACAATCCATGTATCTGTTAATCTAAACAATTCCTGTAAGTGTTTAACATACGCAGTTCATGTTTTGCGTCTATGAACATGTTTTATGACCTTGCATTCATACTCCAGACGAGGCTAACATAAACTTAAGTAAGGCTCTCACAGGAAAAATGTGAACAACAGGGAAGACATTCTCCTAGGGTACATTTCAAAAGAGCCACTCATTATCTAATCTAATACTGTTACTAAACACCTAATGCGACATCTTTATATATCTATAATGTATGTTCGTCTTTCTCTCTTATAACATCTACCTTCGATTTGTTTACTTCTAAGCAAAACATGTCCATAAAGCAGAGCACCAATTCACACTTTCCTTCAATTCCCAAAAAAGGGCACACATAGCCTACAAAGAAGAACATAATACATGATGTTAAACCTAAAAGTTCAGGTGGATAATACACTACAGAAGGCAAAAAGCAAGGGGAAAAGAAGAATCCTGAGGTTGAGTCACAGTGGCTCCATCCATCTTCATCTACAGTCTGTGTCAGTATGTGGCTCCTAACACTGGATGCACTAACACATTGCTGTTTGCCTCCAATTGAGCGTTTCTCTGTCAATTTTCCACATGTTAAATCTATTAATTTTTTTTACACTGTAGTAGCATCAGTTTCAGTCTGAACCCAACCCAGCATAGTGTAATGTTAAGTTGAAAATTCAGTTTTTAATGGTATTTTTAAGCTATAAAACATTGATAGTACCTTGTTTCTATAACATTCAGTGTCAGGTTTCAGGGCGACAGTAGTGGTCCTCTGGAGACAGTGGTTTGGACTTGCCCTGGTGGACGGAGCGTGTTGTCTGTCCTGTGTGTGTGGGCTGTTTGTTGTCTCTGCTGCTGTTATTCTCTGTGCAGTGGTGTGATAAGAGCTGCTGGGAGCTGATCTACACCTAGCCTCTGTGTTCAGCCTGTTTGCTTTTGATTGTGAGTCGGCCCCACTGCAAGGACAAGACAAATGTGCAGCTCTGACCTCAGTGACCTCAGATCACCGCTGTATGCCCACTCTCTCCCTCTCTCCCTCTCCTCCTGTGCTGTTTTTGGCTCAACACCATAAATACTTCCTGTGATTGGGGAGCCTTTGTCTCACTTATTGATGAAATGCTGTGGCCTGTGCTGTAATGCCCTTTTCCTTCTAGTCCTGATGTATTGTTTTATAAAGAGAGGTTCCCTGTGCTGTTTAGCAAAAGAGTTCCTTCTAAAATGACCTTTCTGTTCCAACACAAAAGTGTTATCATAGAAAACGTAATTGTTAAGTTGTACTGTATAGCAGACAGGTCTTTGATTCTGTTTTCAGTCATGAATACATTGAAACTTTAGGTCTATCCAGCTCCATTAGTTGGTCTGTAATTTCTGTTTCTCCTGTGCTGCAGGCTTCGTTCACCCAAACCTGCATGAGTGGATTTTAAACAGTGACTCGAACCACGTCCAAAAAGCAGCATTATGGCTGCAGGTCAAAGCTTAAGTCAAAGTGCAAATGCTGTCCAGAGCCAGCAGTAATGCTGATACAATACCAAAACCAAAACAACACTTTTTCAGACTCAACTTTGAGGAGTGTGTATTATTTTCTATTATTTTCTGTCCTTTTTTATTGAAGGTAACTAATCAGTTGAAATATAATTAACAGTTTGAAACAGGTTTCCTTCTATAATATTGTGAAAAGGTTTTTTCCCTGATCTTTTTTTTTTTTAGCATATTTGTCACATCTAAATGTTTCATATCATCACACAAAATGTAATATTAGACAAATATAACCCATGGTCTCTTGGTGTCAACAACTGCAATAAAGCATTTGTGAGTCCTGCAGTTCTTTAGAGGTTGTTTTGGGTTCTTTTGTGACCTCCTGGATAAGTTGTTGCTCTTGGACTATTTTGTTAGGGCAACCATCTTAGTAAGGTTCACCTCTCTCCATTTGTGGATAATGGCTGTCATCGTGGTTCACTGGAGTCCCAAAGCTTTAGAAATGGCTTTGTAACACTTTCCAGACTGACACATGTCAATGATTTTGTTTGTTCATCTGTTTGAGATCTTTGAGCCTCCTTCACTTTGTCAGACTGCTTCTAGTGAAGTGAACAGGCCTGGGTGTGGACAGTCAGTACGTTTACATGCAGAGCTTAATCGAGCTATGCTCAAAATTCGCCCCCTCATGCGGAGTCACCTGTTGTTTCAGTGGGTTAATACGCCGCCCTGCCCTGTTGATTTTTCTGTCACCTCCTAAAAAACTGAATATAAACAACGTAGTAAGCTTAAAGGACAATTCCAGGCGAATTCAACTCGGGGGTGTATTTTCCTATCATTTTAGGTCTAAAAGAATGAATCTGAAGATTTTCAGTTTAATCACTCCTGTTTTGCGGTAGTTGCGTCTGTCCCTGCATCGCCACGGCAGCAATGAATGGGAGTGGATGTAAGTTCCGCTGTTTAGAGCCCTCAAAGCCGCAATTTTTTTCCACAGACAGCGTCAGATGGCTACTCAAACATGCACCGAGAAGTTTATTTACTTCAAGCAAGCCGACATGTTTGTAAAACTAGATCTAATTCAAAGTCTCCCGGAGTCTCGCGCTAGACCCAGTTGCTGTGCGCGGTGTGTTCACATGCAGTGGGAAAAGCCGACCAGATGCGTCAGTCTGGGCCGGATTTGCACTGAGAATAGGATACGGGCTCCCCCCCCCCCCCCTCTCTCTCTCTCTGTTTTTAATAAAACACTCGCGGTAGCGCTGTGTGAAATGCATTGAATCAGCGCTGATGTTGGGTTTTTTTCTTTACTTTGCCGGGTTCGGGCGGCTTCTCTGCTCCACTTTGTGCCGTCTCTACGGTTGTGGAGCATGCGCACATGCATTGCCCAGTTATACTCTGACTAAGGTGTATACATGACAGAGCAAATCGAATTCCAATCGCATTATCTGGGTGTCTTAATCGGAGTTCTCCAACTCCGATTTCAGTCGGACTAAGGTGTTTACATGCACTTCAGTTGTCCAGTTATAGTCAGATTAAGGCAATAATTAGTTTTTTTCAAGTGTCATGTAAACGTACTGAGTGACATTGAAGTCAGCTTTCTAAAAAAAAAAAAAGGGTTATCACAGTTAGTTTATGGTTTAACAGGGGTGGGGGTGGGGGTACTTTTTCAAATGGGACCTGGTAGGTTTGGATAGCTTTTTCCCTTAGTAAATGAAATCATTTAAAAACTGTATTCCATACTCACTTGGGTGTCTAATATTACATTTTGTGTGATGATCTGAAACAATGAAAAAAATAATAATCGGGGACTGGGCAAATACTGATTCACAGCACTCTACCTCCTTCACTGATCACCATTCACACTGAAAAATAAAGGCTCCGACTGAACCAGAACTAATCCTTCTTTCATGCCAAACCTAGCACTTACATTACCGACATTGCAATTCACCTGCTGTTTGTTCTCCCAGTGTGCGTTAAGGAAGTCTGAAGCCTCTAGCCTCAGTCAGAGAGGAGGAGCAGGCTGCTCAGGAGACTTCCAGTCATCACGCAACTGTCCTCACATGTGAAGCCCAACCTGAACAGCCATCGACCATCAGACACAACCAACAACCTACATTTGTACTGTAGCTGTAATAATTATGGTTTAAAATCAGTACTCTTTGAACAGTGGATCAATTCATTTATACATAGATTTACATACATATTTTTTCTCCTTTCCCATCCCCAACAGCAGATGCAGGAGAAGACCACCATCATCTTAACAAACTCAGCTTTGGCCTCATTTTACACAAATATCCTCAAAGTAAACAACGACAACACTACCCTCAACACACTAGAGGGTGAAGCATTGGAGGAGGTGGAGAGCTTTACCTATCTTGGCAGTATTGTTGACAAACTGGGTGGGAATGAATACTGATGTTAAAGGGATAGTTCAACATTTTGGAAAATTGTCCCATTGCCATAATCCCTATAGTTTTAGGAGTAGGTTCATTAGGCTACCTTTTATTGTCAGTGCAACCTGTTTTTAGAACGGTGGAGCAGAGCCGTGAGCTGCTCAGAGCTACGCTATGGAGGCTAATGGAATTTCTTGGTTTCGCTCATCAAACTCATCAACTACACAATCCAACAACTCCAAAACGCTCTGGTGGACAAGTTGTGACCTGCACACTATGAGATAAAAATGTAACATTACGAGACAGAGTTGTTTTCGAGGTAAATGCAGAAACTGCTTGCTAAAAAACTGCTCCCATTTATCAACACCTGCCTCAGATTATCCAAAGACGCTAGAGTTGGCCATACAGTACCCTTCACAACCCTGCATCGAACATTACAAGATATGCCGTCTTCTGGAATACTCAAGAGAAAAGGAAAAAGAGGCAGATCCAAGAAACACCTGGCTCCGTACCTGGCTGATGCAGATGTGAAGGGGTCTGGTTTTACATGGGGGTGAGCTGGCCCAGGACCAGCGTGTCTGAAGAGCTTTTGTTCTTGGCCTATGCCCAAAATTGGGTTAGGAATCACTATAAGTAACTCTCAATAAACCACATGAAAATATGGAAACCATCTTGGTTTTATTCTGAGTTCTCATGCAGAATCAGAATGAGTCCTCATACAGCCCATCACCTCCTACTGAACATGTAAACCTTCAAAAACAGGTCATGAAAAGGCCTATATAGTTTTTATTGTTGGTCCTGGTCTGTTCTGTTCTTTTTTTTTTTTTGTAGAATTTATAGAGTGTACTTCAGGTCAAATCCTTTAACGTCTAATGAAGATAAATGACCAAAGCTACACTTGCTAATAAATGTGCCGACCGTGTGGAAGTAATCCACAATGTTTTAAGACAACATAAATGTATAAAGCTCAGAGGTGCTGCAGTATTTCCCCCTCAGAACAGCAAACATAAAAGCGAGGAGTGATCATGGAGTGAGGTTCTGCTTCTTCCTCTCATGTGGGAAACTATAAATGAAAAACTGCATTCAGAAGCAGCATCGCCCATTTAAATAAAGAAAAAAAGAAAAACACGAATCCATATAGTGAGACATTAAGCACCACCATGTCTCACGTCTCTACAATATTGTTCTTTAACCCGAGCCTTACACTGTTTTGCCAATCATTTGGGCTGTGCAACAGTCAATAATGGGTGAATCTGACGCTGGAATGGAGGGGAGGGAAAGGCTGACAGCATTGCAATGTCGCTCCATTTTAGCCTTTAGATCAGCCAGCATGTAATACAAAGTGACAGGCAAAGCAGACTCCAAAAATCAAAGCCTCCTTTAGCTTCCACATTCTGCGAATAGAACTATTTGAGTGGCTTAGAAAAACTTCAAAGCCGGAGAGAAGGGGACTTTTTTAATTTCAGATAAGGCCCTGGAGCTGAATGTGAACTGCTGGAATTGTAGAAGTTCACATCTTAATCGACGTGACCAGCTGAATTGAGGAGCGAAGAACTCATCTTCTGAGTCCTGTTTTTCTTTCTCCCTCCTGTTTTTTTCCTCCCTTTTTTGTCTTCAAATTTGTATAATTGAAAGATGTTGCCAAACCTTCAGTGAGAGAGCGAGTGCACACTGATTTAAGAAGAGCTTTGGTTAGTACTAAATACATTTACTTGGTTAAGCTGCAGCAGCATCATCAGCTCCATTGACTTCAGTGCGATGCTGTTGTCATTATCAAGCCGAGATAATCTCTCCTAAGTCAGAGTCAGCCTTCCTGCATGAGCAGGCAAGTCAGTGGCTTTCAATGTATTAAGCTATTGACTGTGTGTGTGTGTGTTCAGGTTCACTCTCAGGCAGGCTGCTGCCAACATATTGCTGCAGACGTGTGCTTCTGTAAAGACTCAGGATCAGAACTGTTTTCAGCATTCACCTGTTTTCCCCTATGTGTTCTGAGTCCATCTTCATGATGTGAATTCCTCTGGATTTACACAGTGTTTCCCTTTTGTCATTCTCCAGTGTGTTCTTGAGTCCTTTGACTTTTTTTATGGCTGTTTCTTTTTTTTTTTTTTGATATTCCTTTTGTGTACTGTATGTGTGTTGAGGTTAGGGTTTAATAAAATACCCATTTTCCACTTGCAATTTCATTTGCTATGATCACATTAAAGCCCCAGAATGCAACTTATTTTGCTTTTTATTAGCAAAAATCAAATATTGCTTTTATACGTATTTCACTGAAGTGGAATCACACCCGCATACAAATGAAAGCTTTCTCGTACCTTAGAATGAGTTGTTACCATAGACTGTAAAAAGAATGGACGTCGCGTCCGTGACGTCACCCATTGGTTTTGGGGAGTCGTTTTTGTGACTCAAATATGGCGGCCTGAACAGCGCCATGTTGGATTGGCCGGCCGAGAACCCGCCCACTGGCCTCGAAGCAGCTGTCCACGGAGCTGCTCGGACCTGTCACTCAACGTTTCCGCGCCCTAATTGGCCAGAACTTTAACCTAATAACAGTAAAACTGTAGAGTTTAAAAAAAATTCACCCCCCTCAGAGTGTGTGCGGGGGTAGAAACTATCGATTGAGACGAAAAAACGTTCTGACACCAGGCTTTTAACATGTTTACTGAGGATGTAAAGTCGGCGATTTTAACACGGGGGTCTATGGGGAATGCTCCCTTCTGACACCAGCCCCCAGAGGAATCCGAGGGGATTGCAGTTTTTTGAACGCGGAAGTGAGCTTCACTTCTCAGACCGACAACTGCCCCCTTGGTTGTTACAAGTCGTTGCAAATACATAAGTGGGCGACGCACCGAACCGAAGCTGCCATGTTGCATCGCCATTTTTTACGTTCAGTGGCAGCGTGACCATAGGTAACCATGGAAACTCAGCGGAGCTGTCGGCTCGGGGAGAAAGTTTTCCAGGTAGCGCCTGTTAAAACTGTCACCACTGTGTAGTGTGAGGAAGGACGGAGGCACTGATGTTGCATTCAGGTGCAGTCAGGCAGATGGCCGTCTGCAAACCAACTGGATGTCATTTTACTCCACGAGAGAAAGACGGTAAAACGTGGGTCAGGTAAACAATACCACATCACCATGACAACGTATTGTCACGCCTGTATTGTTTTGCCTCGTGCTGCGGCGGACCACTTGTTTACATAGACGCTTGTTTATCCTGTTACATGCAGCGTCTGTTGTCTGTCTGACGTCTGTCCGATTTCATGTGAATGCAAAATCAAGAATATGTTGCGACATGCAACCGCACCGCTAGATGGGGGGAATTCCCACATATTATACCTTTAAAGCGGGCCACATATTGAAAATACACAAGTCAAAAGTACAAGCCCCTTTCCTCAGACTTCTCTCTGAAGCCACGCCTCCATAGCTCAGGAACCCGCAATGTTTGTTCAGCGTTGTGTATATAATGGAAAGCGACGTCACTGACATTGAGATTTCATTGGGCCGCACCACGAAGGTGATACCATCACTTCCAATGTAATCCTGATGTGAGCGATGCAGCATTCGGCATTGTCATTACATATAGAGGGGCTTCAGCCGAACATGCACGGGGTTAATGCATGAAGAGCAGTACGGACAGAGGAAAGAGGGAGGGACAGATGGTAATTTGACACATCACGATCCAATTGACTTGAATGTGACATTCAATATGATTGGAGGGTGTTTTTACAGACTTGTCTGTTCCACAGGTGACTGACTTTTTTCGTTTTTGTGACAAAGCATTACATAACTTAGTTACAATCGGGGTGTGAAGAGGATTTCGAACAATTCAGAATGCTCCAGAGAGAGCTCCCCAACCCTACCTTTAACCCTGTATTGCCAGCAGCTGACAGTAAAAGCTGTCCTGCTGTCATCAGTCGTCTCGGTGCATTTTGCTGCAGCCCTCCTCCATCCCGTTCTTTATCACTCTTCCTCACATCTCCAGCATCTCTTCTTCCCGTCAACAGGACCACCACCAGTGTTCAGACCGCAGCGCAGGATTTCTTCACTTCACACAGCCTCACTCCTTATCTGATGGAGATGTGCAGGCCTATTTATGGGGTAGCATTAGATGTCTAAAATGTACCCATGATTCCTTTACAAACATGACTAAATCTATTAAGTGATAAACACATAACAATTTCTAAGTATTCTTATTGATGAAAATCTCACTTGGAAAAGTCATATTACGTTCATTTCAAACAAGATTGCAAAAAATATTGGAGTAATCAGAAGAATATGTCATTTACTGCCTAGAAAAATCCAGATCAATTTATATTATACTATGATCTATCCTTTCATTTCATACTGTAATATTATATGGGCAAGTACTTTCAAGAGCAACCTCAACTGTATGCTACTTTACAAAAACGATTAATCAAAATGCTAACATTTTCCAACAGATCCACCCCATTGTTTCAATCCCTGAGCATTCTTCCCATCTTTGCTCTGAATATTTTTCAAATATGTATTTTTGTTTATTAATCCATCCATAAGTTACTTCCAGTCTGTTTCCATTCTTTATTTCAGTTAAATTTCAACACATGGTCAGCAAATAATCTTGATTCCACTTTTTTCAGGTCTACCTTTTCTCAGTTCTCAATTAGATTCAGAGGTCGCCACCCTTTGGAACCCATTACCAGTCCACATTAGAAACTGCCCAAGTATAAACTCTTTCAGGAAGGAAATAATTCATTTTTTATTGGCCCAGCTGAGCAATTTTGACAGAAGTGGAGGGTCTTTGTTGCTGCCCTATGCGCCAGCCGGCGTAATGGGGATAAGTAAGCAAGTAAGTTGAGTAATGCATAACCACCTGTCTTCCTCTACATCACTACAGAACAGAACTTCTCTTAACTGTTTTATGATGTTTTTCACATTATTGTACATCTTATTTTTTGTTGAATGTTTGACCACTTGACAAGCGCTTAGGGTTTTTTTTGTTTCTCCTGCACATTTGTGATATGTTGTATCTATTCTATATATTGTATGTTTTTTTGTTGTTGTTCTACTCTTTTACTTGCTGTCTTATACATTTTTTCTAATAAATCAATCAAATAAAATAAAAAATCACATAGTTTATTCTATTCGGTGAAAATAAAACGCTGAAGTAATAAGAAAACAAAATCATTCTCTACTTTGTATAAAAATTTAAATAAAGCAGCGTTAGACATCTCCATGGTGAACTCAGTCAGCATGATGAGGTCATGTTCACCTTCTTCCCCTGGTGCTTCTCACCCGGCAAACACAAGGCAAGCAGAGGCACAGTGAATCCAACAAATGGAAAATGGCACAAGTGCTGTTACCATAAGCCAAGAAGAAAATGAAGCAATAATGTGAGCATAATAGTTGGAATGAGTTGTTATGGATTTGAAGAGTGGCTGCAAAGCAAAAAAAAAAAAAAAAAAAAAATCACACTATTTAGCCGTCTCTCACTAAAAAACAACAACTAATCAATTTTCTCTCTCAGACTAACTTCATTGGACTCGAGTGATTATGGGCCAAGGATTTTACTAATTTCCTTTGTGAGAAAACAACCCCCTGCTCCTTAAGCAAACTAATGGCTTGGGCAGGCAGCCATGCACAGGCATTAGGCACACTGCTGTTAACAATGGGTAAATATTCCTCCACTGTTCAGCTTGGATTGAAGGTGGAACTGAAGGCTGCTCACTCCCGTCTGCAGATACACTGGAAACATTTTAATTAGAAAACATTCATCAGAGATGTTCTTCACATGTTTAAACTTCAGTCCTCACATTTCTCTTTCTTCACCTGCAGCTCTATGAGATTTAATGGATCCTAATAATAGGGAAAAAAAGAATGATGTGATTCGATTAGTCAAAGATTCACTGTCAACTTAAGTGCTTCTGACTGATGGAAGTAGCAAGATAATAAGATTTATGGCTCACAAGTCATTTTTCCAAATCAAAGTCAAGTCACCAAGCAGAGTCCTCATCTTTGATTTACAGTGTAGTGCAATGGCTGCTGCTGTAGATACAATGTGATACAAAATATTTTGTTGTTTGTCACCAACATAGTACAGACGCCACCATGATAAAGTATTTTCAATTCTCATCTAATCGCTTTAATGCTCATTCCTGAGATCTGTGGATGTTAAGTACAAAAGCACTGTCACCTCTTTTCTTTTAAAAGAATGTGACTAAAATATTCTTTAGGGAAAATAAAAACTACAGATTTTTCAAGCGAGCTGCTTTATTCAGATAGTAGCTTGACAAGGTTCATTGTGCCTTCCTCTTATCTCTATACTGTATACTATTTCTTTTAAACAGACAAATAGTAAGAGATCTTTTACCTTGACCTGTTATTGACTTACCTGCAGTCTTCCTCAGAAGCATGACGGCCGTGACATGTCCTTTATCAGCTGATGCTCTCCTTCTGTTGCAAAAGAAACAAAACCAACAGCTGCATCATGGACTGAGACAGAGCAAAAGTCATTGGATCAGAGTCAAACAAACATAAACGCTGGATTTAAGGAGGCAATAGAAATAAGGGGGCGGGCCAAAGACACAATAAACAGGGACGAGGGAGCATTCATGCTCCAGAGACCATCGGATGGCGGGTGGGGGGCGTGGCCAGCCAGGAGGGTCTGTCAGGCCCGTCAGGCTGAACATGCCTGGGAACATCAGTTGACAAATGACACGTGACAGCCGTCTGCTGCAGGCAACAGTTGCAAAAGGTCATGGTAAAGGAACATCTCCAAATGATTTGCCTGTTTAAAAGAAACAGTACAACCTGCTTCATTCAGAGTTTCTGCTCTGTTTGTTATGGAGAGGAGGCCACATCTGTGGATAATTCAGAGGATGAACATCTGGTTCATTAGTTATCAGAGAAGACAGACATACGTTCATTTCTCCTTTCTACTATGTTGTGGGACACTCATTGTAACTATCTGAGACTGTCAGCGTGAAAAAAATGCACGTTTATAGGGCAAACTTTGATGGGAGCCACTTGCCCGGTTGAAGAGCGTTAGCTGGGCTGCAGGCTGCCTGCCCGGCTCAATACTGGAGCCACCTCAATAATTGTATTATCCATCACTAATGTACACAGAAAAACATGTGAAAACAGGGCCCAGGTTGAAAAAAACCTAAGTTTCCCTTTAAGCCAGTTATTGGGATGTGCAGCTGGTAAATGCCTGAGACACTTTGTCTTTCAGAAATGTGACTCTGTTCTGTTGGATGTACATGACATGCAGATGATTCTCACCCACATGAGAACCAGAACTATTTGCTACCAATGACGTCCCCTCCAAACAGAATGACATTTAAACAAAAAACAAAAACACTAACGATCACTGTTTTGAAGTGGGACCAGAACACCATGTCAAAAAGTAATAAAACAAAATACTGAAGACTCAAACTTTGAGGGAACTACATGAAGTGATAAAAATTGCTGCTGTCACTTCTCCTGTTTCTGTCTTCAATTGAAGTCACACCGGCTATATTTCAAGATGACATTTCATTTGGCCTCGGTGGGAAACAGGTTTCCTCACAAACATAATGGCCTGGTCTAGAGTCTCTCTAAGTGTAATTACTCTTAAGGGCGACTATTGACACCACTTCAATTGGTTTAGTTGACTTCACCTGGAAAAGTATAAAAAGTTTAACCACAGCCTACAGGCTGTTGTTACCTTAAAGCTTCTACTGTGAGTTCAACTTCTTCAGATTTGGCACCAACATCCATCAGGACACAAAGATGAACCGAATAGATTTTGGTGTTACAGGATCAAAAGTCAGCATGACCTTTAACTCAAAAATCAGCAATTAGCAATTAAGCAATTATAATCATCATAAGCAATTATGACAAAGTTGAACACAAATGGTTCATATTTGTTATGACTCAGTGGTTCCCAAACTGTTAAGGTGGTGCACCCCGTTCTACTTCCCATCCTAAATGATGCACCCCCAATGCCCGACACGTTCAAAAAAAGGCATATAGCTGCATTCAATAAAATAATAACAACATTAAAAAAATATGCCTATTGAGCTCTCACTTTCAAAAAAGTGGGGGTGAATAATAATGTAAAAAGTAAACAGTATGCTTACCCAGCCAGCCCTCAATTAATCAGCCTACAGGCTACAACTCATAGCAGCAGTGATTATTAGAATATAAAACCAGTCATTTTAATCAAATTGCAACAAATACTCTACTGCACAAAGAAAAAATGAGAAAGACAGTTTCCCTGTTTTCAACCAGCTCTGCATTTTTGCACATTTGCATGCTAGCTGTCACAACAAGCCACTTGCAGTTTGTGCCGTGTAGCTAAGCTGCTGGCAGGAAGTCAAGTGCATTTACACTGTAAAAAAAACACATTTGAAACAATATACTGTATGAGTTATTTATTTATTAGTAAATATAATGCCATAGTGCTGCCATTACCTTTTTCATGGTAGTTTGCGTGCCACAGGGTGTGTGCACGCCACAGTTTGGGAATCCCTGCTCTAGATAAAGAGGGATTTAAAGTAGTCTAGATTGGAGGAGTATGTTTGTTTTGGTTTTCTGCAACTCAGTTCTTGTTGTTGCACTGCTTTTGAATGTGCAGCTCATTTCACCTGAGGGAAGTCCTTTGGGAAGTCTAGAAAAGTTCAATTCCATGCAACCATTTTTGTAGGAGCCATATTTCATTTTTATTCATGTGACTTAGCACCTCCAAACAATGTATTTTGTTTTATGAGACCTGAGGCTGACGCTGGCCCCGGGTCATGTCAGGTTATGTGAGGTTACTGTCATTTTGCACAGGTGTAGCAAATTGTGGAGAGAGCCCAACAGTTTTCGACTGTGCTTGTTGTGCTTTTCTGTTGATTTCCATTGGATTGGTGATAGAAGGGTAAGTATTGATTCTGGTGAGGAAATAAATTGCTCATATGATGTCAAATGTAAAGGAGGAATCCTGTGGGTCTTATTTATACCTGAATAGATGTCAAAACGATTAGTACCAATGAACAATTAGCAGCCAGTAGAGCCAATGTACAGGACTTACAACGTGTCACATGTATATTTATGTAAAACAGCTTCTATGTGGGGTGTGCAGTGGTCACACCCCACATAGAAGCTGCCTCTAGGATGTTATCTGACTTGACTGTGACAGTAAATGCAACAGCACTGAAGTCTCTCCTGATACAGTATCAACAACATCAAAAACTGGTGTTGAAGCCTCGAGTTTGTCACGGCGTTATGAAGGATGCACTTCACAGTTTAGTGCAGATTTAGAAGTAGCACTAACCCAAAACACAGACTGTTTTCATGTGAGGAGTTGGCTGGGTTTTGTCACCGCGTTCTGCCTCACCTCCAGCTGCTTAGCTTGTTTCATTATGTCCAAGTGTAGCAAAACAACCCTGTAGCAATCATAATCCTGTAGTCTGTGTCAGTCTTTGGAAAAAAAACTCCAAAGAAAATTCCATTCCCGTGCTTTCAAAGACTGGCTTTCACACTTCAGAGATGACTTAGCTGCAGGCGAGCGCCGGGAAACCCACACAGTATCCACGCTACAGAGGAGCAATAATGCAGTCCTCTGGACACGCAGCAAAAAATATTTACTTCGCAGCAGCGGCTGGAGACATCGGGGGGGAAGTTCTCTCTAACCTTGATGCAATCGCCCCGGGGTGACAGAGCTCCTCACACGTCTGTAAAGTGAACTGCAGATCCGTCTGCATTCTGATGTAAGCAGAGTGTGTCTTCCAGAAGCTGTGTAATCGTCTGTAATGTATGCTGCTCTGTTAGTCGAGTATTCAGGAGGATTTAAGAGCTGTAGAGTGAAGATTGTCACACAGCTCGCTGTCAGTGTTATGAATGAGATAAACACATGCACGCATGATTTCTTTTGTGCAGAGCCTCCCACGTGTGTAATTATAATTCAACTTTATGTACAGTAAACACACCCACACACATACCTACAGTGTATACAACCCTCAGCACTCACTCCCCAGTCGATAGCGCCTCTTAATCCCCCTTCCCCTCTCTCTCTGTGAAGCTCAGGCCTTGTGCACACTAAGAAATGCTGGGTTGTTTTTTCAACCCAACTGCTAGGTTGAGCCTGTTGGTTAATTTAATTGGGTTATTTTCATTGAATTGGGTATTCTGAGAACCCAATTCGCTAGGTTATTTCTGTTGGGAATGGAGTTATTAGCTGTTGGGTTGTAATTTCTATAATGTCGTGTTGGTTTATTTTTGGACTACCCAACACATTGGGTTGATGTTCGGTGGGAGGAGTTTCCCAGCATGCTTTGGGACAGTGTGTTTCTGAATATAAGTGTAGGTTCCAACCAATGAAAGAAATGATGTTATTTGCCATGATATTGTCAAATTGTGAAATTGCCTTGGTTGGAATAAATAGAAAGAAAGAAAGAAAGAAAGAAAGAAAGAAAGAAAGAAAGAAAGAAAGAAAGAAAGAAAGAAAGATATTTCTGTAAAATATCACCACAGATGTTATCTGCTACAGCTACACAATCTTTAGTGATACTGTACTACACACTTATTTACTAATTCAATGTTCTACTTAGTTTACAATTACTGTTATGGAAATAAGCACTTAGACACCATAAGTGAATTTATGTGTTTGTTTAGTGACCTCCCTTCCTTTATGTGCTTTTAGTGTATCTGTTCTGAGGATAATAAATAGCATTCCTCCTGTAGTCAAGTGGTGTATGAGGCACAGGCCGCTAAAGTTAGTCTCTGTTTGAGTTAATGTTACTATAGAACCCTAGCCTGCCACAATATAGTATTTAAGATGTAAGTTTGTGATGCACTGTTGAGTACTCGCTTCAGGGATCGATTGGTACGTTAGAAACCCAACTTGCTGGGTTTAAAGAACCCAGCAGTGAACCCTTAATTGGGTTATATGAACAACCCAATTATTGTATAAAGGGAACCAACCAAATTTGTTGGGTTAAATTTAACCCAGCGTGTGTTCTGTCCAATATTTAACTAGCGCTGGGTTGGAAAACTACCAAATTGGGTTGTTTTTAACCCGACATTTTTAAGAGTGTTTTTTTCTGGCACAGTGGATGTTCAGCACACACACTGATTACAGACTGAGACCTTTACCCTGGCTCCATTTGGATCAACAGTCTGTTGAATCTTGTGTTCTTACAAAGCACCATGTTGCTGTGTTTTGGAAGCTGCAAGCCGCCGCTGTGGCATGTGTCCCCGCGTGGTTTTGTGAATAAAGATAAATACTGGCTTAGAGATGGCACATTTCATACACAGATTAGCCCTCAGCACAACACATCTGCTGGCTGAGTGCATTTCTCTCAACCTGTAATCAAACAAATTCTCCGCTGAAGGTTAAAAATCAAGCTGTCACAATAAAACGTCTGCATGTCTGATATTTGTGATTCTAAAGGATGATTTCTTACTAAGTCATGTCACTGTGGAAAAACAACCATTTGTATTGCACTTTTCCACACTAATGGCTCTGTAATAGGCTGCAAGTCTGCTCCAAATAAGAGAGTCACAAATTATGGAGCAGGTGTGTCTGTGTGTGCATTTGTGCGTGCGAGTGTGTTTTGTTCGTACAATTCACCCAGACCCTTGCAGTGAGCAATTAGCTTAACCTAACTTAACAGCTAAAACAATGACACTGACAGCTGACATGAAAAATATCTACACAGGCTCAAATTAAACATGGCATGATTCTAGCGAGTGTAACCTTAGAATTTGATTTTTTCCTTTTATAATAGCCTGTGTTACAGGCTGCTACTTCCTTTCATGTGGACTGAACAGAACACGATCACCCCGTTTACACCTGGCATTAAAGGAATAGTTCACCAAAAAATGAAATTCAGTCATTAGTGACTCACCCTCATGCTGATGAATACTCCGCAGTAGTTTTTTATTCCTCAAAGTGAATCTGGAGACCCGGGAGGCCGGTTCGTAGTCCAACAAAAACTTTATATGAGAGTAATAGGGCCCGACACAAAAACGTCCATAAAAATACACAAAAACCATTTAATATTCCTCCACACTGCTCGTCCACAGCAATCCAAGTGTCCTGAAGGGATATAGTCCAGAGTTGACTGGAAACAACGTCATATTCTACAGCCTAACAGTCCTATTGAATTTGCCCGGGGCGCGCTCACATGTTCACGCCACAGGGTCTCCAGATGCACTTTGAGGAATAAAAAACGACTCCGGAGTATTCATCAGCATGAGGGGGAGTCTATAATGACTGAATTAAATTTTTGGGTGTACTAACATGCATTTTCGGATAATGCTTGACCACATGAAAGTACAGGCGGAAACACATCCAAGACATATTGATGACGGATTGTGATCCGATTGGCTAAACCACCTCTGAAAGTGGTCAGGGACGCATTTACACAAGTGTAAACGGTAATGCGTCCTGTATCCGCAAGCAACTACATGGGCCACAGCTGTCAGAAAAGCAGCTGCGTAACTCAATACTTTGCTCTTTTGGTGGTGTTCAAAAGTGCGTACTGTAGTACGTATGGCTACCATTATTTTCTTTTTTCTTTTTTAATTTACCTGCACAAATATGTGATCGGATCTCAATCAGATCTCAGTGTGGATACTGGAGAAAAGGGACATATTATGGAAATATCACTTTTTGAAGGCTCTTTAACATATATTTAGGTGTTTGTCTTGCCTTCTGGCCCCTAAAATGTGAGAATTGACAAAAAAAATCTGTAATTTTCAGGCTCCCTAGGTTGAAATCCATGATGTTTTATGAGCTGTTCCTTCAGTTGTCAATGATGCAATGATGTAACTAGTTTTCGAATTTGTATAATCCCACCCCTACCATGGTACCAGTAGGAGGGACGGTGCAAGCAGTGGTTCATTTGCATTTAAAGGGACAGACACTGAAACCAGCCGTTCTGAACAGGGCTGTTTAGAGAGGATGAAAAGAGCTGTGATGTTTGATCCTTGGGGGATTTTGACCAAAGCATGTCACAGACATGTCTTTAAGACACTTGGGAACTATTTTATTTTGTGGAAAAGGGGCAGAATATGTCTCCTTTAATGCCAGGTGTAAACAGGTTGCATGTTCCATCGTAAACTGGGTCTCACCTCCGTGTTTTAACCGCCACTTGACACATAAGGTTTACCAGTAGGACTTAAATGACCTAAAGGTGTCCACATCTGCAAGTGTGTTTGTGCCAACTAACCAAAAAGTTCTTAATTTTCTATACATAAAGCTTTAAAGCTTGTTTATCTTAGCAAATAATATGGTATACACATGATAATAGAGGATGCAGACAATCAATCAGTCTTCACAGAACAGCAGACAGCAGGGCACTGACCTCAGCTGCTCGGTCTAATGGATCCCTCCCACTGCTCTGCGGCCTCCCCAACTCCTCAACAACTGTGCTGGTCATGCAAACGAATCAGTGTGCAGTCTTCTCCAAATGGTTTAGAGCTCTTACCATGGGGCCATTACAGTAACAGTCTAAGTCCAGCGGATGAGGCCATCTGTCGGCGTCGGCCCGCTGCCCTCTCGCAGGTCTCATTATGCTGGCACGGCCCTGAATATCAAATGCCATGCTACCTGCAGGAACAACCACCTGAGCCGTAGTGTGCGCTGACACACTTTGCGGTACACAGGAGTGCACGCGGCTATGCAAAGCTCACACACAAACACACACCATCCATAACTTACTCTATAAGGTCACAAAGAAGACAAGCAAAGACATGAGTCTTATGAAAAGAAATAAGCGTTTAGTGCAACTAGAATAACTAGTGGATGTTTTGGTTCTCACAAGTCAACTAGTGAGGATAAAAGAGGTTTGTAAGTTGTGTGACTGGTGAACACTTTGTGCCATATTGGTTTACAAATTGATTTAAAATGCCTTGCACTAGTGGATATTAGCATTTTGACGGGTTTTTACCAGTTAACTAGTGCAGAAAATTGTGGGTTAGGCCTACTAGATATCCAGGATTATAGATGATCCAACAACTTTCGATACGACTCAACTCTCGACTGCGGTTTGGATGTTTCCAGTGTCGGTCTTAGAGTACAATAAAGTATTTTCTAACCTAATCTATTCTATTCTAATCTATTCTATTCTAGTGTAGAAGAATGTGGACAGTTACAATTTCCCTGATAAATTACTATAGAAATGTGTCTCAACCAGGTACGTTAAAAACACAACATATCACGTCCAAACAAAATCACATTAAAAATACATTCACACATGACAAAATAGAAACTACATAATAAAATAAGCACCAGGTGCTTGATGGAGATGAGGGCTGAGTAAGTTTGAGTTTGGGGAAAGAATAACTAGATGTAAAGTGCCGTGTGCTGAGGCAGACTGCACAGCAGCCATGCAGCAGACAGAGCTTACAGTAACTCTGATGACTTATGGAGGTGCCGCTGGCTCATCTGGTGAAGCGCTACCATGTAGGCTCGGTCCTGACTGCAGGATCCGTTCTGACTCTGGGCCTTTGTAATTCATCTCCTCTGTCTCTCTCACAGTGTGTGGTGATTTATGAACAATACATGACATACCTGCACAAGAAGTAAATCTATTGCATTTGTAATGTTGTATGTAGTATAATAACAGGCTGGTTAAAGCACATCACTGTGATTCATGCACACACAATAATACAGTAATACATTATATAACAATACATTTGATACAGTCAGGTGATGTCATTGCTGCAGAACTTCCTGTAAAAATGGTGATGTTATATTCTCTACTACCTTTTGGGAGTCGTGCGTCAAGATCTGTGTGTTTTTCTTTTAATGTTTTCTTTCAAAATTAGTTTCTACCAGTCAGCTGCTGGCTGCCTTGGATCTGAAATAAGCATGGTGATCTGATCACAAGAGGACACATCTGAGAACAGATGTGATTTACCCAAGAAGCATTTGAGATCTGATCACCCAGATCACATTCAGAGGTGTGCACACAAGTGTTCTTGGTAACACTTTACTTGATGGGTGGGTGCATAGAACATTCAAGACCTTTCATAAGGTGTTCCTATGCATTCACGACGGCTTTATAAGGCATGATTCAGAATTCATACATTTTGTTTCATTGCTATGGAATAATGGGAATTTTTCTCAAAATTAAAGTCCCCTATTTGCACCTGGAAATACAAGAACAAAATACCCCTATTTAGCATTCTATTGCAATGGTTCATGAAGGCCTCATAAAACAGTCACAAAACATAGTGTGCAATCAGGGGACTTTTATTTTGAAAAGATTTCCCACTTGTTATTTCATGACGATGTAATGCGATGTACGAATGCCGAGTCATGCCTTATGAAGCTGTCATTAATGCATAAAACACCTTATGAAAGGTTTTATGAATGTGCTATGCACCCAGCCATTAAGTAAAGTGAAGTGGTACCATGTTATTTATTTTGTATGCCAGTTTTACAGCAACACAAATGTTTTTCAGGTGGTGTAGCTCCACCTTCCCATTCCCACTCTCAGTCTGTGAGAGGACAACCTGGAACCATGTAAAAGTCACTTTAATGTAAGGTGTATATGAAGAAGGTGGATGGATACCTCTGGGTCGATGACTGGGTAGGTCTTTAGACTGTAGCTTTTCAATCATCTCTCTATGGTCACTCTTGATATGATCTTGTTTCTCCATTATTATTATTATATGAGTTCTTAACATGGTTCTCCTTTCTTGTTATTTCAAGAACATACCACAAGGACAACAGAAGAACCACCTCTCCTACTGACAGCCTCATTTCCTAATGAACCAAACGTTTTTTTACACAGTGTTTCCCACACTTTGAATTATTTGTGACCACTCACCACAATCTCAACACTGACCGCCACATATTGATTTTTCTTTTTCTTTTTTTTCTTCAAATGAGTAAAATCTTATTTAACTGTAAAGCCGTTTGCAGCCCATTGATTCTCTCTCTTTGTCTCATTGTCACTCTGACAACAGACCCATCTGTCAAAGTGGGACCGGCTACAAACAATAATGCATTTGATCTTTGCAAACACAAACGATGTGCATGTTTACATCGAGCAGGGAAGTGAGATCCAATCACAGGTGGTCACTTGATATGTATGTGGAGATGCATTTAAGTGGCCTTGCTGTTTGGATGACGATAAACACATACTCACACACATGTCACATACACAGTGAGTGTGTGGGCGGAGCCGTGTGATTGGCCAGGGAGGGAGACAGACATGAGGGAGATGACGACCTGTTCCACTGGGACGATCTCTATCTGTCTTTCATCCATTACCAACAATAATAACTACTTTTTATTCTATATGTGCTCAGACAAAGTCAGTGAGTAAAGTAAAAAACTGAAGCCAACTGTGTCTACATACAGGTATAGCCACACTGTACTGTACATACATAACATAAACACACAAGTGATTTTCCACTTTAAGAGCTGTGAGCCCAGCCAGGAAAACTAGAGCTGGCAAGTGAAGATAGCTGAAAGCTGGACATGAGACACGCCGTAGACACCCACATGCCAGGTGGAATGGGAGCAGATTTGTGCGCATAGGCAGCATGAGTTCCTCAAGCAGATGGCAAAAAAAAAAAAAAAGAAAATCTCATACAAACATAACAAATGATATGATCCTGGAATTTAAAGATAAATATGCTGATCTATATGTTCTTACTGTCAAGAAAGTATGTTTTTGTCTGCATTCAGAAATGAACTTATATGGTTGAAAAATACATAATTTCCTGATGCTGATGCAGCCGGTCAATTTAGTGTTTACCAATAAACAAACAAGAGAAAGTTGTGTATTTTTCAGGCACAGTACATGGTGGAATCAAAGTCTTATCATCAAGTTCAGAATACAGTTAAACCATGCAAGCACAAGGAGCTGAGATACATTTTACATGGTCACATAACAAACCATAAAGTTTTTTAACATTATTTTTCATGTTTTTTGCACAAAACATGGGCAGCATCATAATGAACAAAAGTAGGTATTGGCTGCACTTTGTATAAAAAACAGCTCAACATTGTAAGATGTAGCCTAGCTGCTAATGCTGCTTAACTAGCACTGTGTGTGTTTAATAACCTCAGAAAAAAAACAACAACAACTACGTCGATCATCCTCTGGGCACAAGCCGAGCGTTTGAGCCAGGTTTGTCCGCTTTCGCGTACCGTATTCAAAGATGGTGCACTGCCACGTACTATTTGTGAACAACTCATTCTAAGCTACAAGACAGCTTTCATTTGTATGCGGCTGTGATTAGACTTATGTAAATATGTATTTATGAAAGCAATATTTGATTTTTGCTAATGAAAAGCCAAATAAGCTACATACTGTCCCTTTAAAACCAAAATATATAAATTATTAAGGATGGTTATCACCTCTTCTTGTGATATAGATGCTCCATTTTTCCATCACCTTTGTCCAAACCATAATTTTTTGACATGTGAGAGGTGAAAAAGACAAGGCTAGAAGGCAGTGGACCTGCAAATCTGGAAATATGCAGTGCTTTCCACAGATATTCTTATATAACTGGAACTGACTAAGTTGGATAACTTATAAGTTCTGCTCATTCACAATGTGACTGCCCCAGTTACAAATTCAGATTCAGAGACGGAGCAGACTCATGGATGATCTTTACTGGACCCAAACGACCTGACACACTTAGTTCCATACATGCAGGTGACAGGGTATGATCTTTCACTGTACACAACATCTCACATGAGAGCCAGACATGATGGCTCTTCTTCATCAAGACGGAGCAGCAGAAAAGAGTGTCTGAGGAAAAAACAACAACATATCTTTTAAATCCATTTACCTTCCTCTCAGAAAACAATTATAGAAAGCAAACACACATTCCAGCTGAAGAAACATTTTCTCCAATTAAAATGGGAGCATGTAGTTATATGACAAAGGAGGCTGCTACTCAACAGCCCTGCTGCCTGTGTGGAGAAGTGATAGTGCAGCTTCACAGAGAACTGCAAGGTCAATTAATTGCTTCTTATTCAGGCCATCGATTCCATAAAGTGGTTTGGCTGAAAAGGCAATTTCAGAAACCGATCCTGACAGTTAACTTTGGCTCAACCTTCCAAGCAATTTAGAACTGTTCAACATGCGTCAATAGGAAATATTTATCTTCATATGAATTAATTGCTTGATGTAAAAAAAAAAAAATCAATATTTGTGATTTATCTTTTTCCCCTTATGTGTTTTCAGAGACAGATCACTGGAGGCGGAAGCTTTCCCCCTCTGACACATTCTCTACAGTCTGTCCGTGTTTTATTCTTTTAATATCACTCGCCTGCGTCGTTCTGTCTCCCTGTCTCCCTGTCTCTGAAAGACAATCCCAGGAGTGATTAGAGACTGTTAAGCTGGGCGAAGCTCTGCAGTAGATCCTGCTTCATCTCCCCAACATCCCTCGGCCTTAATGCAGCCATTATTATTCTGAAGCTGTTGCCTAGAACAGAGGAGAGAGGTGGGGGGGGGCTCTCACCCTCAGGTTAGTTGTCTAATCACTACAACAAAGACAGAGGGGCCGCGGAGACTACAGGAAGGTCTGCACAGTCAGTCTGGGAGGTCCAGGTACAGGGCCCTGCTCTCCTCCACCTTTTCTCTTCCTATTTGTCTTAACAATTGTTCTTCAAATCATGTATCACATCTCTTCACTGCATGGCTGACCTCTGATCAGCTGAATAGCTGCCTTTGATATATCTGGTGTTTCATCTCTAAGAGCTCAGGTAAACTCAGCTCTGATGTATGGAGGAGTGTGTCTGGTTATTCTGGAGCAGCCTGGGCTCCAGTCTCCTTGTCAGAGTGTCATGGTGACTCAACCTCAAACCTAAATGCTGATACTGAATTCGGTGGATCGGGCAAAAGAGTTTTGTTAACACTTTATTTGACGCCTATCTCTATAATACGTTATAACCATACTTATAATGAGTTATAATGCAGTTATAGCACTGTGTAACTATAGTTATAAACACTCATAAATGATCATAATGCTTTATAACAATAATCATAACACACTATAAAGCATATAATCATGACTTATAAAGTCAGGTATTATGTTATAATTGTTAGTAAATTGCTGACAATGCCCACATCGATAATGCATTATACATATAGTTATAATGTGCTATAATTGGCTTATAAACGTGTATCACTATCATTATAAACACTCAAAGTATCATAAGATTTTATAATATCAAGCATAACACATCATATTATAATGGCTTATAAGGTCAAGTATTATGCTAGAGTTATAATGCTCTATGATGTGTTATGCTTATTGTTAGGCAATTTTATATGTATAGCCCACTTTTTTACAAACAGTTTGTCTCAAAGGGTTTTACACAGCATCATAACAACACCCTCTGCCCTTAGACCCTCACATCGACTGAGGAAAAACTCCAAGAAAAAACAGGAGAAACCTCAGGGTGAGAGACAGAGAAGGGACAGACAAGGAAAATAGTTTACAACACAGAATATGGGAAACATGGAAATTGTTAACAAGAGCTGATGAAGGCAGGAAAGGCAGGGAGAGCAGGTCGGCTTAATGGGAGTAATGGATGGCAGACTGGTTCATGAGCGGCGGCACCATTCATCCTGTTTTTCTACCACTTAAAATACATTATTTCAGGGTTGAAAAACAACAGGGTTGCTTTAGTGTCACTAACTTATAACAACAAACACAACATATTGTAAGCAATTCTTTATTTAGAAAAAAAATAAAAGTTTGGGTTGGGGATTAACAGATCAAACAAGAAAACAAGGCTGAGTTTATTCTCACTTCTTGTTTGGGTTGGCATCTCACTTTCTCCTGTTGTTCTCAGTCTCTCTCTCCACCTCTGCACCTCTTCTTTCTAGCAGCAATTCAAACCGTCCCACGCAGTAATACATCACACAGACAATTTGTGTTCTTGTGTTTCAACACAAAGCTGCTCTCTTTTAGTCTGGTATCAGTCCAATCTCCCTGATCTGCAGGATCTTTGAAAGGTGATCACAACTTTCCTCTCCATGCGACACACCGTATTTATCATGTTTTCATCACATCATACAATGTATGAGAACAAAAGCCTGAGAATATGGAGAGAGAGGTGTTAGGCTTTTTACTTTATTCTGATTAATGATTGTTTTGACTGTAACTCTAACTTCTATAAATATATAAGACTTAATTTAAAAATAATAATAATTAAAAAAATTCAAGAGAATGGGAGCTAAAGTATCTCAGACAAGCTCATTAGCTGTTTACAAACAATAAATCAACAATGTTTACGCTGGGGTTCTTGAAAGGAGTATCTGGCTGTTCAAACCTCAGATTCAGTAGTTAGGAGCCTCCAGTTTTTCTTTGTTTTTGTTTCCCTCTTGTTCTCCCTGTCTTGTGTGTGTGTGTGTGTGTGTGTGTGTGTGTGTGTGTGTGTGTGTGTGCCTCATCAACAAGCCACCAAGCAACAGTACAGGTGCATCTCAACAAAGTAGAATATGATAGAGGTCAGCAGTCTTCTCCATGATAGTGGATATACTGAACCAGACTCAGAAAGCATTTAAAGGGATAGTTCAACATTTTGGCAAATTGGCCCATTGCCATAACCGCTATAGTCATAGCAGTAGGTTTGTTACCTTTATTTGTCGGTGCAAGCTATTTTTAGAATGGCGGAGCAGAGCGGTGAGCTGCTCAGAGCTACGCTATGGAGGCTCATGGTTTCTCTTGGTTTCCCTCATCAAACTCATCAAATACACAATCCAACATCTCCAAAACGCTCTGGTGGACAAGTTGTGACCTGCACATTGACCACACTATGAGATAATAACAGAACGTTACCAGACAGAGTTGTTTTAGAGGTAAATACAGAGACTGCTTGATGAAAAACTGCCCCCGACGGAAACGTCGTGGTTTTGCATGAATTGACCTCTAAAACAACTCTTTCTGGTAACGTTCTGTTATTATCTCATAGCGTGGTGAATGTGCAGGTCACAACTTGTCCACCAGAGCGTTTTGGAGTTGTTGGATTGTGTATTTGATGAGTTTGATGAGGGAAACCAAGAAATCCAATGAGCCTCTGTAGCGTAGCTCTGAGCAGCTGACGACTCTGCTTTGCCATTCTAAAAATAGCTTGCACCGAAAAAATAAAGGTAACGAACCTACTGCTATATGACTATAGGGATTATGGCAATGGGACAATTTGCCAAAATGTTGAAATATCCCCTAAACCTTTGCGATTTTTGTGTCCGTAAATTTATTAATCACTTGCATGGTTTCTTTTTTTTTTGTTCGCCTTAACCTCGGTCATTGCTTCTTGCATGTGCATGTCTGACTGCCTATGCTCCCTCCCATTTGGTATTCATGGACAGGATCTCAAGATGCAGCTGAGCAGAGGAGAAAGAGCCTCAGGATTGCATCATTAGTAGTCTGAGCTGGAGGAAGTTTGCTGCTGCGATTAGCCTCTCATTGGCCAGAACGAGCCACCCGGTGGAAGTCCCGCATTCCTGTTGCAGTTTTCACAGTCCCCTCGGAGAAAGAAAACAACAGGAACCACGGATATTTTGAAAATGGCAACTTTTGATGAAGATTTGCAGATTGCGATAAGAAAGGCATGTGCGGTTCTTTTGGTGGATGACTGTAAAGATATTCAAAGAGTATGTTAATGCCTGGTGAGCGAGACTACATCTTTACTATGTGCAGAAAATGTGGCCCCGTTGGCTTCATCAAAATGAAGCCATGTCAGAAGTGGCAGGGTTTAAAATCAGCACCTTCTGAAACCATAGTTCAGCTGGAATAGGCTGGACTCTGGAGATCTCAGAGTAGAGCTGCTGATCCTTCACATTGAAAGGAACCAGTTTAGGTGGTTCAGACATTTGATAAGGATGCCTCCTGGGTAGACCATGGGGGAGACCCAGGACTCGCTGGAGGGATTATAGGCTACATCCCTCCTAGCCTGCACACCTTGGGATCCACTGGAAATGAGCCATCTCAGTTCCGTGACAAAACCAGTATGACACCTATTAATGATGGCTGGCAAGTGTTCATCTGTCAGGTGGGTCATCTCAGCTGGTGCACCACAGCTGACGTAGTACTGGTGCAGCCAAGGGGAATCTATTTAATTAAAACAATTATCTGTGATTCTTCAGTAAATACAGCCATCTCTTCAGCGTGGTAGCTGGCTCTGGGGGCTGCATGGGTAGGATGAGCTTCTACTGATAGGAATAGCTTTAGAGGTTCATTAAAAAGTATAATATTTTGATTATTTCACTTAATCTCCCTCATTTCCCCCTATAACGTATTAATCATCAGATGTGATAATTATAACGTCATTTTTTGAGCTCCGTCTCCAGTAACAGTCATCGTTTCTCTAAGGCGTGGAGGTGGATCATGGCCAAAGAAAATAATTGCGAGTCAAGATCATTTCTTTTCTGAGAGTCATCTCAGAAATCCTGGCCCGCCACAACCCCCCTGACTCCCCTCACAGAATGAGTGTGGAGGGCTGTACCGGGATCAGTGCAGAAGGTGACTGTGTAATGAGCTGCTGTCTTGGTGAATCAGGCCCTGAATACGCACAGATTGTGGCTACAGCAATTTGTTTCTCATTGTCTTGGTGACCTTGTGTCTTTGCTGGCTCAGACATGCTGAGCTCCTCGGAGGCTTGAACATGATATTTTTGGAATTAATTTAAAAAGAGGCAGTTTTATTCCTCACAAAAACCTACACCTTTATATGTGCAAAAAAGAGGGAGGGGGGGGGGGTTAGTAAGATGTTATGTCTTTGCTTCTTGTTGTTGATTTTACAGGCTTTAACACTCCTTTAACACTCACATTTGCATCGTGTTTTCCTCACGTTGTCTCGTCTCACCGTGAAGGTGTCCTGTCCTGCTGTGACCGGCCCTGCTCTTCAGCACAGTGATTGGACAGTCGACAGCAATGTAGTTTGGTGGCCACTTCACCATCAATACAGAGTATTCTAAATACTTTTACATAATGGTCAAATGTTTGGACAGGATGAGAGGGCTGAAAGCTGGATATATATATATGTATATATATATATATATATATAGGTAACACTTTAGGGTCCCTTAATTAACATTAGTTAGTACATTGTTAAGTATTAATTAACTGTTTAGAGATATATTAACAATCATTATTATGTATTACTTAGGATTGGGAAACACATTCATTAATGTAGCCTATTGGTAAGCAGTTAATTAATGTTTACTACTCAAAGTTAGTTAATAAATTATTAAGTAATAATAAAAGTTGAATAATGTAAATAGTTATCATTATGTATGCATTACTCAGCATTAATTAACACATTAGTTTATATATTAATGCTTAATAATGTGTGTGTGTGTGTATATATATATATATATATATATATATATATATATATATGTGTGTGTGTGTGTGTGTGTGTATAAAGGCTGCCCAATCTGAAATCATGTTTCTGTTTCAAAACACTGCAGTTACCTCTGTAAAAGTATCACACTCAAAGGCAGCACAATTGCATACTGTCAGTGCAGCACTGTGGCTGTAGAAGAGGGAGAAAAGACAGATGGGAAATAATAGGAAAGATATGACCGACCAACCAGGTGAGGAGAGGAGTACAGTCAGAGAAGTGAGGATAAGAACCCGTAGGAGAGGACGGGAGAGAGCAGTGCAGCAGCGATTGCACAACCGTCTGCTGGAGAGTTAATCAGCAGAGAAAGCACTGGTGAATTAGATAAAATTTTATCTGGGAGCTGGAAAAGTGGAGGTGGAATTTATGGTACATTATGTTCCCACTATAAACAAGTGCTCCACACATTTTAGCTCAGAGAAGTCATTCATCACGTGCAGCTCAAAGCAGCCCTTTCCTTTTCTTTGCCTTTGCACACAGCCTGGAACTGTGCCCAGACTGATTTGGGGCTCCAAACGCGCAGAGCACTACACAACATTAGAGGTGGAGAATGGCTTTTTTTTTTCATTGTTCCAGAGAAGACTCATTGAATTTATTTCTCGTCTTTATCTGTGATAAACATATTGTATTATTTGTCGAGAGCGGAAACGCGCCCAAATACTCAAATGCAAACACGGAGGAAATCTTGAAAGTCAAGCGAGAAGTCAGACAAGGACATTTCCAAATAGGTTTGGCCATGGTACAGCAAAGATGTAGGTTTGAGTGCAAATGATGGTAGTCGGAGGTGGGGGCGGTGAGTCGACTCCTTCTCCAGGGCTAAAGGGGCCACAGTACACCATATGCCTCAATGGACTGAAGTCTTACACTTATTACAGTATTTTGCTTCAGTAACCAAAGCTGTCAATGGTAGTGGAGTAAAAAGAACAACACTTCCCTCTGTACAAGTACAGTAGGGTACATGTAGATACTTTCTAAGTTGCTGCTCTAGCCCTCTTGTGTTTGGGTCACCAGTGACCCGTTTTCAGGTTTTAAATGCATAAAAGTACCACATAGATTTGTTTATTGCAACAAGGCTTTTTGACTTTGTCGGGAACCTCTATTATTATTATTATTTTTTTTTTCACAAAATTCTAAAATGCTCTGGTTAGAATTATGACATTTGTGGTGTTAGGGTCAATTTTGACCCGGTTATAACAATGAGAACAATGATGAGTGTTAAAACTGAAATCATTAGTGCAAAACCAACCTTTTCATGGATAAAGAAGCCTAACAATGTAACAAGAGATGAACAAATGGAATGATAAATAATTGTTTTTTACTGTGTTTTACAGCTGATTCAAGACTCGGGTCAGAACCGACCGTAACACCATAGATGGTAGCAGAAAGCTGACAAGAGGAAGGCTAAATTAAAGTCAAGGGGTATACTGACAAAAAAGGCCCAGGAGCCAACACCAAAAACTATTAAAACCAATATCATGTACTGTATAAGGAAGTCTAACAATGTAACCAAGAGAAGAAAAAATAATTGGATGAAAATAAATGTTTTTAGTGTATTTTACAGCTGATTTAAAACATGGGTCAAAACTGACACCATAACCAAGGGCGTCAGTTTAGTGGTGGGGACAATGACCATATGCACCCCGCCGCCCCCGCACCGCACCGCACCTGGCTGACACCGTTTCCCAGACCGTCATAGACTACCGTTCTCAACCAGACTCTGGTCTCCTATAGGACCGGGTCTGGCTCCAAGTTTGAGCTAATAAATGAGCAAAGACCCGACCAGGTCCGACCAGTGTTTAAACCTCCTGGACCCTGCTGCGGCTGGACTCACGAGCATTTTTTGTTTTAATTCTCCGCTGGACCGCAGCAAAAAAAAAAAAAAAGAAGCCCAGTTGGGGCATGACAAGCTGGTGATCAGCTGTGGTCATTGAATTGTTAGACTACAGTAGGTCATTTCAATTTGCTCATCTGTGTTTTTTCCTTTTTATTTTATCTATGCGCATCGAGAGTGAGTGAGAAACAGAGAAACAGCGGGTGCACACCAGATGATTGCCAACCGGCAAAAACTGAAACAAGACGGTTAAAGAGAGGAAAAACAAACTACAATATAGCCTATGTCCAAAAGACTTTGTCCCGTCGTCACGTGAGTGAGGAAGGATCGGATGGTCGCTCAGGTTTAGTGATGAGGAAACTGTCACTGTCAGCAGCTGCTCCAAACAGACACGTTACTACGGTAACTTTATTTTGAAGGGACAGATTAGATGTTGATTTCGTTAACAGTGACTTTGCACCCAAACATTAAGCATATGCTGTCTCATCAGGTACAATCAACCCCGCGTGGAGGCTCGCGTGCTGCCGCCCTTCAGTTCGGCGTCTGTTCTATTTTTCACGCGAGCCGTGAGCGCCGTTGTCAAGCTGGATAGACGGATCGTACCAGACAGGAAGTCGGGCACAGAAAAGGCGAGAGAATCCGGTCAATTTTCAAAATAAAATGATGATTACCGGTAATGAAGTTGTTGCTTGTCCATCTATAAATATTTGTCAGTTGCGCCTGCACACGAGACACACACACATCCATACATACAGAGCTTGAGACAGATCTGTGTGTGTGGAAAACCGAGTACAGACGAGTGGAGTCGATGTTTTACCGGCGAGGAGAGCAGGAGAAGCAGCTCCCTGTGTAACCAGCCAAGCGGCTGCGAGGACGCGCACAGCCCCCGCTCCGGGCTGTGAGAACTCTTTAATTGAAGCTACATTGTTGCGAGTTGGCTCCAGCAGAAGCTCTGCGCCGTGCACACTGTTTCAGCTGCCTATTTTGTCATAGTTTATCAACGTTTTTTCGTCATTCTTCATTAGGATAATGTTAAGTTCATTTTGTGGTGGGGACAAAATTGTTCTTGACAAAAAGTGGTGGGGACATGTCCCCAGCGTCCCCAGCGTAAATGACGCCTATGACCATAACACCAGATAGCAGAAAGCTAACACAAGACGAAGGCTAGACAATAAATCATCCGTTTGCACTTGTTCAGTTATCCAAACCACGTAAATATAGGAGTTATGGTAAAAGACCTTGGCCTAGCTAAAGCACCACAGACACACAAAACACCATGAAATACTGAACATTATACGGATGGGGTACATCACTCTAAAAAAGTTTGTAACGGAATTACTATAGGATGGCAGGCCCTGAGACTGCCTGTGCGGAGGGATACTGAGTGAGTTACTGAGTGAGTGAGTTAGTTCCAGATAAACAGCTCTTTTCCAACTAGTTGTAACATACACTTTAACGGGTGTATTATTTTGTGATGGACTTGTGTCAAGTAATGGTAACGCTGTTATAACTGGGAAACTGTAACTTCTTTGATTACTTGTTACTGAAAAAAGTAGCACCGTTAGTAACGCGGTTATTTTATAACGCTGTTATTTTATGATGCTGTTATTCCCATCACTGCTCATTAGGTTGCATGTTTGACAATTTGGTAATCAAATATTAACAATACAATTATAGCTGCTGCGCAGCAATGGGTCGGGTCCGGGCTAATTTTGGCAAATTTAGGCAAATTCTGAGCAACAAACAGGAGAATAGGAAGACAGGACAGTTGACCTTATAATGTTCAATTTGCACCAGTTGAGGATTGAACCCACAACCCGTGGAACCAAAGACCGTTGTCTATCGCACTGAGCTAATTGACAAGTGGCAGTTCAACAGTGGTTTCACAAATTGAGTAAGCCATTCACTGCCGTGCAGGCAGATTTGAAACCACAGTAAAAGGAAAAATCTGTTTTTGAGGTAAAATTCTGATATGTATTTGTCAAACATCTACTATGAGTCTAAGATGTTAGGAGCCTTCGCACATGGTCCAGTCCAAGCTATTTGGATTTTTAAATTTAGAGGCTTGCTGTGATGCCACCATCAGTACAACTGTCTTGTGTTTCATGTTGAGGACATCTGACATTTTGATCTGTCATCATCATCATCATCACTCTTGCTGGGTCTCGAACTCACAATCTCTGACACCAAGAACCGGCTCCTAACTCGCTGAGCTGATTGGCTGGTAGTGAGACCTGCTGTATAGCTTTATCGACTCAGGGAGTCAATGCCCGGGCAGCTGTTGTGATGAAATGGTCAAAATGTCAGAAATTCAGTTATCTAAACAAAAATCTGATAATACATAAATTGCATCTAGACAGCATGGAAATGTTGGTGATTTGTTTTTAATGATACGTGTTTTGCTTCATAAGAGAAAATATGATGTTTAAAAATTCCACTCTCACACTGACTGCAGTTGTTCCCATGAGAGCAGAATTCAAAATGTTCTCAAAAATTCAGTTTTTGAGATAAAATTCTGATATTTGCTAAACTTCATCAACCATGACTCCAGAATATTCTCATTTTTTTTCAGGAAGATTGAAAATGTATTTATCAAGAATTTGATGGTATACGTTTACAGTACTGTTTACAGTCAAACGTTTTCATGCACTGTAGGCTCAATTTTTGCTTAAAGTGAAATTCCGGCGTAAGTGTAAACCATGGTCAAACACACCGTAACACCGAGTTAGACCCCCCCTCGAGAGATCAATTTGCCCGACCGCTACATTCACGAGATCCACCAACTTCAGCAAATACCGCAATATCGCCACACACGGCGCTGTCCGGATCCACTGTCTGACCGCAACCAAAACGCCACCATTTGCCCAAAATAATGCTCAGAACTGCACCAAATGTCATCAATAGTACACACAGAGTCCCAGCACGTAGTACGAGTTGTCAAACATCTGCTAGCTTTGCCTGTTTTCTTTAGCAAGGAGATGCAACTCAACTCACCTACTTCTCCTCCGGGAGCCGCTCGTTCGTGAGGAAGCCCTGACGAGTCGATCACCGAGTGCACCGGAGTTCCGCAGCTCTTAAAAATGCTCATTTGCGCCTATATCGTGGCCAGCACTCGATAATAATAGTTATAAAGTGATATGCAAGATAAAAAAAAAAAAAACTCTGATTGTATTTCCATGAGGTAATTGTTGATTGAGCTGCGGAACTCCGGTGCACTCGGTGATCGACTCGTCAGGGCTTCCTCACCAACGAGCGGCTCCCGGAGGAAAAGTAGGTGAGTTGAGTTGCATCTCCTTGCTAAAGAAAACAGGCAAAGCTAGCAGATGTTTGACAACTCGTACTACGTGCTGGGACCCTGTGTGTACTATTGATGACATTTGGTGCAGTTCTGAGCATTATTTTGGGCAAATGGTGGCGTTTTGGTTGCGGTCAGACAGTGGATCCGGACAGCGCCGTGTGTGGCGATATTGCGGTATTTGCTGAAGTTGGTGGATCTCGTGAATGTAGCGGTCGGGCAAATTGATCTCTCGAGGGGGGGTCTAACTCGGTGTTACGGTGTGTTTGACCATGGTTTACACTTACGCCGGAATTTCACTTTAATCAAAAATCCGAGAAACAAGTTTTATGGAGGACGGTCTGGAGATGCTCTGTAGCAAGTTTGGTGACAATCGAGCAAAAATTGTGGGAGGAGATACATTTGAAAAGTTTTACAGTTATTGAAAAAAACAGAGTGATGGACTTCATAATTTGTAATAAGTTTAAGTGGACAAAAGTTTCAGCAGTACTGGGGCAACATTGTGGTGAAGTTTCAAAACTGTAGCATCTACCGTTGGTTTGGTAGGAATTTTTAAAGTTTTTAAATTTAAATGCTTATTGTGCCCCCCCTAGGAGGGGGGGGCACATGTCCTTGGAGTTGAGTGAATCTGGCATGGGGTCGGATGATTCTGTGAAGTTTGGTGAGTTTTCGCCCATGGGAAGTATGACTTCCTTGGAAGAAGAAGAAGAAAGACGAAGACGAAGAAGAAGAAGAAGAAGAAGAAGAAGAAGAAGAAGAAGAAGAAGAAGAAAAAGAAGAAGAAGAAGAATACAATAGTGTCCTGGCAGCTGCGCTGCCCGGACCCTAAAGAAGAAGAAGAAAGAATTCCTAGGAATACAATAGGTCGCCCGGACCCTAAAGAGAATCCAGGACACTATTGTATTCCTAGGTTGTTTTCTTTTTCTGAGAAAATCATCATGAATGAAAACTCACCAAACTCTGCACACAAAAGACAATAGTCCTGATGGTGGCGCTACGGCAAATGTCTAAATTTTAAAACTTTGAAAATTCATACGAAATCAACCATATGCGACAGCTTCACAACTTCCATTTAACTGTAGCCCCAACATTGGAGAAAGTTATGTACATTTTTTTTCCTTTACTCTGTTTTTTCAAAGACCAATTATGCTTTTCCAGCTTTTCAGACTCATAATGATCATTACTATCCTGTCTTCTCAATTGCCAAAATTTGCCAAAAATAGCCCGGAACCGACGGAATTTTATTTTTTAGTTTAAGTGGACAAAAGTTTCAGCAGTATCTGGGCTACATTGTGGTGAAGTTTCAAAACTTTAGCATCTACCGTTGGTTTGGTAGGAATTTTTTAAGTTTTTAAATTTATACGCTTACATGTCCTTGGAGTTGAGTAAATCTGGCATGGGGTCGGACGTTTCTGTGAAGTTTGGTGAGTTTTCGCCCATGGGAAGTATGACTTTCTTGGAAGAAGAAGAAGAAGAAGAAAGAATTCCTAGGAATACAATACGTTCCCGGCAGCTTAGCTGCCCGGACCCTAATGAGGGTGCACTATCATCTAGAAACAGGGGTATGTCCAGGGGTGGACTTGGGTGGGCATTGCCCACCCAGAGATAAGCCATGTCCGACCAGAGGAATCATCTGCAACATCTAACTCTGAAAAAAAAACAAAAAACAAAAGAACAATATGTAATTTTTTGAGCATTCATAGTTTTCTGTAATTTTGTCATTGGTCATCAAACAATGCACTGCTTAGCCATTTTGATGGTGTAGGGGTTGTTAGCCCATGCTCCCCTTTATATTATCGCCAAACCACGTCACTTCTTCACACATGTGGTACAGACATGGTTTAATGAATTGCAAGACCCGTTTGGTAAGTTGTATCAGTAGTCTTGTATAGTTTCAAAGTTGAATTTTGCAAGCTGCATGTTTCTTTAGCTTGAGTTAGAAATTAGCTAACACTGGAGTTCATCTGGAGGTTCCAGAGACAACCTGATGCTGAACCTCTGAAACAAGAGATTAAAGTGTATAAAAGAGGCTAGAAGAAGAGACAAGAAGAGACTGGAGAAAGAGAGGACATGAGCCAGTGAAGGAGGGAGGCAGAGGAAATGTTATTCTCACGTCAAGGTTAATAAAGACAAAGACTTGATTCCTCCTGATACAAATCTGGGAAATACCTTGTAATATATTATCAGGTATAACAGGTAAGAAGGATATATAAATGTTTCACACCTCCTGAACTGTTGTTTTGAACCTCTTTTAGGGAGGTCCAGGTAATAAGTTGAACTCAGGAGGATTCAGAGAGTAAACTAAAATGTAAACTGATTAAACTGATATCTAATGCACATTTACTCACAGTGAAGTCATCCAAGGGGATGGCTATTGACTACTGACAGGCCGGGGTTCATCATGCCTACAAATCTGGCGGAGTGAGTTGAAATGCCTGCGATGTGTCTCAACACATTACCAATTCAACAGAGAGAACGAAAATGCTAATGTTTCAAGCCTCAGGACCAGCTGAATAGGATTAATAGTCCTGGGGGATGTGTGTGATAAAATGTCTGTCATGTTCCTCTGTTACCCAACGACGTAATTGTTCCACATTTTAGCAAGGAGAAAAAAAAATTAGGGAGGAGGTAAAGACAACGTAATCACAAAGTGACTGCATATGAAATCAAAGCTTGCCTGTAGCTGACAATGCAAGAGACAATTTAGCAAAGATGCATTAGTTCTCACTGGCTCAAATAAAAAGTTTTTAAATTCTTCAGGGTTTTCTGTTTAACTCAGGACTGTTTATTGGTATCTATGGGACCATATGTTTATACCACACAGGCAAAGAGAGGACTATGAAACACCACCCAACACCCATTATTGTCATACAAGGAACACATCTTAATGAAGCTCTGAAGGAACAAGTGAGAGCAATGACTGAGGATTATCTGCACACCCACTTACAATTAGCTTCCATAATTAGTGGTTTATTTATAACTTTATAACTGTTTAAGTAGAGTAGAGTAGAGAATACTTTATTCATCCCTAGGAGGGAAATTCAAATTAGTCCAGTAGCTCACACGACAATGACACAAAAAAGAAAGAAAGATGGAGCAGGACCGCCGGTTGAGCAGGACCTCCAGGTGGTGCAGGACCGCCAGGTGGAGCAGGACCGCCGGATGGAGCAGGACCGCCGGATGGAGCAGGGCCGCTGGACGGAGCAGGGCCGCCAGGTGGAGCAGGGCCGCTGGATGGAGCAGGACCAATGGTGAAGTGGATGATCCAAGCCGTCCAGAATGGCCTCCTCGGGGCGGTGTGTGGCGCAGTGGTTGAGGCGGCCGCCCCGTGTCGGGGCTGCAGTCCTCGGCGCGGGCGTCCCCGGTTCGGGTCCCGCGTCGGGCGGACGTTTCCTGCGTGTCGTTCCCCCTCTCTCTGCCTCCCCCTTTCCTGTCTATCTCTACTATGGCTATCAAATAAAGGCATAAAAAAAAAAAAAAGCCAGAATGGCCTCCTCCATCCTCAGTGCTCATCTCTCCACCACACCCCCCAGTGAGTCCATCAGGGAAACATGACTGAAGTCTGTCGTCATTAAAGGTGCCTCAGGATGTTTAGTCTGTATCCTAGCAACAACTTCATGGAGAACTTCAGATGGAACTTAAGCAGTTGCCATTGGGTGGGATGTACACAAGTGTTGTTATGATTGGAAAAAATAAAATAAATGTCTACTTTCTGAGTCTTCACCAATATCTCCAGCTCTTCATCACTCTTGTTGGGTAGAGAGTTGTTATTTCCAATGATGACTGACCGCAGAAAGGACCGATAGGACATCTCCACCTACCAGCCTTTAACCCTTGCACCACCAGCAGCACGACAACCACCACAAAAGCACCTCTTCATCTCATCTGGGACAGGATGGTGTCCTCCAGATCTGTTCATTTTCAATGAAAGAAGCTCATCTCTGAAGAATCTCTTCTCCCCACAGAAGCATCCATCAGTAGATGACAAATAACACAACAAAAATAAAGCACATGTTGAGTAAAAACTCAAAAACACAGAGCTACCAGACTTTGCTGCTCCCAGTTGAAGCGCATGTTCTAATCATCTTAATGCCCTGTACACACTGTGCGATTTCGGCCATCGCAGACGAAAGACGGCCAATCGTAGGAGAATCGTGGCGAAATCTTTGGTCGTGGCTCTAAATCAGCCGTCTTACGTCGCTCTGTGAGACAGGTTCTACGACAGCCATTTGCAGCGTCTTGCGACCAAAGACGACCTGCGATTAAATTCTGACAGTGTCAGAAAACTGCTACGACCTACGTCTACTAATCAGCTGATGGACGTCTATCAGTGGCGCAGGTGACAGGGACGAGCACTGATTTTCGAATAAATAGTCATTAAATTAAAAAACGAATAGCTTTATCTTGTCATGTCTGGAGAGGTGTATATTACTTTTTACTGTCGCAGAAAGAGGAGGAACATGGACAGACTCATACAGCCATCAGAAAAGTTGTGTGTGAAACTCTGTCCAAAAAAAACAAAAAACCCATGTGCGGACTATGATGAGAAGCGGTCGCCTACCGGAGAATACGTGTTTACGCCGGGAGAGGTGACTTCGTCCTCGTTTAGATGTGCTCTCATTACGTGACGGTACTGCTGTGATGTTCTCTAGTACCAATACAGGCCGTGATTTCATTTTTAAATAACGGACAAGTGGCGGTACTGCTCCACTGGTGCCGGTGACTTGTGTCTGTGTGTGAAGAGGGAGAGAGGGAGAGAGGGAGAGAGGGAGGGAGGGGGGGAGGAGGGGGAGCGGGCGACCTGCGATTCAGTAGAACGATCATCGTACAGTCTGCACACGTCAAACTTGACGTCTTACCAAAGATTATTAAATGCATGTCGCACAGTGTGTCATGCAATAGTCTTATAAGACTGCTAAAATCGCACAGTGTATAGAGGCCATAAAAGATACTGGCAAATATTATACAGTATATAAGGAGTGCCCCTAGCTGACATTACAACTGTACATACAACATATTCTAATATTTACTATTTAATTGGTTCTGCAGACAATGAACTGACCTCAGAACAGCTTCTCCCTCCAAAGTGTGTGGTGGCTGATGAATAGCAGGTCCTGCACCTTGTTTCCATTACTTCTGGACTGTTGCAACAGCTCTTTCAACTCAGACAGTCCACAGACTGCACTGCGTTCACTTTCACTGTAAAGACAACATTTTGGCAAATTGGCCCATTGCCATAATCCCTATAGTCATAGCAGTAGGTTTGTTACCGAGCGGCGAGCTGCTCAGAGCTATGCTACGGAGGCTATGCTCCAGTTCAATATTAATAATAATAATAATAATAATAATAATAATAATGATGATCAAACAAAATATGCAAATATGGCTCTAATACCAGGTTCTAGCCTTCACTCACTGTACAGACTGCTGCATCACGTGCTGTGTGGGCTATGTGTATAGGGATCATTTTCATATTTTGATTGCTCATAGACAGTATAGTTCACTGGACTTCAACTATACCTCTTTTGATTATGCAGACTTGTATTTTGACAGTTAACATGATGCATACAATATTATTTAATTGAAGAGTATTACAGTGATGTGAATTGATTAAGTAAGTAGTTTTTACGCTGCATTAAATGCTTTTGTTTTGCATCATGAACAGTGTTGTAATCACAAGAGAACACACTGATTGAGGGTTTGCCAGAAACACAAGGCTAATTTAATGTTAATTTACCATAGAAAATGTTTTTTTTTTTAAATGCTGCCTGTACATTGACAATGTAGGATCAACAGATAGATATTAGACTGTGTGCTTTCCTTATGTGTCTTGTGTACTTATCAGTTTTAATGACACTGGAGACACTAACTCGCCATCTGTCTACCTTCTGTCTAACTGAAGAACTGAGCCTCCTCCATGTTCACAGACGTGATGAGTTAGAATACGAGGTCCAGGTCCTTCTCCACATGGCCTCAGCCTGTCGTCCCTGGAAGCTAGACTGCCAGTAAAAAACAAAACAAAAAAACAACAACCAACAAAGCGCACAAATGTAGTAAACATATTGCCTTATGCTATTGCAACACTGCCAGCATGAGTACACGTCTGCACGTAGTTATTTTCCCTAAAAAGTAGGCTAATTTAGTTAGTAACTGAGTTACTACATGATAAAAATAATTAATTACCAGGAAAAGTAATTATTGTGTTACTTTTTTAATAAAATGCTCAGATATGTCAAATTACTTGGACTTCCCTCTCTAACCCCTGTTTATCTGGAACTAACCAACTCGCTCAGTATTCCTCCACACAGGCAGGCTCTGCGACACGCTGTATTACTCCGCCTCTTCCAACACAGCACGCCGTGGAGCCTGCTTGTGTGGAGGAATACTGAGCGAGTTGGTTAGTTCCAGATAAATGACTTTTTTTCTACCTGTTGATGAACTGAACAGGTATATTATTTTTACTTACTTGAGCCGTTACTTGAGTCAAGTAACGGCGCATTTTATTGTCAGTAACATTATGGTGTTGTAATGGAAACACAAACTTTTTTGATTACTCTTTACTGAAAAACCGTTAGCACCGTTATTTTATAATGCTGTGGTGCCATCACTGTTTACATGCTAATGTTCATCAATATTTATTGAAATAAAGATCAAAATTTATATTAATGATATAAATAAATCACTCACTCACTCACTCACTCACTCACTCACTCACTCACTCCTCCTACTGCTATTACTACTACTACTAATCATAGGCGCCGATCCCGTGGGTGCTCCGGTGCTCGAGCACCCACTGGCAACGCTGAGCACCCACTGGCCAATCGGGATGGCCGATCAAAAAAATAAAATAAAAAGAGTGAATAAATGAAACTTGTGGTGAAACTGTATATTTAAAATGAACTGCATTTACTTAAATCGTATTAACCAATCAAAATCATTACAGCTCTGTGCGTGCACACGTTAGCGTAGTCACGTAACCAATCAGATGATCGGATTTGGCTGCGGAGCTTCTCCTCTGGAGGAGGGTCTGGCAAGCGAGACAAGCTACGGCTAAACAAGAGGCCGTCACGTACACAGCAAAAATGTGAAGGTTGGCTGCGTATCGGCGGTTAAAAATGGACAAGTTTGTAATAAGAAAACCAAGTGGAACTGCGTCTACAACCACCAATGCTCCCAATTTAATCCTAAAACCGGCTATAAAAGCGCCGCTGTTTCACTATTTTAACTTATTTACAGCTTGCGGCACCTTTACTTTGAAAGTCCAGTGGAGCTGGATCAGAACGGAGCGTTTGTACGGAGGGAGAGATCAGCTGATCCGCTGCTGTTGACTGAGCGTCTCCGCCGAGAGTTGTCTCCGCCTACAGATGTTCTCCTCACCCGTTGAGCTGAGCGTCAGGAGCTCATTATATATTAATCTATATATTTTACTTTTATATACAGTCAGTGTTACACTGAAATAAGTTGTGTGCTCGCAGCAGGAGAGATAATCAGATGGATAATCGGTAAAGTTAATAATTTCACTTAATGTGGCCATGAATAAATTCATTTAGATCAGTGTTGCCCAAACGCAAATCTTGTATAAGTCTACACTGTTTTCACATTTACAAAGGTCTTTGTTGTCTTTGTACAGAGACAATATGAGATTTGCTTGTAGCCACAGCACCTAAAAAAATCCACTGTTTCCATACGTAGCCTATACGTCATCCAGCCTCGCTGTCAATCGCTATGCAATAAAAGTCAGTTTGAGACAACCATTAGGTGGTATTCATTTAATTTGAGCACCAAAAAAAAAAAATAATAATAATTGAGCACCCACGGGCAAAAACATAAATCGGCGCCTATGCTACTAATACATTATTCGTTTAACATTGCAGTCTACGGTTACCAAGAGTTTTGATCCTGGCAGACTGTTGTGTACTCTCTCATAATTAAACTTAACCATATGTGGGATACTCATTTCCTCCTCTCTGGTTAAAACACATAAGAAAAAGCAGATAATCTGTCACATTAGAACTGTAAAACTCTCAGGATCCCTTCAGTGGAACTGTCCTCCATCACACGCTGACAATCCTTGTCTTCCAGCATTATAAACATCTGCAGCACTCACTCTTCAACATTACAGATGTGTCTGTGCACAGGACTCCTGCTATTCACCAGGCATGTATCTCTATTTATTGTAAAGAGCACAGACAGAGAGCAGCAGCTGTTGTTTCACTCTTTTGACAGACAACAGTCTAATATCCCACATGGTCAATGCAGAGACGTTCATTTTCTACATTTTGCTCTCACTGTCAGCCCCAGCTCCCTGCGTTGCTTACTCTTATGATAACACTGTGTTCAAAGCCAAGGCTCCACTCAGTACAAATGATAAGACTCCCTGTTATGGACAGAGAGAAAAACCAGACTCTGGTCATTAAGGCTAATGTTTAAAAAGTGCAGAGAACATGTAGAAAGATCTGCAGGGGGACGGCCAGTCGCTGAATCTTGATTGAATTCTTAGATCATTAAGCTCAGTGGATTTCATAGAGTGAAAGGCTGTGAAACAGTCTGCTTTCATCTCAACTCTTGGTCTTGGTCTGATGCTAATGTCTAAAATAGATTTATAGATTTTAAATGAATTTCTCCCACTCACTCTTCCCTAAGTGAAAATGCTGTTAGATAAGTATGTGGGTATGCTGCCCTGTCTCCTCCATGCACCTAAACATAAAATACATCTGGTATAGAACAGAACTGTGATGATGTATGTGTTTCCTGAAATATCTATACATTTAAATATGTATAAGTCTTTTTGTTGCCTGAACTGAACCACAGATGGGACTTGTGCCGTTCTTTGTTTGTATGACACCACTGCATTCACATTTATGTTTCATACAAAACACAAGTTGTATAGAAACATCCCTTCTAGGAGACGAGCGTAGAGTACATGCATAAATATGAAAATAAGTGTCCGTGTCCATGTAGGCCAACTCAATCAGTGGACAAATGTTTTAAAATTCTAAAAGCAGACAAACAATAAATGCTCACACAGCAGACAAAACCAGGCTTGAATCTCAGGGGAGCTGGGGCAGTGCTGCGCTCGCCAACATCCTTGTATTTAAGTGGACTACTTGATTAGGACATGCAAATCGTTTGCAGCAGCAGTTTGATTACTGCAGTAAAAAATAATCATGTATTTGTTAATGCTTTAAAAAGGATTTAACCTGAGCCATACACCTACGACAGCCACAATGTCACATCCACACAGGGTTAAGTATGACAGAACACAGGAGGTTCAATCCCCCCGAGGATATGACAGTCTATGATATGCTTTATAAAGTGTAGGATTTTAGGCTGTGCTGATTTCAGTGACAAGAGATGAAGTTAAAGCCCCTGCAAAGAACTTTCATTTTGCGTTGATTTTGGCGACCCCTGTGGACAAAAGCGGTAGTGTTTTGCCAGAAAGAAGACTGTATTTCCCATGAGCTCTAGCGCGTACTGTCGTAAAGACAGTCATCTGGCTCGTGCGTCAGTGCGTCCAGACTAACTTTTTTTTTTGAGCAGTTTTAGTCAAATTACTTTGGAAATGTATTTAAAAAAGTGTTCAGAAATGGCCGTTTGTCCTGTTTGTCGTGCACCGTCTGTCTATTCACAGTGATATATGCGTTTTCAGAAAAAAAAAAAAAAAAATTAAAATCATCCCAAATGTATTTTTTTCCCCTTTTTCTTCTGTCTTGAGCCCTGCCACGCCTGCCGTCTCCGGTCTGAGTGCCGTAAATCGTTTCGTCCGTGGACCGACCCGACCACTGCCTCCGGTTTCACTATTTAGAAACAGCTTATCTTCACACTGATGGCCAATATCCAGGCTTTAAAGAGATAATTGTAACTCAGCATGAAATCTATTTTCAAGGCTTCTTCCAAGGCCTGAAAAATCATTTTTGTGTTGTTGTTCCAAAAATGAATTATTTTTGTTAAATTGAAACATCATTACATGTGAATGTTGAACGACCCGCTGAAAAGCTTTCAATGACCTTTTACCTAAAATCTATTGCTATATCCATCAGCCCACAGGTCTCTTACTTACTACTGTATATACTTAGACCTGATTTACAGCATCGTCTGTTCAGAGCATCACTTTGCCCCAGTCATCCTCTCTTACCCCAACTTCTCTTTCTCTCTCTCTCTCTCTCTCTCTCTCTCTCTCTCTCTCTCACTGCAGCAATAATAAAGGCAAAAATACAAGTAAAATAAGCAGATTTAATAAATTTTCAGCATTCTAATAAAAGCTTATTTTAATCTGCAGCTGGGTTAGCTCCCTTCTTGCTGTGGTTTTCGTCAGGAATTAATCCATCAGATCAAGCCGACTGGCTGAGCGTCAGCATTTTATGCGTTGCTCATCAAACAGGTAGAATAATGACAAATTTATTTCTGGTGCGTGTCAGTGGGGCTGTGCGCCTCTTTGGATGGCATGCTGCAGGCACGCCCCGTACTCAGCGTTGCAGCACAATAAAAACATGGCGGCATGCGTTCCCTCCTGACCTATCTCAGAAGGTGTGGGCCTAATAAAAGAGATATAAGTGGCCTGTCATCAAACCCATGTGGAGATGACTGCATTGGCTGTTGTTATTTTTATTATATCTGTAGCCATGAAATGAAAGCCACTGTTTGATTGTACTGAGGGCGAGGCAAAGAAGATTCCTCATTCACTGGAAATTAAAGTCCGAGCCTGTGGGTTCTGCTGGGTATAGTAGACGGTGCTTCTGCAGGATGTGGTTTTATTGCTTGTAACTTTTCATCATCTCAGCAAGGTGTTGTTAAATCTGTGATTTTCTTTTTTTTTGTTTTCCTTGTTTGTCAATAATTTCAGATGGGAGGATTATTCAGAGCAGGCTGCTCAAAATTATGACTGTGCGTAAAACATTCTGTTGCACACGAGTTCCTCATTGAAATGACTGAACAATTTGAAACATCCTGTATAGAACTTTTATGTGATTATATCATCTGTCAGATATGTAGTTTTTGATTAAATCTAGACTGGTGACCTGTTCAGGGTGTACGAAGTGACACATGAATTCTGAAATGTACATTTTGTGGTTGGCACCATTATCTACTGACCCTCCTGTAACTCTTGGACACTTACTTAATGGTTATTTGAACACTATTTGGACACAGACTTGAATTTAAATTCCTTGGTTAATTGGGGTGATTTTAATGTTAATTTATCGTCTTTTGTCATTATGTGTTTTTGTATGTCTTTCTTTTTGGAAGCAAACAACAGCTGCCCCCATCCTGTATGGCTTGTGCACTGAAAATACAGAGAGAATACTGTATATCTGCTCCTGGAGCCCCCACAGGCAGTGTGATCCCAGTACAGGAGGTCCTTGTTAGTCTATATGCCTAGAATATTACAGTGTTCAGTTGCACTCAATCTATTGTGCACACCCATGAACTTTCTCTTATTTATAATTTTTAATAATCCGTTTTCAATAAAGTTGACTTTGACACACATACACACACCAGCCTCAATCAATCCATACATTTGAAATGAAGCAAAACTTATTTAGATTCCCTCAGGAATTGACAATAAAGTTGACTTTGATTTTTCATTTTCATTATATCTATGATCACCTCTCTGGTTGCTTGGAGAAGTTCAATATTAACCACAATAGTTGAGAGAGACACCTCAAAGTCCTCAGTGCCCAACTAGTCAGTTATTAAGGAGGGGTGGACATCTCTTATAAACTATCACATACCAGGTTTGTGGTCACCACTTTTACCAATAATCTTTTTTAGATTATTTTTTTAAAACAAATATTTCATAAAAAAGGGCTCAGACTGTTTTCTCTGTTCACATGATTCTGGTTAGACACAGACTGCGTTTAAATGCACTTTAGTACCCCGGTTTTAATTGGGTTTTTTAAGTACCCCGTATTTTGATCAAATTCGGGGTATGGTGTTTACATGGACTTAGAGAAACCCGGTTATTCAGTATCCCTGTATACATGATAAATACAGTATCCCGGTTTCTGATTACTGCGTCTTACGTGTGTATGTGTGTTTCATTCATGTTTATTGTTTACAACAGGAAGCACAACTACTAGGAAATATGTAGGTCAGAAAATTTACAAATTAAAATTGCTGCCATATTATATAACTTAATAAAAGAAAAGAAAATGTAATGTAGCCTGATTGGTTTATTGTAAAACATGCATTTATTGATGTAAAAGTGATGATTTCTGTACACACATTAGGCGACAGAGCCTCCAGGCAGCGCTGCTCCTCCAATACACACATGAAGCTTCACTTTTCATTCAAACAAACTAACGCAACTGCCACAATTATTAGATTTCATCAATGAGACCAGCATTTATCTCCTAAAAAGAATTTAACCAGCTGGCAGTAAACATCTAAAAACCTATACGGGTAAGTTAATCAGCGATCGTTTTCTCCACCGAGGTGACGGAGTAGTCTGGCCGGCGAGCACGTCAGGAGACGGGGTTGCTGCCTCTGTGATGTCCCGGTCACAGCTCACACACGGGGAGCTTCACTTCTCCGAAAAACGTTGTAGCAAACTTGTAAACAGCCGTCATTTGGATAAACCGACCGCACATTGGGGATCTAAACAGTTACTTTCTCACATGAAAAAAACGAACAAAAAAAACTTAATAGTCTCCTCGTCGCTCCAGAATGCGCTCTTGTTGTCGCCGCCACTTTGTACGTAACGTATCTATGGTAACGGTTACGTCAGCTGGCTGAGCAGCTTTCAGATATCGGGGTACTGTGTTTACATGCTCCAGTATCCTGATTTCTTTCGGAGTTCTCCAGGCAGCAAAATCGGGTTTCTCAAAATCGGGATATGGAGGTGTGTATAGTTTGTGGGGCTTTCTTGAGTACAATAAAGTCTGATTAACCAGATATAGACGTATGGTGTTCTAACTGAGATGATTCAGTTTGAAACAGGAGTACTGGGACAAACAGAGGCAGTGAAGTGAAGGCTGCAGGCGACAGGCTCTTACTGTGGTTTGTGACTAGCACCATTCCAACAGGGACACCAAGGTAAACAGTTTTGCAGTGCAGCACTGAAGAAAACCTACTTCCAATCAATAGAAGTGTGTACTGTCCTTCAGTCAGAGTGCTGAGGTTACTAGTAGGATGGCTGCAGCTCCTTTCCTTTGGGCTGTGATTGTATGTACAGACTGCATTCCTAATAGTACAGCCTTTTCTTTTTATTTCACATTTTATGGCATACAATAATATTTTCATGTCTGTCAGAGTGTTTTGGTTGGTGGCTAGTCTTTTAATGTCCGCACAGAGTCGGGCATACTGTGAGTGGACAGGACTCATCATAGTCTTTCAAGCGTACCAATTTCCTACATTTCTTGTGCAAAATTTCCTACATTTCCCACAATCCCTGTGCACTGTTTACACTTTCTGTCATGGAATCGTCCACAGATGACGAGGAAGAGCTGCTCTGTCTGTGTGAATCACGTAGGCGCATCACCAAAGCTCTCCTCAAATGCGCTAGAAGCGATCTATTTAAATGAATGAGCGACTTTGCTAACGTGTGTAGGCTAATCACCACAACTTCCTGTTGAAGGTATGAAAGTCCAGACCGACACCACCTCTTTTGATTGGACCAAATTTGGGGTCTTTGGTCAGGACCATGGTCCAGGGAGCTTTCACAACTGTAAATTTGGTTTGGATCTAATGGATGAGTACGAAAGTCCAGACCAAACGGGGAAACACCTTTACAGACAGAGAACCAGAAACTGTGATGCACGTTGTCTTACAATCCAAGAGACACTCATCTCAAAGGAGAGATCTGGATGCCTCTGTATTTCTTCCTCACTAGTTTTTCTTTTTTTTTTCTTCTCTCTGTTGTTGTTCTGTTTGTTTGTTTGTTTGCTTGTTTGGTTTTGTCGTTATTGCTGTTGAGTTAGTGCTGTTGAGTTATTGCTGTCACAATTGTTATTTATTTATTTTCTACTATTATTATTCATTTATTTTTTCAATCTTTATTTTTTTTCCCCCAATACTGTTATTATGACCAAAGTCACTATTATTATCCACCAAGTCTCTTTTTCATCATTATTATGATCACCATTTATAGAATATATTATAACTGACTTACACACACACACACACACACACACACACACACACACACACACACCTAATTTCACATTTTATGTCAATGTAAGTCATCAGTGCATGTTCACTGTATTGTCTGTCGTGTTTTTTCCGCAATTAAAAAATAATATAAAATTTAAAAAAAGTTTTTATTTTTCATGTGCGCATCGAGAGTGAGTGAGTGAGCATGCGGGAGAGAAACAGGTGCGCACCAGATTTCACGGTTGCCGACCGGCAAAAACTGAAACAAGACAGTTGAAGAGAAGAAAAACACAGAACATACAGAGGTTTATGTCTTTAGGCTATAAGAGGCGTCACAACGTGAACGAGGGAGGATCGGATGAGGGCTCAGGTTTAGTGAAACTGTCACTGTCAGCTGCACATTTGCCAGCAGCTGCTCCAATCACACACGTCACAAATTTTAAAGGAATAGTTCACCCAAAATTGAAATTGCACTTATTATCTACTCACCCATGTCGACCAAGGGCTGGGAGAAGTTTCAGAGTTATCCGTGGCTTCTCTGAGTTACAGGGGGTCTCGGCGTAGCAGTGCATGTCCATATAATGGTTGCAAATGGATACCAACTGTCTTCGTAACAAAAAGACACACCAAAAAACATCCAAATACCTCCATGCTGCTCGTATGTAATGTCTGTCTTGTATTGAAATGCGAAATTGTCCCGAAAAAAATTAAATAAGTCTATATTTCAAGCTTGTTTGTGGAAGCTCCTCTTCCTCTTCCTCTTCCTGGTTCGTCAAATTTGGACGAACCAGGGTCTGTCCTCTTCCCAGTTTGTCCAAATTTGACGAACCGGGAAGAGGAGCTTCGAACCAAACAAGCTTGAAATAAATATTTTTTTTCATGGAGGTATTTGGATGTTTTTTGGTGTGTCTTTTTGTTACGAAGACAGTTGGTATCCATTTGCAACCGTTATATTGACATGCACTGCTACGCCGAGACCCCCTGTAACTCAGAGAAGCCACGGATAACTCTGAAACTTCTCCCAGCCCTTAGTCGACATGAGGGTGAGTAGATAATGAGTGAAATTTAAATTTTGGGTGAACTATCCCTTTAATTTGAAGGCACACTTGTTTCCCTCATCAAATTCAGGGATTATGGCAAGGGGCCAATTTGCCAAAATGTTGAATTATCCCTTTAAGTTATATATGGGCGCTGTTGGCTGTATTATTGTGGGACAGAGGAAAGCGACAGGAAAGTCAGGGAGAGACATGAAGGGGAGGTCAATGGATCACATTGAGCCCATGGTGTACACACTCTACCAACACTCTTATATTTCTATTCTGCCTGCTTTTACCTTTACTTGGGATGTAATAATTAGAGAATCTGAGCTCATCCTCACATCTACCACTGAGTAAATTGATGCCTAGATTTATCTATAGACTCAATGGAAAACTTCTCATTGACCCCATCTGGATAGGGTTAATTATAATCATGAGACTGTACCCTTCTCACCGCTCTGCCCGAGGTGCTCACCCAACATTCTTATCGTTAATGATATGTCATTGCAAAAACAATTGCAATGCTTTCAAATGTGTGAAGTTATCCCACTCATCCCCCCCTATTAAAAAGTCTTTCAGTGCAGTCAATTAGCCCTTGCAGAGCACTCTCATGGTATTATTTACTATGGCTACACACTGTGTGTGGTCACTGTTGCTCCAGGAGATGTAGTTTCCATTAACAACAGGGGAATGAATGTGACCCAGCCCTGATCTATGTAACGCAGAAATATAAAAGCAGAATGCCACTCCCCTCACTCAGCCACTTTACAGCTGTACCAGCCACTTTATTTCCTATAATAAAGTCCCACTTAAAGCAGCATGAAAATGATACTGCCATTACTGAGCTCCCTCTGCTGCTATCAGGCCAAAGTGCTGGAAAAGCCCAGTCAATTAATCAGAGAGCATTACTAGCTTTGCACATTCAGATGGCTCTCTTTGAAAGAGAGGGCTGTGGAACACTGAATGGAAAAGACGGAAATGAAACAGAGAGTGGAGCATCTCCACCAGTCCCACAAAGCCTTCCAACTGCTGTCGCTTGCCACTCTCTGATTTTAGAAAATTGGGAGCGTCTGTTATGCTGTGAGGCAAACAGGAACTTCTGAATATCTGCAGTGACAGAATATGTATGATTCTGTGGCCTAATCATGAAGTTGGACATTCTTTCCCATCTCTGCACCACCACATATTTGTTGCTGTTTTTTCTTTCTATCTACACACATTTTTAAACTTTATTATACAGCGTCTCTCTGAGTGCTGTACAATTATAAATAATAAAAACAAGTAACAGTTAATGGACACCCTAAATTTTGACAAGAACATGGGAAACGCAGCAGCAAGAAACAGAAGAAAGGCCAGCAGCACTCGTGTCCTTCTCATTGTCCTTTATTACATACTGCGTCAGCGCTTAACATGCACAGACCGGTTTCAACAACGTCTTCCTCAGTGTGCAAAATACAGCAGGAAGTGATACATTTAAATACTCACAGGTGTGGTTAATCACTTGATTGATCAGTATTAACATTCGAGACAAATAACAAATTACAGACATTAGAAAAATAGAAATATGTAGAAAAATGTAACAATATATAGAAAAATATAACAAATATTCAACCACCCAAACATCTCAAATATTATAGATAACTAGACCAATTAAAAAAATGCAGTCAGACATTACAATAAAAGGAGACAGTGCACAACAGCACAGTGAAAACATAAAGCGCTGGAAAAGCTGTAACTCCCTCTATATATAACATAATATTCATCCAGTATCAAAATAAAAATGAACATCCAGTATCACAATGAATGAACTACCAGACTAAAGCCCTACATCAAGCCACAAAATACAGAATCCAGAATATATTCCATGAGACTCCACACCATGCACATAATAGAAAACTTTACCACCAATATGCATATAATAGAAAACTTTACCAACAATATGCACATGATAGAAAACATTACTGACACATATTATAGAAAGCATCCCAACAATAACTCCTCATTCATCCCTTTAAGGTACTCAGTCTGTAACATGTGTATCCAAAATGCTTCTCGTTGCAGTAAAACTCTTTCCCTATCTCCCCCTCTTCTCAAAGGTTTCACTTCTTCTATGCCCTGAAACCTCAATGAACATACATCATGGCCAGCACTATTAAAGTGTCTCGCTACAGAAGACTTTTCATCAGAATTTCTAATACTACTCTTATGTTCTGAAATGCGAGTTCTGAGCTCTCTTTTAGTCTTCCCAACATAACAAAGGCCACATGGACATTTTAGAAGATACACAACAAATTTAGTTCTACAGGAAATCCTGCTTTTTATAGGGAATTTACGACCTGAGTGAGGATGGAAATATTCACCTCTAATAATAGCATTACATTACAAACGCAGCAGCAAGGCCAGCAGTAAAACAGTGAAAGTAAGTCTTAAGAAGTTTACGTAAAAGAGACCACTGACTTAAAGCAGAAGTAAGTGATATATTTGTGTTAATATAACTGTGCGTTCACACCAAAAGCTTCCAAAGCGTCAAAAACGCTCGAGGGTGGGCGTCAGACAAGACAGCTCCCAAAACGGCAAATATTTTCAGCCGCTTTGGCCGCTTGTCACGTGACTGACGTCAAAGTTCGATCGCGCTGGTCATTGGGGAGCCGAAATACAAAAAAAAGAAAAAAAAGGCAGCCGACGGACATCTCTATTCTGACAGGCTGCCGCCGGTTGCCGCTTAACCGCGTCATAGCTAATTACCCTAAAGTTAAACCTGGCTCAACTTCTCATCTGGTGACGCTTTGGACGCTTTGGAAGCTTTGGACGCTTTGGAAGCGCGGCGACGCCTGTTGACGCTTTGGACGCTCGGTGTCGCCCGGCTCTCATTGAAAATGAATTGACTTCCGGCGTTTCTGACGCTTTGGAAGCTTTTGGTGTGAACGTACAGTAAGTCTTAAATAGTTATATCTTCCGACAGCACTCACTTAGATAGAGTGTTTGGACCGAAACACGGGTCTGTCAGTCCCTCTGCTCTGCTCTGAGCCGAGGAGAAAACATTTATCGTATCCTACAGTTTTTATCCAATGAGGAGAGAGAACGGCATGCAGGGCTGTGTGTGCAGCCAAGGGATGCCGTGAATGTGGTGACGTAGGGACGAGGACTGTTATGGTGCGTTCAAGGAAACTCGTAACTCGTGTTTTTCCGACCTGTGAAGTCGTACCAGTTCGATCTGGTACGAGTTCACGGGTCAGAAGTTACGAGTGGCCGTTATAGTGACTTTCACAGGTAAAACAGGTCGGAAAAACACGAGTGGGTTGCCTGGAACGCTACAAAGTCGTAAGTTGTGACTTGAAGCTGTAATTTACGGTTTCAAAAGCCTGCCTGGAACGCAGCATTAGCCAAAACGACCGGATCGCTTACTTCTGCTTTAAGGCTCTGTGAACTTTAAAGATTTAGGAATCACTAGTAGTGTCTTGCTGGATCTCAGTCAGGATCATAGGGAGTCAGCTGAGGGCACATTAAGGCTGGAGCCTGAGCGTGTAAGGCTTTAAATACAAACAATAAAATCTAAAAGTCACAGGTAGCCAGTGAAGGGCTGCAAGGACCGGTGGAATGACACCTAGGTTGCAACATTCTTTGCAAACATTATTAGATAAGGGAGCCCAACTGGAGGACAGGTTGTGGATGCAGCCTCTGTTATTATGACTGCTTCAGGTTTAGAGTTTTAGAGTGTAGAGTGTTAGACTGCTTTTACCCTGTGCTGATTGGGCAGACGCAAAGCGGGATGTGACGACAAGAGAAAGCTCCAAAATAAGTGGCCTTTTCAAAACCCATTATTATAATTATTTAAAAAGTGTCTTCATGGGTAGAAAAAAGAAAATAAGTTGGTAAAAGACGTATGATAAGTGGACAGACAACTACGCGATTGCACGATTATGCAACAATGTTTAAAACCCAGTATTATTAGAAAGTGTCTATATGGCCGGAAAAACAACAACAACAAGAGCAGTAAAAAAGCTGCTGCGCCATGATCGTGTGATAGTGGAAACTGTTGCACGTGGCCTTAAGAGTCCAGAGGTGCTGCTCTGCAGTGGAGACACAGCAGCTGAGAGGGCCGAGTCAGAGGACGGTTCCTAAATTCCTACCCCCCTCTCTTTATCCCGTAGTGGAAATTTGGTTTATACCTTTAATTGACAGGACAGTCAGAGAGAGACAGGGAATGGGGAGACAGAGAGTGGGAATGATATACAGCAAAGGAGTATTTGGAATGGGGCGCCTGCTCAACCCACTGAGCTGTACGCAGCCCTTTCCAGTGAAAACATACCTGCTTCTCTGGATCCCTCTGTTGCCCCTCCAACCGGCCCCTGCTCCCTTTATTGCCCCGTTCCCTCAGTCTGATTCCTCAATAAATCTGTAATCACTGCGGTAGTGCGGTTACATGCTGTCATTCCAACAGACCACCATTCCGACATACCGCTATTCCGACATGCAAACATCCAACCATTTCAATATAAGGAAATGTGTGTTACTCAACAGGTGACTCCCTTCTATAAGACATGCTGATAGAGGAATACCCACATGGTTGTGCGTAATTATGCAGCAGAGTGCAGACTAGTCTGCCTGTCTAGCCTCTACCTGCTCTTTTTACTAAACTTAACCAACTCCTTTCTTCATTGCCTAAGCCCAACCAGTGCAAAATCTTTTGGGGAAAAAATACGCTATTAAAGGAATTGTCGGAAAGGCAGGATGTTTAAAAAAAAAGAAAAAAATACCGTTATTCCGACCATAGGAGGCAAAAATTGTCGGAATGATGAGACGTTTGATAGAAAATTAAATGTTGCCATTTAGACAATTAGAGCCCTATGTCGGATTGGTGGGATGTCGGAATGGCGGTTGCCCCCCTATCACTGCGCATCGGCTTTGAGTCTGAATTCTGGGTCCAGCTGCCTTGTTATGACATAAACATATAGTTATATTTCAGCACTGCAGGACATAATGTATCAAACATCAGTGTTGCCAGGTTTGAACAGGACATAAATGTGTGTATCATCCGTGTAGCAATGGACATCCCACAATAGAGAGGATTAAAGAGGAGGCATCATCACCAATCATTCCAGACACTGATTTAAGCCAGGTTCAGACTACTCTATTTCAGGCTGATTTTCACACGATTTCGTCGGGCCCGATTATGAACGTCGGGGATGGTGAACGGACGTGTAAGGGTGACATAACTGACAACCAGCGATTTTGCACAGACGTAAAGTCTAGCATGTTAGAATGTTTTGCATTTCTTTGTCTAGTCTGACATCTCCTACAATGTGAATCTTGATGTCGACCAATAGGAATGAACCTGGCCTTAGGCATCAGTGATGTTCTGTTGTTCAGACGGCTGATTAAGTCAATGTGGTTCATACAAATATTAACTGCATGGTTTAAACGCTGACCTTTCCTGGCCGGGACATGAAAGCAACTTGTTTTATGAGTTCCCTGCATGACACACACCTCAGCTTGAAAATGCACTTTTCAGTTGAATAATGTGAACTAACTGTGCACATTTTATTTCATCACTTTGAAAAACCTAGTGTCTCCAGCAGCGCCTGTGGGGCGGTGGTTCTCACACTGTGGGCCACACAGAGACTGCAGGGGGTGGGTGTCTGACCCAGGGCAAGAAGTGGAGAGGCAGAGAGAAAATGATTTATGTAGGGAAAATAAACATGAGTTTGCTGATGCTATTATTTCTCCTGAGGCGAGGGTGCCAGAGAAAGTTTGAGAAGCACTGCAGCAGGGTTTATCTGCTTTCTTTCTTTTTTAAGAGAACATCCTTTTCTTTAGAAATCAATGTACAAAGGTCATACAAAATCTGTCTATTTATCAATTCACTTCATTATTATTAGCATTATTGTCAGTAGTGTCTCTGATGACTATAACTGCTGAGAGAAGGAGGAAATCACTGCATGAGGACAATATTTGTCTTACCCAGCAATATTTGTCTTATTATGCAGCTTGTGATACCTTCAGTATCTAAAAACTTCACAGTACTGTAGTGACCACCAATGAATGTGGTTACTCTATCAGTCAACACCATGGATGAGTCATTGACTCTTGACCTGCAGTGAACCAATGACACTCACTCAGGTTTTCACATGTCACAAATGAAACAAGCAATCTTGTCAAACTGTGGGGGCGGGGCTTAATTAAGTTGAAACCTTGGCATTAGCACAACCACACTGTCTCAGCCACTGCCAGTTACAAGCCAACATACAATATGAACAAATAGAAGATGCTACTGCAAATGTTCTGATCCATCTGCTGTGCTGTGTGTCAGTTCGAATACTTCCATACTTACACTAACTATTATTATTATTATAGCAAAATGCAGTGTACTGTAAGTATCAGGATAGTGCACTCATAACAGTCAAGAAGTTGAGTGTGGAACGATGGACACTTCCCACCCTCAATGACCGCCGTCTTGGCTTTATATAATATTTAGGTAATATTTTATAATAAGTGCACTAGTTTATAAACACAGTTAAAAATGTTTTACTCATCATTGATAAGCACTAACTGTATGTATAAACTACTTACTAATGAGTATTCATGAGTGATAAATGAATAATTCAGTATTTATTAATGCTTAACTAATGCTTAATAGTGTGTACTTATTATAAAGTGTTACCAATATTTAATATGTAAAAGTAGCCAGCTGATGTTGCAGTGGCGAAATCTCCACCTTGCTTTAGACAGGTGGACCACACAGGCAAAAAAAAGGTACAAGGCGTTCATTATTATTATTATATTATTACTAATTGAAATTACAAACAAAACAGTAGATGTATTGACATAGACATAACACCCCCCCCCCCCCCCCCCCAAAAAAAAAAGAAGACGTAGCCAGCCAACAGTTACAATTGTTTGTTCCAGTACATGTATACAGTAAGTGCAGAATGACAGTATTTGATTTGAGACAACACTAACTGTCGGAATTTGCATACAGAAGTAGGAGACATACTATACTACCAGTGTACTCATGGAAGTATTCAAATTGAGACACAGCCCCAGTCTGGTTCTGGTCTCAACAAACTCCTCATGTGAGTCCGGGTCTGACTGAGTCTCTCTGATGTTTCATCCTCCACCTGCTCCACCACCTGTCAACCAAGCAGGGAGTGGGTGGGGCTCAAGACCTGGTCCAGATTTATCACTGGGAAAGTCAAGAGTATGTGAGCCTCAAACCCTGTTTTTTTTCACTTTGTGTGTGTGAAAACAAGATTAAATCATAGCAGAGAATTTATGCAGTTTTGAAACATGTCTGGTGAACAACTTTAATAACGCCTCATTTCAGCTCACCATGGACTCCTGTCATAATTACATTGCCCAGGTGGTAATCCTGCCTTGTTGATTTAAGATTATTTACTCCTCAGAAGTCCAGCCTCATGAATATGTAGTCATTGGAGAGCTGAGCAGAGTGAATATAAAATATCAGCTCTGATAACAGCTTTCATGAAGGCTTTAAGAAGTGACAGTCATATATAAAGACATTATTGAAATGATGAGTGTGGTGTGCATGTGTTTGGTTTCTTTGCCATGTGTTGTGTGTGTGTGTGTGTTTGACACTAAATGGAAGTGTGGTCTATGAACCAGCTATCCAGACCAAAAGGCCAATGATCCTCTCAGTAGGTGGATGTCCTGATTGTGGGATGGAGTTGTCATTAGTCATTGTCCCGGCCGCCGCCCCCTCCACCAGCCTCTCATTTGTGTCCCATCTCCCCGGCAAATCATAAGCCCATTAGTCTTCATTACTTCTTTTATGGCCAAGGCCCGCTCAGTCCAGTCGGTTCCTGCTCTCATTTTCTCCACATAGGTTTTAGCAACAGGATCAAAAGAGCTGGCAGCTCTCCAACCAGGCACTTCCCAGTCACTCACTGAGCCGTAATACACACACACACACACACGCAAGTTCAAGCAACTCTAACCTTTTAGAGGACAATAATCTGTGGTGGCAGATGCAGTAGCTGTGCTGAAGACAGACCCAATCTGATTAGTTGAAACTCACAAAGGTGGAGCCAAGGAACCATACATTTTTTAGAGAAGATGAAAACAACAAATCCATATGGGACAGAGGGCCCTAGTTTCCTAGACCGGGCGAAGTCTAAGTTCAGCGCAGCTTCGCCACGCCAACGGGGTGTGTCCAGGTCCATTTCGCAAGTTTGCTGGGCCGCGCAGTCCGACTTACGCCAGCGCAAGCCCGCCCCTCGTCCCTCCTACCGGCGCAAACGGCAAAGGGGGAGGAGAGAGGGCAGGAAGGAGACAGGAGGAGGAGAAGTGGGATTAACACGCACTGCAAGTTTGTCATTTTATACTTGGACATGGACGGAGGAGACAGCGACGCCAGAGGCCGAACCTCTCCCAGGAGGAAACAGCTGTTTTGGTCCGGAGGTCCGAGCTCAGAGTGACCAATAATGAGTTTACTAATATCCTTAATCAGGTTTGATCTGATACACTGAGAACAGCTGCCCAGCTAAAAAACAACAACTAATAAACTAATAAAGAAACTAACATTTATTCAAACCCTGTGTGAGAAAGATGAGAGGTGTACACTAATCACAACATAAACAAACACCATGCGGGATGAAATCAGCGTAAAGGACGCTCTCCCCCCCCCCCCCCCCCCCCTCTCTCTCTCTCTCTCTCTCTCTCTCTGTCCGTCTCTTTTTTTTTCTTTTTTTTCTGTGATAGAGATGCTGAGTATACTGTAGTAGGCTATATACTGACTATCTGATACCGAGGCTGTTGTGGTGGGCTAAGAGAGATGATGATTTGTGTTTTGTTTTTCATTACGGCTGCGTGACGACGTGGTCGCTCGCGCTAATGAATTAATAAGTAAATAAATAAATAAAGGGGATCATCACAAGGGCAGAGTGGTATGGCAGCGACATGCAGTCATCCACCCTCAGTCCTGCTTGGGACATCCACAGCTGCTTTTCAGTGCCAGTTCATCCCTGCTGTGTTAATTCAGGTGGAGTTTCCATTACTCGTGCCGACAGCCTTTGATCTCTGCTTTGATCTGACGTCAGATGTGACGGGACAATCTATATAGATATAAATTCACATGTTGATTCCATTAGTTGCATTAAATAGTGGTTATTGTGGATATTTATTGCATTGAAATGTGCCTGGAACTGTGGAGATCTGCCTGTGAGGTCTTGGTGACGTGTGTGCACTGCACGTCAGTCAGCCAAACTTCCACTGCACCTGCTGCGCTTCGCCCTGCGCTGAGATTAGACCTGGTTGGAGGTGGCGAGCTTTCAGCGCACCCTCGGCGGGACATTTTCGCACGAAACTTCCACTGCACCAAGCTGAATCTGTGACGCCTCCCCCTGCTGCGCGGCCACGCCTATCTCAGCGCAGCGCGATCTACCAATCTGCCAATCTGACTTTGCGCTAGGATGCGCTGGTCGAAACTTGCATTAGACCGGCTGCGTTACCTTGCGCCACCTGCGCTGCGCCACCAAACTAGGGCCCTCTGAGTCTCTAGTGCTGCACCTTCCTGGTTCCCTCCAAAAAATGTCCACAGCTCTTGCATTATTATAGAAAATAAACAGGGTTACCAACAACAACTTGATGATGTTTCAAGGGATATTTCAACATTTTGGCAAATTGGCCCATTGCCATAATCCCTATAGTTTTAGGAGTAGGTTTGTTACCTTTAATTGTTGGGCAGAAATGTGAGCTGCTCAGCTAATGCCACGGAGGCTCATTTTATTTCCAGGCTTTCCCTCAAAACTCATCAAATACACAATCCAACAACTCCAAAACGCTCTGGTGGACAAGTTGTGACCTGCACATTCACCACGCTATGAGGACAGAGTTTTTTTCGAGGTAAATGCATAGCTGGTGAGACTGCTTGCCGAAAAACTGCCCCAGACTGGAATGCACATCAGCTGTTTTGCATGTATTTGCCTCTAAAACAACTCTGTCTGGTAACGTTCTGTTATTATCTCATAGCGTGGTAAATGTGCAGGTCACAGCTTGTCCACCAGAGCGTTTTGGAGTTGTTGGATTGTGTATTTGATGAGTTTCATGAGGGAAACCGAGAAATCCCATGAGCCTCCGTAGCGTAGCTCTGAGCAGCTCGCCGCTCTGCTCCACTGTTCTAAAAATAGCTTGCACCAACAATTAAAGGTAACAAACCTACTGCTATGACTATAGGGATTATGACAATGGGCCAATTTGCCAAAATGTTGAACTATCCCTTTATCACTGGGTGCATCTGCATTAAAACAATGTTTAGGCAACACTGATGACAGGCATGTCACATTGTAAGGACTAGCTAGAGCCTATAACTAATAATACAATAGCGTGCGTATGGCTCAGTGGTTTCCAGGCAACGACTCCAGCTGCTCGTCACCGACTCCAGCTGCTCGTTATCGATAATCTACTAGAACTACAAAAATGAATGGAAACATCTTAAATTGCAAGAAAACAATTCGATACACCAATATGATGGCAAAACAGCACATGACATCATTATGTACGGCTTTTCATTCGATTTAAAGGACTGAGATGGAAACACTTGAATCGGCATTATTCACATTAATATTCTTATCGATTTCCAGATAATTTGATCGACAAGTGGATGGAAACATGGTTAGAGACTCTAAATTGCACAGGTGTGAATGTGAGTGTACCATACGTATAATTACAGTTGTTCTCCTTTAAGATAGATAATGATTTTTTAGTTTTAGAGCACATTACTGCTCCTGACTAACAGAGTATGGATGGGATACTGTTAGTTTTACTTGTGTGATAAAAAAAGAACAGACTGAACTAACTGTGTGTGGTATTCTTCAAATTGTAGACTCCTCCTGCATCGCCTGGTGTGGGTCTCTGTATCTTCCCCTCATGTTTATCACAACCTCAGGGGCTTTTTTCTTATTTTTGTCTCTGCGTCAATTTGCAACAACTCCCAGACATATTTGGAACTGAATGTTTTCTTTGTCATAACTTAATTTGTCACGTCTGACACAACACCCATGATGAGATGAGAAATGGAACTTAAATTGAAACTGTATTTTTCATTATGCCCTCATATAGTCGGCACAGATGGAGAGAGGTTACAGGAGTAAATGTCACTTATTGTTTCCACTTCGCTCCTTTTTTCCCCTCTAACACTCTTCATTATGGCGGTATTTGTTTGAGAGATGCAATCGTTGTGTTTGAACTCTGTTTTCTCAGCCTATGGAGCGGCGGCTCTGGGGGGACTCCACCAGCTGCTCACAATAAATGAGATGTGGCATGGCAATCTGTGGTAAGAGGCTCAGGTCATGATAAGTGCCCTCATACATAAATTACCTAGTTAATGCACAGCTAATCATCCAGACAGACAGCGGCCAGCACCCGCTGCTGATGTGTATGTGCAGTTACATTGCGTGAAATAGGATTGACATCACCAGTTAGATATTGATGTCGGTCTGCATGCGTCTCCATAGGTAACTGTTACTGACTGTATGCAGGGATATGCATCTGTAAGGAAAACACATTATTGTATTGTTTTGTAGTTTACTGTATGAAATGT
>NC_140922.1:1868946-1976344 GCF_045865225.1 Trachurus japonicus | reverse complement strand
GGTAACACTTTACTTGAAGGTACCGTCATAAGAGTGACATGACATTGTCATAACAGTGTCATGTCACAGTCATAAACGTGTCATAAACATTAAGTCAATGTCATTAAACATTTATGACTGTTGTCATTAAGTGTCATTCGTTTTTGTAATGACGAGTTGACATTATTTTGGTTGTCTTGATTATGACACCTTGACATTAATCAAGGTGACATAACTAGAAGTCCTCTTTGTCATGACAACTTGACATTAAATTTGTTTGGGATGTCCTTATTATGACAACTTGACATTACTCAAAGTGACATTACCAGAAAAGGGCCTTGTCATGACAACTTGACATTAATGAAATATTTTCTGTTTAGTTGACATAATGATTATTAATTAGATGTGCAAGGTTACAGAACAAATCTAGCACTTGGTCATTGTTGTTTGACAGGATGTGGACAGGATACCCAAAACTGACTGTCATGACACCATTATGACAGTGTAATGAAGAAATTCTCTGACCTCAAGTAAAGTGGTAGCATTTTTATTTGTCATTAACATATCATGAAGGATAAACTGACTGTCATGACACAATCATACAATGTAATGAAGATATTCTGTGACCTCAAGTAAAGTGGTAGCATTTTTATTTGTCATTAACATATCATGAAGGATAAACTGACTGTCATGACACAATTATGACAATGTAATAATTTTTTCACATCACGTAAAACAGAAATCAAACATTTTTGAAAGCTTGAAATTATAAACACAATTATACTGACAATAAATAAAATAAAAAATATATAATAACAGTGTCTAAAAACCATTAAAAAAACAACATAAATCAATCAATCAATTTCCAGGTGGAATTTTATGTCAAGGCATGCCTTGACTTCAGCTGCAGCGCTGCAGCCGGGATGGTCTGCAGGCCCCGGCTACACTGGTTGTGTTCTGACCCAGGGGTGGGTTCACACTCAGGTGTATTCCTGTATGATGGCGACATAAAACAAAATGGATGTGAGTGAATCTTCTCCTACCACAAAATAAATAAAATACATTTAGCAAGTACACTAGTACATGGAGGACGCACTACCACATGCACACCACACACACACACACACTCACTCACGCACGCGCACACACACACAGACACGTACAGTGAGAAATTGCGGCAAAATAACTTTCTCTCTCCTGCTCAAAACGGTTCTTAAAACATGCTACTCGACAGAAAACACCACAAACACATCTCCAAACAGTTTTACATTAACATTCTTTCGATAAATTTGCCTTAAAACTCATCAAATATAACTTTTTAGTCCCGGAGCCTAGACTACATTACCTCAATCAGTCAGGAACAGCGCAGACTGACGAGAGAAGGGAGCTACATGCGTCATATCCGCGAATTTTCAAAATAAAAGCTTGGACTAGTAAAAATGAAAGAAATACAAAAATAAATCCATGAAAGTTTGAATTATACTGCTTTACATAGGGATTTTTGTTACTATAATTCAACAATTTAATTTTTGTGGATTTATTTTTGGATTTCTTTCATTTTTACAAGTCCAAGCTTTTATTTTGAAAGTTCGTGGATATGACGCATGTAGCTCCCTTCCCTCCCTTCTCTCGTCAGTCTGCGCTGTTCCTGACTGATTGAGGTAATGTAGTCTAGGCTCCGGGACTAAAAAGTTATATTTGATGAGTTTTAATGCAAATTTATCGAAATAATGTTAATGTAAAACTGTTTGGAGATGTGTTTGTGGTGTTTTCTGTCGAGTAGCATGTTTTAAGAACCGTTTTGAGCAGGAGAGAGAAAGTTATTTTGCCGCGATTTCTCCCTGTACGTGTCTGTGTGTGTGTTGTGCGCGTGTGTGAGTGAGTGTGTGTGTGGTGTGCATGTGGTAGTGCGTCCTCCATGTACTAGGTGTACCAAGGGGGCAGTTGTCGGTCTGAGGAGTGAAGCTCACTTCCGCGTTCAAAAAGCTGCAATCCCCTCGGCTGTCGCTGGGGGCTGGCTCCAGAAGGGAGCAACTCCAATTGAGCCCCATGTTAAAATAGCCGATTTTACAGCTTAAAAAAACATATTTACAGCCTGGTACATTTCATTTTTTTGGTCTCAACCAATAGTTTCTACCCCCGCACACACTCTGAGGGGGGTGAATTTTTTTAAAACTCTACCGTTTTACTGTTATTAGGTTTAAAGTTCTGGCCAATTAGGGCGCAGAACCGTTGAGTGACAGGTCCGGCGACCGCTGCTACGAGGCCAGTGGGCGGGCTCTCGGCCGGCCAACGGCCGCACCGCTCCAAATATGGCAAGTAGAATCCAACATGGCGCGGCTCAAACCCCCGTAGTAGCGGCACAAAACAGACTCCCCCAAACCAATGGGTGACGTCACGGACGCTACGTCCATTCTTTTTACAGTCTATGAGGTGTACTTGCTAAATGTATTTTATTTATTTTGTGGTAGGAGAAGATTCACTCACATCCATTTTGTTTTATGTCGCCATCATACAGGAATACACCTGAGTGTGAACCCACCCCTGCGTCAGAACACAACCAGTGTAGCCGGGGCCTGTAGACCGTCCCGGCTACAACTGCAGCGCTGCAGCTGAGGTCAAGGCTTGACATAAAATTCCACCTGGAAATCGAATAATTTATTTATGGTTTTTTTTATGTTTTTTAGACACTGTTATTATATATTTGTTTTTTATTTATTGTCAGTATAATTGTTTTTATAATTTCAAGCTTTCAAAAATGTTTGATTTCTGTTTTACGTGATGTGAAAAAATTATTACATTGTCATAATTGTGTCATGACAGTCAGTTTATCCTTCATGATATGTTAATGACGAATAAAAATGCTACCACTTTACTTGAGGTCACAGAATATCTTCATTACATTGTATGATTGTGTCATGACAGTCAGTTTATCCTTCATGATATGTTAATGACAAATAAAAATGCTACCACTTTACTTGAGGTCAGAGAATTTCTTCATTACACTGTCATAATGGTGTCATGACAGTCAGTTTTGGGTATCCTGTCCACATCCTGTCAAACAACAATGACCAAGTGCTAGATTTGTTCTGTAACCTTGCACATCTAATTAATAATCATTATGTCAACTAAACAGAAAATATTTCATTAATGTCAAGTTGTCATGACAAGGCCCTTTTCAGGTAATGTCACTTTGAGTAATGTCAAGTTGTCATAATAAGGACATCCCAAACAAATTTAATGTCAAGTTGTCATGACAAAGACGACTTCTAGTTACGTCACCTTGATTAATGTCAAGGTGTCATAATCAAGACAACCAAAATAATGTCAACTCGTCATTACAAAAACGAATGACACTTAATGACAACAGTCATAAATGTTTAATGACATTGACTTAATGTTTATGACACGTTTATGACTGTGACATGACACTGTTATGACAGTGTCATGTCACTCTTATGACGGTACCTTCAAGTAAAGTGTTACCGAAATGTGTGTTATTTTTCTTTGATTACAAATATGAGACTTCCAAATAATAAAGATAATCTGCTTGACTCACCCTCACTTCAGCAATTTTGAAAAAAAAAAAAGTTTCTAAAAATTGATACACAACTTTACTCTCCCAAGAAAAAAAGAAAAAAATAAATCCTAACATACCAGTGTAAGTGCTGCTGCTGAAAGGCTTTTGCCACAAGTTTTATAAAATGAAAAAAGCTGTTTGGAAATATTTTAGAGACAAGGCAAACAACTAGGGAAAAGAATGAGCTGTGTCTCAATAGGTCTCAGTCAAGGAGCTGCATCCTGTAGCAGCTTACAAAGACTGTGTCCTCTATAAACAGCATGTCCCTGAACACATCGTTGGACTGTCTGCTGCATTTTCAGGCCTACCCAAAGAACAGCTCCCAAATTATTCATGGACGAGAGCATCACATTTATAAATGACTTCAACTGAAATCCAAAGGGAGTTATTAGAATTAAAGAATTAAATAAATAAATGACTTTACACTACTGCTACCTCCGCACAATAATCCTATTGTCTCTATTGTTCCAAAACAAAAAGCCTCTAAAATCCTGCCTTTCTTTCCGAAACCAACAAAAATGGTATCACATATTGAATATAAATTTGAAATTCTTGTATGTTGACAACCCCTAGCAGCTAAAACCTGTTATTCTAAGATGGTGACCAGTCTCTCAGTGCAGGGCTGACTGGGGAAGGCTGCAAAACTCTCAGATACTCAGAAAAAAATACACCAACCCAGCCAAACCTTTACATAGCAGATGATCGTTGCAGGAACAGCTGGGTCAGTTGCAACATATATAAATTACAGAATTCCTCATGTTTAGTTTCGCCTCTTGTCTCAGTGAGAACAGTATTTTTGGTAACACTTTACTTGACGCCTTTCTCTATAACACATTATAACCATACTTATAATGAGTTATAATGCAGTTATAGCACTATAACTATAATTATAAACACTCAAAAATGATCATAATGTTTTATAACAATAAGCAAAACACGCTATAAAGCATTTTATCATGACTTATAAGGTCAGGTATTATAATAGGTTATAATTGTTAGTAACTCACTGACAATGACCACATTGATAATGCATCATTAATATAGTTATAATGTGTTATAATTGGTTTATAAATGTGTATAAATATCATTATAAACACTCATTAATCATAATGCTTTATAACAATAACCATAAGACGTCATAGAGCATTTTATAATGGCTTATAAGGTCTTAGTATTATAATAGAGTTATAATGCTCTATAATGTGTTATGCTTATTGTTATAAAGCATTATGATCATTTATGAGTGTTTATAACTATAGTTATACAGTGCTATAACTGCATTATAACTCATTATGAGTATGGTTATAATGTGTTATAGAGATAGGCGTCAAGTAAAGTGTTACCGTTTTTTTTTTTTTTTTTAAGCACTGTTTAAAATCATATCAAGGTGCTGCTCACTCTTCTAGTAATATGGAAGGAATAACACCAAGCAACAAGGTGTAAACAAAGGTTAAAACCAACACAGAACATTAAAAGACCAAGACAGAGGGAGTCCTGAGCAAACAGAGTAACAGCGACCACCCAACAGTGTTAATCAGTGAGCTCAGCAGGACAATGAATTACGTGATGATGATTATGTGGAGTAAGACGAGGACAACTTTTGGTCCACAATAACATGATGGGAAGATTATCAGTCTTTGAACTCTGGCGTAGCTCTGTACTGGCTACAGTGTGAGGTGTTGAGTGAGTAACACTACATGACCTCTGTTCTTAAAGAACCTTGTGCCATCAAGGAGCTGAACAATAATTCAAAAAACTGAAAAGACTCTGCAATATGTGAAACCCATGCAATGCTATAGGACTGTGCAATAGATTTGAAGAAGTGCAACACAGTGTGCAATTACTGTGCAATATATTTCGACTAGCACTATGTTTATATGTTATCATCTTTTATCTTGTCTTGTTTACATGTTATGATGTTGCACCACTGAGGGACTGCAGACAATTTTATTGTAACTGAAATGTTTCCAATGACAATAAAGGCATTCTATCTTAGATTTTTTTTTGACACTGACAATATCTCCCATAACTATTTGTAAAAGTAAAAGTACTACTTGTACAACAGCTATAAATGCACCGCCTCTGACTGATAAATCAAAAAAGAAAAAGCTATTTATCCAGATAATTTGGTGCTATTCACTGTTTGTATTTGGCTCAACTTAGTAAGTGTCACAAATATATAACATCAAAAGAAATTAATTTAGTGTGACAACATAATGTGTGAACACTCTTGAGTCACAGTGAGGGCTGCTTCCCGTGTCATATGTGAATACAGCCAGGTTTCTCTCTGTCAGTATTGCCAGATGTTTCCAAATTGCTCTCATTCATTCATTAATCAGCCCCTCTGTCAATTAACAACACACGGAAACAGCAGTTTGTAAAGCAGCCTGTCATAAACAGAGTAGCATGCAGTTGGTGCGTGAAGATGAAGTGGATCACAGCATTAATGGGGCATGTTCACTCGCTAAGTGCCTGGTGCTGTTATCCTGGCTCAGGTGAGGCCTTATTAATTTAGCTCACAATTACCGAGTGTCCGGTCGTGTTTACAGTCCTGGTAATCAGATCAGCTGAGGGACACCAACCATGGCTAAATGACTAATATAGTCTGGGGACCGGACTTTTAGACGTTGTCTCTCCTGTCCATCTCACATGAACTATACTGAACCTACCGTGGGCTGTGCACTGGGGTTTGTATTTCAACTGCAGACATCAGTTGAGCTTTACACAACACTTTCTTAACAAAAAGTGAGCATCTGAAAAGATGATGAAATATAATGCAGGAAGGGTTCTGTCAGTGGTATAACCATGAATCTGAATGTTTATGAGTCACCTAAACCGGGATGTAAAGTGATATGTGCATATGTATATCTGCAATAATTGTAATCTGCATCTCAATGATTGCTGGGTAAACAGTACAATAACAGTGTTTGAATGAAAAAAACTTATGAGGAATGAAAGAAAGCAGAAATGTGGAGAGTGATGCTCTGATGCAGTGCTGTGTATGTGCTACTGTCACACGTCTTATCGTACAAAGTAGGCTTTTTTGTTTGTTATTGCTGTTATTATTATAATAATAATTATTTTTATGTATGTGTGCTATTTAACAATTAGAAACTCTAACATTTAGGCCAGTGGGCTGACTGACTTTCTTAGATATTGCACATGGAACTGTTGACAGTCTGATTACATGGTGCGAGTGAGATGAACATTATGGTCTTCAGTTGCAGATGTGCTCAAAAACATGATCTGCACTCAGCTTGACCTCATAATGTGGTAATCTTTGGCTTGGTGCACTAATATGTATTTAATTTCCAATCATGGCTGGTCTGAGGGGAGGAGGGAGGGGTAAGGGGGTCTCTGTTAGTTTGTTTTTTCTTTTGTTTGTTGTGTATTATATGTAAAAAACAGGTAGACATCCCAACATATCATCTGCGTTTAAAACCAAACCTGCCCCGCCCTAATGTCTTCCCTTCTTCTAATAAATAATAATAATAAACTTTATTTGTATAGCACCTTTCAAAACACAGTTACAAAGTGCTTTACAGATCAAGTAAAAATAACATCGTCATCACCAACAATTAAAAAAAAACAAAACAAAAAAAAAAACATAAAACCACACAAACCTGATCTGCTTTGCAGAATGAGATAAAACAGTCAGGTTAAAGGCATAAAACAATAATCATATTGACAATAGAGCAAATACAATAGATGGAGTACAAAAAATAAAAACATAAAAACAATAAAATAAAAACAATTAAAACAATAAGGGGGCAAACACCAGAGCTACTCTAAAAAAGCCTTCCTGTAAAAGTAGGTTTTAAGACCTGACTTAAAAGAGGGCAGTGAATTTGCTGACCTTAGCTCCTCAGGCAGGGAGTTCCACAGCTGTGGGGCTCTAATAGAAAATGCCCGATCACCTTTAGAAGCTAGGCGGGCTGTGGGAGCAGTTAGAAGGGTCAACCTGGAGGAGCGCAGACAGCGACTGGGCTCGTAGGGTAGAAGTAGCTCTGAGATAAAAGAGGGGGCAAGGCCATGTAGGGCTTTAAAAGTAATGAGTAATAGTTTAAAATCAATCCTAAATTTAACTGGTAGCCAATGCAGAGTGGCAAGGACAGGTGTTATGTGGTCTTGTCTCCTTGTGTTGGTTAAAAGTCGCGCAGCTGAATTCTGGACAAGCTGGAGACGGGAGATGGCCTTTTGACTCAGTCCTGCATATAGCGAATTACAATAATCCAGCCTGGAGGAAACAAATGCGTGAATGACTTTTTCAAGGTCTGCTTGGGAAAGGAAGGGTTTAACCTTAGCAATGTTTCTGATTTGCAGGAAACAGGATTGAATTACCTTGGTGATTTGTTGCTCAAAGCACAGCTCTGAGTCAAAAATAACGCCCAAGTTTCGGGCAGAGTGTTTAATGTTAGAGGACAATGGACCAAAATATTTTTTTAGATTACTGGTTTGGTTGGGGGGTCCGAAAAGAATGAATTCTGTTTTGGATTCATTCAGCTGGAGGAAGTTTTGAGACATCCAACATTTAATATCATGGAGACAGGCGAGAATTCTGGCACATTCATCAGTGTTGTTGCCAGAAAGCGGTAGATACAGTTGCGTGTCGTCTGCGTAAAAGTGAAAGTTAATTTTATGATTGTTAATGATTTCACCCAAGGGAAGCATGTATATAGAAAAAAAGCAGTGGACCGAGAATTGACCCCTGGGGAACACCAGATAAAAATGGGGCAATTGATGAGGAGAAATCCCCCATCACAACCGAAAAAGATCTGTCGGAGAGGTAAGAACGAAACCATGCAAGGGCGGTGTCCTTGATACCAACGTGATTTTCCAGGCGGTTTAAGAGGATTTCATGGTCAACAGTGTCAAAAGCAGAACTTAAATCTAGTAAAATTAGGATTGAACAGGCCCCCCGAATCAGCAGTGAGCAATAAGTCATTTGTGACTTTAATGAGAGCTGTTTCTGTGCTGTGGTGGGTCCGAAATCCAGATTGATATTTTTCAAAGATACTGCAGCTATTCATGTAAGTGATAAGTTGAGATGCAACACACTTTTCTAAAATTTTAGATAAAAAAGGTAGGTTTGAAATTGGTCTAAAATTGTTTAAAACAAAAGGGTCGAGGGTGGGTTTCTTCAGAAAAGGACGGACGATGGCTTTTTTGAAGCCTAGTGGGAAGGAGCCAGTAGTTAGTGAACAGTTGATAATGGACTGAATTCGGGGGCTGACTGTCTGAAATACCTCTTTGAGAAATCTAGTTGGGATAGTGTCTAACTGACAGGTGGAGGAATTTAGATGGTTAATTAGCTCCTCTAAATCTGACAGAGAGATTTGCTTAAAGTGGGACAGAGTTGTGGATGGTTCTGTTAGAGTGGGAAGATTTCTTGACAGAGGAGTGATACACCGTCTAATGTCTTCTATTTTGTTGATAAAGTGATGGAGAAACTGCTCACATCTTTCAGTGGAGGCTTCAATCGGCTGGTTGGGTGGAGGGCTAACCACAGAATTTATTGTCTGAAATAAGACCCTGGGGTTGTGGCAGCTACTTGCTACAAGATCAGAGAAGTATGAGTACCTTGCTTGCTTGATGGCTTGTTGATAGGCACACATTAAATTTTTGAGTTTTTCAAATGAATCCTTCAGCTTGTCTTTCTTCCATTTTCTTTCCGCTTTCCTGCGTTGCCTCTTTATACTCCTAGTGTACTCATTAAGCCAGGGGAGGGCATTCTGTTTAGTTCGTTTACTTTTGACGGGGGCAATTTCATCAAGGACTGTCAAACACGTGCTGTTAAAATGGTCCAGCAGATCATCTACAGATACATTTTTATGGTTAGGGCTGTTACTGGTAGGGGCAGCTAAAAACATATTGTTGAAGTGGCTAGCCGATTCAGAATTAAAAAACCGAGAGTGGGTGCAAGTAGAAGGTTTGATAGCAGGAGGCAGAAGAAGAGTATGGAAGATGACAGCTTTGTGATCGGAGACATTAAAGTCAAGTAATTCAAAATTATCCAGGGAGACACCGTGAGACATTACAAGGTCTAGAGTATGCCCCTTATTGTGAGTTGGATTTTTAACCAGTTGCTCAAGATTAAACGACTCCAGAAGGGTAATAAAATCTGTGGTAAAACAAGACGTGGAGGGACAACAGACGTGAATATTAAAATCACCTACAATGAGTACTTTGTCATAATTGGGCATAATTGAAGAAAGAAATTCAGAGAATTCTTGAATGAAAACAGTGTTCGTCTTAGGCGGCCTATAAACTAACACACACAATATAGGATGTTGGCCATTTAGCAAAAAACCCAGAGACTCAAAGGAGGAGAAAGTACTGAGGGAGACAGGGGAGCATTTATAGTTGTTATTAAAGATAACAGCTACCCCACCTCCACGACCAGACAGTCTGGGTTGGCTAAGACATGAATAGTTAGGGGGACATGTTTCAGTAAGTGGAATGGAGTAACCAGGGCTTAACCAGGACTCTGTGATAAAGAAGAAGTCAATATTGTTAGACATGATGAGATCTTGGCACAAAAAGGACTTGTTTGCAAGAGACCTGACATTAAGAAGACAGAAAACTGCAGCATGGCTGTGGATGGCCTTAGCAGTGGCAGTTGAAGAGAGTGATTGATGATGATCTGAAGCGAGTTTAGGCTTATATGTTACAGAGAGTGGAATGGGAACTAAATTTGGTCTTATAGTGAAATTTTTCATACAGCTGTATTGGGAAGTGGCACGATTAAGTGAGATCCTGGTGGGTATGTTTTGGAGGAAGAAGTCAGCAGGACCCGGAGGGAGATGCTCTTCATTTTGGTTAGGAGTGGTTTCTTGAGCAGGGTCATGCTGAGGTGTGTATCAATCAGAGTTTCTGTGTATTATACTCCCCTGTTTAGGCCTGTTGACCTTTTTAGTTGTTACTTTGTGCTTTTTCTTCCGTTATGTTGGTCACCCCTTTTTGTGTTTTACTTTGTTGAATAAATACTTTTTTGTTGCCTGTCACTTTGTGTTTTGCGTCTGCAACTAGAAAACCAGTGTTGCACAAAAACCTTACTGTCTACAACATCTGTTTTTTTTGGGGTTTTTTTCAACTCCGAACCTTGAACAAAAACTAACATAACTTATTCAAGTTGATAAAATGTTAGGTAGTTTGTTAGCCTTGTCACTCTGCCTGTTCTAAACTTAGCTGGCATTTGTCCACCACCACAACACATCATGAACAGTTTCTGTGCTGCTGCAGCACGAGGACGAAACTCTGCAGTAACAATTGTCCTCCTTAATCCCACAAACACCCCCTGAGCCTGTGAACTCAGCAGCTGCTTTTCTTGTTTAAATTGCTTCAAGTTATTGGGTTTTACTGTGTCAGAGTGTGAAGATGCTGACATTGTGAACTGGGTGGCATATCAGGTGGTGCATGATGTACTTGTTGCATTATTTTATGTAGATCAGCTGTTTCAGTATCCAGCTTTATTAGAATGGACGATGAGTTCAGATGGGCGGGGTGTTTATGACATCACAAGTTTCACACCACGCATTCTCTATAGTCTTGCTCGCCAGAGCCTCCTCCAGAGAAGAAGGGTCTGGCTGGTCCGCCTATGATTCTGCCATCGGAGAAAGAAACGCTCCGGCCGTTTGGAATTCTTTCAACCAGTCACAATCGTTGTGGCCGGCGCAATAGCAACGGTGCGCTTGCAAAATATTGCCTGTTGGAAACTGGATTTGGGTCCGCGGTGTAACGACGGTCGGCAACTGTTAACGGATATTTATTCTTCTCTTCAGCTCAAGACACGGATGTATAATAGATCCATGGTTCGGTTCCTGTTGTTGTTTGTTGATGTTTCCCTTTACCGCGCGGACTGTGAAAGCTGCAACATGGAGGCGGGACTTCCGCCGGGTGGCTCGTTCCGACCAATCAGAGTCTAATCGCAGCAACACACTTCCGTCAGGCCAGACTACACATTCTCAAGAGGAGTTTTAAAGCTCAAAGTGAGCAGCTGATCCACTGCTGCCATGTTAGCTCAGAGCTAAACCAAATATAGGCAACTAGGAGGGGTGGGTATGGATCCAAAACTTTGGTGAAACCTGTTTGTGGCAAGCATACATTCACCCACCTGTCACTCCACACAGCCCCTCCCTCAATGAGCCTTAATAAAATATCAACAGGAGAGTTATATAAAAACTCAGTCACTGTAATCGTCAAGAAGGAGGAAATTAGCTGTAGAGAACATAACTGTTTTTATTCCAGGCTTGAGAGTCTAACATGGGAGTCTCTAACATCTGACTCTAGTGGTCATTAGCTGAAGTGCAGTTTGCTGCCTTTAGTGTCAGCTTCATTTTTCAGCGTTGGTGGTTGATGCTTGATGCTTACACGCTGTTTAAAAACCTAATTTCAAATTCATTAAATAAAGTGTAGTGCAATGAGGCGTCACAAATGTCAGCTGGCCGCTCATTAGCTAACATCTGACAAATATCCAGTGGTACAGTGGGAGTTTGTGTGTTTTTCATTTTTTATTTTCAATATTGGAGAATGTATTGGGGAAAAAAACAGAATTACAGATGGGATGTATTTGTTTTTATGTTGTATAGTTTCCTCTAGCTGCCACTACATGTTACTAAAGTGAGCCATCTTTGCTGACATCTCATGCCATGATCCCAAGATCACACACAGTCAATCTGCAGTTCCAGATGTTTCTCTCTGTCAGACGGTTGTACTGTGGAGTTTGCCCTGCTGCCATGGAGACAAGTGTTAACTAAGTAAGAAACTGTGGCCACAGGGAGGTCTCTGGTCTCAGATGTGCTTTCTATGGTTCATCAGTATCCCAGTGGATGACCTTTGACCTCTCCCCAGCTGACACTGTGATTTTTTATTTATTTATTTATAAGGTGACAGGTGATGTTGTCCAGGAGCCTCTTGAGTTCTTCTTGATGTGTCATCAATATAGCTTTCTCCACAGATGCCACCTTGTCACAATGTCATAACCTTCATGTGACACAATAACTGAGCCAAACCAGAACATTCCCTGTGAGGGAACTTCATGTACTTAAAGGAATATACAACAATGAATATATTTGGTATGCATAAGACAATTCCATTGACTTTAATTATTACTTTAACATTTTGAAGAGTTTATATATGAATATATTTTTTTCATAAAATGTTGTGTTGTTTTAAACTACCCTAAGGTTGGAGGCTTTTTCCTCATGCTTTTTCCTCATGCACTGTATGTTATCTATCTTTTTGATTTGTGCATACCTTATTTTTCTTTTTTCTTGTGCAAAAATAAACCATTAAACTATTCTCAGTAGGGTAAACACATGCCATTCCTTGAACCACTTAACCGGTGAAGAACTTTCACCAAAAAGAGGCCATGGCATTTCTGAAAAGAGATGCCACACATTACACAAACACTACACAGAAAACATATTATATAGCAGTGACCTTTCAATGATGATGAGAAAATGCATGGACCACCAAAATGATTCTCTACTGGGTGGAATCGAACTCAGGCTGCACTACAGCTTCTGATTATAGAGAGGCTGCTCTACCAAATGAGCAATATGCTGCTCTCATACCAACATATTAATATAATGACTATTCAGTCTTTCAGACTTCAGACCAGCAGGCCACATCAACACAGCTGCATCTTCACACAGCCGCCTCGGCCACATCATTACGCTGCCGTTGTGGCAGTTGACCATATTGCCCTATTGGCAGTCCGTCACTACACTTAACCATGTCACAGCATGGTGCATTTGAACACACCATCCTGCAGTGCAGAGTAGTTATAGAGGTTTCACTTTCAGCAGCTCCACTGCCTCATTTTTCTCTCTGCCCTTTTTCTCCTCAGAGTTTCATCCTCAGCTTAGGGAAACAAACCGTCTGTCGAGGGTTGAATCCTCAGCTCTAATACGTGTGATCAAAGCAGTATGTGCGTCAGGAGGCTGAGATCAGCTGGTCAGAGCTCTAACCAAATGGACAGGTACATCACGCACAGAGACAGCTGAGCCTCATGAAAGAGAGCAGAGAACAGATGCTGACACTGTCATGGTGACAGGAATATCTAAAGACATGGACATCAGCTGCCTGACAGCATAGTGGAAAAACATATTGAAAAACAGAAGCAAAATATAAAACAAAGCTCACACATGAAATGTCAGTCTGTCTTAGGTAGTCATGATATTCTGTGTAGACCTTCAGTATATCCAACAGAGAAACACCTGCTTAGTCCTAAATTGATGTAAATGGCTTCTGATCTCAACATCATGGAGTCTTTCTCGAAGACTGGGACAACCTACCTGGCAGGTGCTTTACAAACATGCTCAGGTGAACTTAGAAGGACCGGTTTTATAGGATCATCACAGAAAGATTTGATTTGTATTTTTTTTTTTTTTTTTTTTTTTACTGTTTTCTAAAATAAAGAGTCTCAAATAGACGGTGGCCCCCTGTACTAGTTGGTACAGGTTTGAGCAAATAAAAGCTGGTCTCGTCTTGAAGCCCGGTCTATTTTCTGTGCAAGTTCTTGTGAATGTACAAAACCTCTCAAAGCCCACTAGATCGCCCGTTTGAGCAGTTTCTAAGCTGCTTAATTCATGTATACAATAGTTAGATGGCACAGCTTAAATCTCTTTTTGTCCCTTGGTGCCAGTGTTAGAGCCATCTGTAAAAATGTTGGTCAACATGGACTCACTACACATGGTTAGATCGCTTAGATTCCACCACAGTTCAGAGAGAAGAAACAAACAGGTCCGTTCTGTGGAATTGGTGAATTCCAAATAGCATCAACTTCCTTTAGAAGTTTAATGGGCACCGATTAAACTTATTCTAAGTAAATATGTGCTCCGGCTCTTTGGGTCAGTGAGATGAAGTGGCACCACAGGCTACACCATAGTTTAAAAGAAAAAGATCTGTGTGAAATTAATTAACTGCCTGTCCCATTATAGAAGCCTGTCTCAAATATAAGCCGCTTCAGTTCCGCAGTTTGAAGCAAATACAATCCTGGGCTTTCACAGTAACAATATAGCTACAACATTGCTAAAGACGTTAAAAAAATTAACTTAGAGCTATTTTTACCTTTTCACTGCCATCCAGGCAATCATAATTTAGTTTCATAGCTACTTGTAATTTATTATTTACACATGTATCTACAGTATTGTTAATGTTATCACAATTGTTGATAGCACTGAAACTTTGAACTTGGCTTCAACAGCTGGAATTAAAGCACTGCTAACCAACTTGAATGACTTATAACTCCCCCAGTGTGGCTCAGTTTATACCTCCTTCACTGAAATGTCACAGTTTCTATCCAGTGCTCGTCCTAAGATCAGCAGGGATAAAGGAGCCATCAGGTCACCGGCCCTTGGTCACAGTGACAGGTGAGACTTCTGCTATCGCTCTGTGGGGGCTGCTACCTGAACGGTTGACAGGTTTTATACATCACTGTGAGTTTAGGGATGGTGTTTTCTTTTTCTCTTAGTCAGCTGTTTGCTGACCAAACTGATGTGGCTCTGTCAGCATGCTGTACGTGGCTTTAAGGCAAGTTCAGAGATGCTGAATTTGAATGGACACATGAATCCAAATGTATTGAATTGATATTTAAATTATGATTATAGTAAACAGCACTTTTTCCCAGCTGAACACAATGGTCTTCAGGACTTCTCATTATTTTATTCATCTTTTTTTAACATTAGTATGTAGTTTATTATTTCATCACAATATAGTCTTTCTTGTAGCTGTATTGATGTTGGAAGTCTTAACCATTTTTGCTGAACGCCTCAGCAGGGACCAACACTACTGTACAATGGCGAATGTCACTGACTGGCACAAGAAGGGAAGTACTGTACTTTCCATTCCACTTCATTTATTTAACAGCTTTAGCTAAGGAAGCAATATACTGAAGTATGTGCCTGCTCTGTAAACAGTTCTGTTTGACCCTATGAGAAAACTTCACCATTAGTTTGTCATTGTGTCTAATTCACACTGACTGTGTGACCTCACACAATCCAATGTTGCACAACTTGAACTATCCCTTTAACACCACCCAAACCCAACCTGACCGGGGGCCTACACAGCCATAATGACTGGACCTGTGTGGCTATTCAGGGATTTTAGGACTTTGGACCAAAGTAAGTAGAATATGGAGAATCCTATCTGGTGCCATGTAATGATCTTGCAGTTGGTGTTAAACCGGGTCCAGAGAGCTGCAGGATTTTAGAAAGTCCTAAATCGAGTTTTCTGGTACCTGTTAACAGACACAGACATCAACCACCACAAGCCCTCACACACCTGGGGCCTCATGTATCAATACTTGCGTGGATTTCATACTGAAACATGGCGTACGCCAAAATCCAGAAACTGTCGTACGCACAAAGAAAATCTGATGTATCAAAGTGTGCGTACGCATGGATCCAAGCACTTTTCCTTTGTACATCCCAATCAATGTGGAATTGAGCGCACATGCCGAAGTGGTAATCTCCTCCCTGTCCACGCCTCCATTTAAATATGCAAAATCAATGTAAATAAGGCCTGCACCAAAGATTCCCTTCTCTTTACGGTCAGATAACACCATGAGAAACTGTGAGGAAGAGCAATTTAACCAAATTTGAGTTGAAGGTGCTCCTCGATAAAGTTGAGCCGTGTAAACATCTTTTTTTTTTTTTTTTTTTTTGCCGTCCTCCGGCACCATCACAAAGGGGGTGGGAGAGTGTGTGTGTTATATAAAGGTGAACGTGAGGCGGAGGACCGCTGTCATCCCAAATGAAAGCAGACAATGTACTCTAATTAAATTATGTGAAATGGATTTACAATTTTATTTGCCTTTTTTTATACACAGATCGCGTACTAAATAAATGCAGAAGTGCGCCAGGGAGGCTGATAAAGACACATGTCCAACTTTACACATGTGTTTATTGACATTAAGTACTTCACACAGTCTGTGTAGTTTAACCAGCAAAAAGAAAGTCACTGACAGTGTGATATCTGGGCGGACATGCTCAGTGTGCATCGGGGGGTTACATAGGACAATTAAACAAATACTGTACATTTACTTTGCGCGCATACAGTCCCAGCCTGTAATCTGTCCCCAGCTGTGCTGAATGAATGAATCGTGCGCTGAACCAGCCATCTCGCCACAATGTTTGTTAATATGTGATACATTTACGCATCACATATGATCTGTACATTTATAGTATAAAAATGCTTCCTGTTCACAGTGTGGTCAGCACCTGAATGGATGAATGCTCCCCGCCGTGTCGCGCGCTCAGGCCGGTCGCAGCGCACTGCGCTCAGTTCCAAGAGAATTGCCCTCGGAAACCAAAAGAGTCATCATGTGCAAAAAAAAACCTCCGGGACTCGTGTGCACTTCGCACTGCACCATCTGCAATATCTTAAGACTAAAGCTGATGCTATTTTCTGCACCACTTTGCGCATGCTTTTCTATCCACTTATCTAATTGCAACATGTGGATGGGTTAGTTGTTCATGTCTCTGATGTGCACATTACTCTGAGGTCTAATTGTTTTCACATTATTAACAGTTTCACAGCTTCACCTCTAAGTGTCGCCAAAGGAACAATAGCTGTAGAAACGTGCGTACGCCAGCTATGGAGTTGGCGTGGGCCACCGTACTTTTCCACGGTCATTTCACTTTTGATACATCTGAACGTTGGCGTGGAAAATGACGTACGCCACTTTTTTGTGCGTACGCAACATTGATACATGAGGCCCCTGGCCTGGGAAAACCCGTCGGAAATCGCTGACGTTCTATTGTGGCAAACAGGCAAAATAGGTGGAAAAGTACTATTTCCACGATTTTGATATTTTGTGTGATTCTGGTACTGTGAATTCCGTACTACATCGTGCTGAATAAATATTTCAAGAAAACAAAACGGAAAGTACTTTTTGTGGCGAATAAAGCGTTTATCTTGCAGTGCTAATTGTTATTGTAGAGGTACCATTCAAGGACCCTCGGAAAGTAGAGAATCCCGCGATTCAGATGCTTTTTTACAGATCGTCTTTATCATAAACGGTTCAGAAGTTATGTTGTTGATGTTTTGTAAAACATGTGCAAGCATTGATGATATGTTCGGTTTAGCGTCAATGCTATGTTCTGTTTAGCGTCTGTTCCCGTACCACATGATAACACACACCCTATACGGTCCCTTCTTGTCATAGAGGCACCATTCAAGGACCCTCGGAAAACAGAACATCACACGATTCAGATACAGGTTACTACGGTGGCCCTGAAGTGCAAAACACAACGGCAAATCAGACAACAACGGCAAAAGAGAAAACACAACACAAAAAGAGAAAACACAACACAAAAAGAGAAAACACTACATAAAAAGAGAAAACACAACGGCAAAAGAGAAAACACAACACAAAAAGAGAAAACACAACGGCAAAAGAGAAAACACAACGCAAAAAGAGAAAACACAACGGCAAAAGAGAAAACACAACACAAAAAGAGAAAACACAACGGCAAAAGAGAAAACACAACACAAAAAGAGAAAACACAACACAAAAAGAGAAAACACAACGGCAAATCAGAAAACACAACAACAAAACAGAAAACACAATGGCAAATCAGAAAACACAAAAGCAAAACATTTTGGGCAACACATCTGTGCTAGTCCCGTTTGCGATACTTTTTTTCCTACTATGGCCACGCCAAGACCCGCCTTACTCTGCCTCTGATTGGCTGCCTCTGCAAGGCTAAGCCTATCCCTGCATCTTACCCTAACCTTAACCACTCCCTTCACACGCCTAAACTAGAGCACTGGAAAAAAGAGTAGCGACACCACCATAGACTCCCGTGGTCACTTTATTCTCCCCCTAGTGGCAGGATATGGGTATTGCAAATCCGCCCAAGAAACCCATTCACTCCAATGTATGTGTGTTGCCAACTTGCTTGTAAATTGATGAAAACTGCTGTGTTTTTGCTTTTAGGTGCCTTGGTCATATTAAGTTATGCTTATAATTTATTTATTTCAAAATTTAAATTGTATTGTGTTGAACAACTGTTTTTTTTTTATAAACATAGATATAACACACAAAATAAAAGATGACAACACTTAAAAAACATTACAAAATGTGACAAAATCAAACCCAAAACGTATTATGTTAAGTTTTTCCTCCAATTTTGATTAAAAAAATGATAATTAATAAAAACACACGGAGCTGTTTACAGTACGTACCGGTCACACAGCGGACAAACACAGAAGGGGACGAGCGAACGCTTTACCGTTGCTAAGCAACCACCAGCTGTCAAAATAAATAACATAAAAAGCCTTGCATGGAAATAAAATAAAAGCCAGCAGCACAATAACTTGCTTGACCAAACAAACAAACTAAAGAAAACACAGGCTTAAGTGGCGAACAGTTAGCTAACACAGTTGAATTTAGCGCGCAAACACTTTAGTGGACTTATCTTTATCATTTAAAACAGCAAGCATTCGTGACACAACAATTAATGGCCACTATATGTTAATATTTATCTGTAAAAGGGTCCACGATGATGCTATTAACGTGGGTGATCTATAAATGTCCTTAAATTATTGAAAATACCGCACTTACTCATTCACCAACACTGCAGAGATGCCAGCTCTTGGGCGCATTTGCAATACCCATATCCCGCCACCAGGGGGCGTTTCCACTTGACCAATGCGTGTCGCTACTCTCTTTTCCAGTGCTCTAGCCTAAACCAACCGTCTTTGCCTAAACCAGCGGAGGGTACCTACCTTTTCCGGTTTGGTTAATGTCGTTGTGTTTTCTCTTTCTGTGTTGTGTTTTCTCTTTTGCTTTTGTGTTTTCTGATTTGCCGTTGTGTTTTCCCTTTTTGTGTTGTGTTTTCTCTTTCTGTGTTGTGTTTTCTCTTTCTGTGTTGTGTTTTCTCTTTTTGTGTTGTGTTTTCTCTGTTTGTGTTGTGTTTTCTCTTTTTGTGTTGTGTTTTCTCTGTTTGTGTTGTGTTTTCTCTTTTGCCGTTGTGTTTTCTCTTTTTGTGTTGTGTTTTCTCTGTTTGTGTTGTGTTTTCTCTTTTGCCGTTGTGTTTTCTCTTTTTGTGTTGTGTTTTCTCTTTTGCCGTTGTGTTTTCTCTGTTTGTGTTGTGTTTTCTCTTTTGCCGTTGTTGTCTGATTTGCCGTTGTGTTTTGCACTTCAGGGCCACCACAGGTTACAGCTCATCTCTATCATAAACGGTTCAGAAGTTGTTTAATGTTTTATAAAACACTTGTCTTTAGAGGGTTAAAACAGCAACGTTCTATTTAAAGCCACTTTTCTCACTTTTCAGTTTTTTGGTCATAATAGGCTAGATTAAAATACCAGTAACATTTGATCTGAGAGGGCCATCTCAGTTATTCAAACAGTTATGAATAGCTGAAACTTATGGAAATATAAAAAAAGGAAAATGTCAAAATCCCACCATGTGAAGGGTTTTCCCAGGCCACCACTCATATAGTCTCATCCTATACAGTGATATTACCACTTATAACCCTTTGGCTTAATTATGGGAGATGACGTGTTCTGCAGATTTAATGGGGGTCCGGTTTGTGTGTGTGTGGGGGTAAATATAGTGTATGTTGAGCGTGCGGGTTAATTTCAGAAGTGGCTGTGGGAGCAGGCTGACACTGCAGTAAAGGGATGAGGTATAGAGCGAGCCCCAGGGTGCCTGGCAGCTCCTCAATAGAAGTGTCAGACTGGCTTACAGGGAGGGTTTTACTGCCAGTCTGACTCAGTCAATGTCGACGCTTCATCAAGGAAGCACAAAAAGCACAGATGTACTTATGTCTGCCAAGTGTGACAATGACAATGGAATTCTCTCTTTCTCTCATGCACACAAGTACAAACACATGCCACACACGCACACACAGCAGTTCCTCTCCTTTACTTTAACTTTACCCTCTAAAGTATTTCATGCCACCCGTCTGCTGCTTTGGCCTCAACGCTCTGTTTTTGATCTGTTTAGGACCAAGACTCAATTCTTCACACAACTATAACAACTTATGCTTCCTTTGATATTTCTGAGCCCACTGATTTTATCTCTCCAAAGCATTTTGAGATCCCTGCAACAGATGTCGACATAGAAAAGTGTTTTTTTCCCCTCACAAAACTACCACAGGCCATACTTTTATTCATATCTGGTTGTAAAATTTAAAGTTGCCTTTCAAAGCAGAATTAGGAGTGCAGTCTGAAGAGTTGAGCAACAGTTACCTTTTTATTTTTGTACTTTATTCATTATCTCTTGTGCACAAAACTGTGGGTGTCTGTTAAACATTAGCCTCAGAAGCCACCCAGACAGCATTTACTTTGTGTACACTTCAGTGGTTTAAGACCCACAAACCATCAAACCACCTAGCACAGTTTTACATCTCCTCTCTCAGGCTTCTCTCTGGAGCTTTAGTAACAAGTCGGTGTCAGCCAATCAGAAGAGAGGAGGTTCTGAGCTTCTCTTCTGATTGGTTTACTGCTTTGCCCGAGTGATACAAAAAAAAAAAAAAAAAATATATATATATATATATATATATATATATATATATATATATATATATATAAGAAACCCAATCTTGTATGGTTGGATGGTGGTCATGATAGGAGGGTGGTGACTGCTTTGTTTCTGACATCACAAAATGACAGAAGGAGAATTTGTTTTTGAGGCTGTGTCCTTTTCTGTGTGGACTGAGGCTTTGATACTATACACAGTATAATAAAGAACCTAGACCTGGTTTATAATCATACAACACATAGGACGTTTTTCAATTTAGTTCAGGTTCCTCCATTACTCTGGATCATCTCAGAGCCCTTCCCTCAGCTTGATGAGAGTTAACCTCAGCTGCTTGGACGTGATGTAGAAAGACACATGTCTGTCTGAGGTCTTACAGCTGCCGATGCAGATGTGAGCAGAAACCAAGCAGTGGTAACACAAAGGAAGTGCCTGCAGAGCCACAGGATTGTGTTGAAGCACAGACCTGAGAGCTACAAAAAAGAATTCCTGCTGCATTGAAGGTTCCCATGCCATTCCACATTACTATGGGAATGGACTATATGTTTCTCATTAGCTTTTGGTCTGCAAAAATGCATATATTTTACTTTTCTATACTTCGCTGAGCCTTTTATACTGACAAGCCCCAAGACCTTCCTTTGTGAAATTGACATGACGAGTTACAGAGGCTCTTTCATACGACATTTGACTGACATCACTAGATTTTCTTTTTCCTCTGGTCATATAATGTGCTTTTGTGCAAATGAATCTTGTAACCTGAATTTTCTATACAGCACATATGTCCTATTCTGAAGAAGTTATGTGTGTGAGTGTGTGTGTAAAGCCTGCATATCTTTCCCTTCTCAGCAGCAGAGCTCTGTTGTTGTCCAGAAACTATTAAAACAGAATTAAGCCACCCTGTTCCTTCATTACCACAAATACACACTGCAGATTATTTGGACTATTTTACATTCACGGTCCTGCTGGCGGATTAAACCACCACTGAAAATAGTCCTCAACAAATATTTCCACTTCTCTTTGTATCAATATCAAAAGAATTAGAGTCACTAATGCTGTGTGCAAAGCTTGTTCATGTCTGTGCAGCTGAGTCTCACTCCACATTCTTCCCCCCTGGAGAGACAAGTGAAGGGTGGGAGAGTTCACGCATTGGGAAACATGGAAGCTGCAAGTAAATCAAATTGCATTAGATTAAAATAATGTGTCGGTCAAGGTGAAATTTCGACCTTACCATGGTATGAGGAGAAAAAACAGGTCAAGCTTTGGGCTGACTCAGCAGATCACCGGCTGACAGCACGACTGTCAAATCTCACCTTCAGCCAACCACAAACAAATAACCACTTAAACAATAATAATTTAAAAAAGTAAAATAGGAAAAACCCAGATTGCAGTTTGCATGTGATACGTAATATGTACATATGTGTATTTTAACTCTCCTGTTGTCCTCCTGGGTCAAGGAAGGAAGGAAGGAAGGACGAAGGGAAAGAAGGAAGGAAGGGAAAAACGAAGGAAAGATAGAAGAAGGGAGACAACAGATTGGGTCAACTGGGTCAAAAAGGAAGGAAGAAGTAAGGATGAAGGGAAGGAAGGAAGGACAAAGGGAAAGATGGGAGGAAAGAAGGAAAGGGAAAAGGAAGGAAAGATTGAAGGAGGGAGGGAACAGATTGGGTTAATTGAGTCAAAAAGGAAGGAAGGAAGGAAGGAAGGAAGGGAGGGAGGGAGGGAACAGATTCGTTCAAGGAAGGAAGGGAGGGCAAAAGGATTGTGGAAAGAAGAAAGGGAAAAGGATTGTGTAAAGAAAGATGGAGGGAGGGAACAGATTCGTTCAAGGAAGGAAGAAGGGAAAGAAGGAAGGGAAAAGGGGAGGAAAGAACGATGGAGCGGGAACAGATCAGGTCAATTGGATCAAAAGAGGAAGGAAGAAGAAGTAAGAACGAAGGGAAGGGAGGAAGGAAGGAAAGAAGAAAGGATGGAGGAAGGGAACAGATTGGGTCAATTTGACCCAGAAGGACAACAGAAGGGTTAATATAATCCAGGATATAGCCACCTACAATCTATTAGGTTTCATCACTCCGGGCTGAGCAGTCTGAGTGAAGGTGGTTGTTATTCCTACATGGGAAAGGTTGGGTCCTGCAGTTATAGACTATACATGTGATCCGGTTTAGACCAAATCACTGTTCTAACCAATCAACAGTGTTGTCTGTCCTGTAGCTGCTCAGGCTGCAACTACACTGAATACACACAGGATATGAAAATAAAATAAGCACAAAAACCTCATGAACATGTATTTTTCTGCTTGCATGTCCAGCACCATGGACAGCACCTGTTGATGCCCGAGCCGACACTAGATGGCAGTGTGACTCAAGCAAACTCACCACCGTCCCCCACTTTCCTCCTCTCCTCTTGCAGCCCAGCCCAGTCCTTCTCTCTGCGTTGGAAGCCGCAACCGGGCGTTTTTAATGGAATGTCAAGAAACGGCAGAATTGTGCCTGCCTGTTTGAAATACAGAGCGAGTTTAAACAATCCGCTCCCCCACCCTACCCCCCCTTTTCTCTCTCCTCGTTCAGAAAAGCTGCAGCGTCCATGCTGCTCAGAGGATGTTCTCGGCTCACTTTCAGCAACTCAAATAAACTCTCCGTGTTTGCTCTTCAGTGCTGCACCGTTCGCTCGTCGCTGAGGGGGATGACGAGAAGGTTACTCCCTGGAAAGATTTCTTCTTGTTGGGACTCAGAGTTGCTGCATTCGGTAAACACTGTGGAACACAGAGCATATGGCACCTCCTGTGTTCACATTCAGTGTGATTGCTTTTTTGGAAATAGACCTTGGTGTCACTCGCTATTCCTCATCTGGCTCAGAGGTTGTTCAGAGGATTTTTGATCTCACCTGACGCACTAACAGGCTGCCGTCAAGTGGGCTGGGGTATGCACAAATGCTGCTATATGACAAATACATGAACAGGGGACAGGACACAGGACTATCTCTTGTGTTTTTATTTTTCTGGCTTTAATGGCAGTAATGCTTTGAGGTGAAGTTTCTCAAACAACAGAGAAACATAAAATCCCTGAGAGCATATAGCTGCTATCTTAGGTCAATGACTTTGAGCCTGCTGTCTCTTGAGGCTTAGAGGATGGGTTGTTGGATTGTTTTAATATTGGAAATGTCCTTATTTTTTCTTTACACATGCATTTAGTGGAGTACAGTGGTTTTCTGTAGAGCTGGAGTTGCATGTCCTCCCTGTGCCTTGCGTGGGTTCTCTCTGGATGCTGTGACATGGATATTATGTCGATCAGTAACTAAATTGGTTCTAGGCATGTTTGTATTGTTTAAAGGGATATTTCAACATTTTAGCAAATTCACCCATTGCTATAATCCCTACAGTCTTGAGGGTAGGTTCGTTACCTTTAATTGTCGGTGCAAGCTGTTTTTAGATCAGCAGGGCAATGATGTGAGCTACTCAGTTAAAGCAGAAGTAAGCGATCCGGTTGTTTTGAGTAATGCTGCGTTCCAGGCAGGCTTTTGAAACCGTAAATTACAGCTTCAAGTCACGACTTACGACTTTGTAGCGTTCCAGGCAACCCACTCGTGTTTTTCCGACCAGTTTTACCTGTGAAAGTCACTATAACGGCCACTCGTAACTTCCGACCCGTGAACTCGTACCAGATCGAACTGGTACGACTTCACAGGTCGGAAAAACACGAGTTACGAGTTGCCTTGAACGCACCATAACGTCTTGTCAGCCGATGGAGTTAGCAGCCCCCGCCCTCGTCATGGATCTATTGGTCCTCGTCCCTACGTCACCACATTCACACAGCCCTTCATGCCGTTCTCTCTCCTCATTGGATAAAACTTGTAGGATACGAGAATAGTTTTCTCCTCGGCTCAGAGCAGAGCAGAGTGACTGACAGACCCGTGTTTCGGTCCAAACACTCTATGTAAGTGATTGCTGTTGGAAGATATAACTATTTAAGACTTATAGTAACACAAAAATATCGCTTACTTCTGCTTTAACGCAACAGAGGCATATGGTATTTCTGGCTTTCCCTCATCAAGCTCATCTAATACACAATCCAACAACTTCAAAACACTCTCCCGGACAAGTTGTGACCTGCACATTTACCACGCTATGAGATAATAATGGAACGTAACGAAACAGAGTTGTTTTCGAGGCCTAACCGAAACTACATTTCAGACACGGCTGCTGGGCGGAGTGATTTCAAAAGTGCGAGTAGTTCTGAGTATATACTTCATGTGTCGCAATGTTACAAAATTATACGTTATTATTTCATAGTGTGGTGAATGTGCAGGTCACAACTTGTCCATGAGAGTGTTTTGGAGTTGTTGGATTGTGTATTTAGTTTGATGAAAGTAACATGGAAATACTGTGCAGCTCACGCCTCTGCCCTGCCGATCTAAATACAGCTTGCACCGACAATTAAAGGTTATGAACCTACTCCTAAGACTATAGGGAGTATGGCAATAGGCGAATTTGTCAAAATGTTAAAATATCCCTGTAAAGCTAATTTGTAGCTGTCAACACAATTTATTTAAATTTCTGACATTATCTATATGGCCTGTCTGTGTGTGTCCTATTTGCCCTGACTACAAACTTAGCATCTGTCTTGCTAATGACTAAATGCATGTGGGATATGTACATGAACACTCAGTATCCTTTTCCTGTCTACCATTTGGTCATTGGTCATTGGTCATTTCCTGTGTTTTGCTAGACGGTGAGAAAGCAATCAATAGAGCGGTACATACCGTTATTTATCTTAATACGATGTCACAATGTGTATATTTGTGTAGTCTTTTCTGAATCCTGCATATTTCCTCTTTATACACGTGATTAGTTGTTTGAGGTGTCTATAATTTTTTTTCTGTCTTCACCATCAGATTAAATTAAATGATGTTCCTTGTTTTATGTTTAGGTCCATCAGCTGATGGCCTGACATAATTTTTTAATAGGTTTTGACAGTTTTCTGGAGTGATCCACAAAGTACTGTCCAGAGTACCTTAGCTTTAGTTTTATGATATGTTGTACACTTGACATGAGGTTATTCTTTTTGCTTGCAAATTCATTGTTTTCACATAATCACTGTGATTAACCCCTGTTGCGGTTAATGTTATTTTATTGCTGCCTTCATTTGTGATTAGCAACTGAAACAGAGCCTGTTCACCACTACAGCACTTAAAGGGGAACTATGCTAGTGTTTTGCTAAGCCTCCTCCCGGCCATGAACATCATTTGTTTTCAATGAAGCCGACGAGAAAGCAATCCATGGAGCGGTGGATAACGTTATGTATCATAAATGTGTTACAATGTGAAAATCTTGCACTTTCAAGCACACAGCCTGGTCTCTTTCCATATAATAGATATGGAAAATTTAATGTATTTTGTAATTGATGTATGCACATTTCCAGCTGGCACTTTACTAGTCTGTAATAACAGACTTGTGTTAGTTATTAGTGTAAATATAAAAGTATGGAAGAATAATCAATTTTAAAAAAAGAAACATTGTGGTTTTAAAACACATTCTCAGTGACATGCAGCCAGTCTCACCAACTAGGACGACTGTCTATAAATGCTTCTATATCACGGGTGAACAATTTCACGGTTAAAGGATGGATTTATGTATAGGAATCAGACCCATACTGCTGTCTAATAAATCTATCTCCAGCTTTTTTATTGAGTGAAAACAGGACGATGAAAAGCCATCTGCCACAGAATCTTCTTCAGAGACTGATGGCGGCTACAGGAGATGCTTTAGCTGCTGAGTGCTGACATTGTAATGTGACAAGTCCAGGTGGGAGTCAGGCTTAGTCCTGGGCTCTGGGCTGGATTGATGCTTGGCTTTGTGTGTCCCTGGTGTTATTGAGTTTCCCATGTGCCTGGCTGTGGGGTCTATTGTCTCCCTAACTGGCTGCACTCTACTATGGGTTAATGGAACAAGCTTTGCTGTAGAGCATTACTGGGTATATACTTCCCCCTGTATGTCTGTATTGTAAATACTCTTATATAATAGTGTAAAAGTTGTTTTGCCGACTTGTGTGGGGGTTGAGTGGGAAACAACATGTCTTATCCACCTGAAACACAAACAAAACATGAATCTATTAGAGTGTTAAAAGTTCCCTGAGGAACTCAAAGCTGCCATAAAATCCATAAATCTTGTAAATATGTGGATGACCTGGAATTCAGGTTGCAGTGATCAAATCTCTGTACTTGAATGCACCAGAGGGCAGCGAGATGGGGATGGAACTGAAACGGTTCTTAGCTGACTTGCTGATGGAGTCTTGTGTGGGTGGAGATATCATAAGGTTAACTTTGTATTTTCTGTCAGAGGTTGCAGATGACAAATACCCTGTAGAACGCTGTACAACTTCAAATTAATTAAATATATATATATATGAAATAAAATCTTCATACTGGCCAGAAACTAAAATCTTTGGTGAGATTGGATGATGAATATAATTCAATTTGCAGACTCTCAAGCACAAATCCACAGAAAACTGGGACCCTGATGTTCCCAGCATTACAGCACACTTCTATACACCTGAATAAATAATGTAGACAAAGATACACAACAAAATTGAAAAAAAAAAAAAAAATCTATAAAATTAGACTAAACTTTCAGGTAGGTGTGTGGGTGCACGTTCCCAGTGGCCACACCAACAACACAGCCAACATCATGAAGTTCCGTCTTCATGATGGGGAATAGCACTAGCATATCATAACAAAATATTGGTGAAATTAACCAGTTTCACGGCAGATAATGTGTTATTTAGAGGCTGCATTCCGCAGCCCTGTAGACTCACATTATACGCGGCTCTCGGCTGGATTTAATTTCGTCGGAACGACTTGTAATGACACCAAAGTTATCTGGGTGAGTAAATGATCGTATTTTATGCTAGAAATAAGGTCCAGATTGTAAAAAAAATGGCAATTCCCCTTTAAGCGTGCTGACCTCAGTATCCCAGTCCTGACATCGATCTATAAGTGGCGCGTTCTCACATCCTGCATCACAAGGTAGGTTTATTGTACATGGAAACTTTTTCCTCTTTCTGATTGAATTAATTCCAAATGAGTCTTTCAGGTTAACTGTTTACATGATATGATATAATCTGATCGGGTGTTTACATGTGAAACTGCATTTATTCAGAACGGATGTTTTACAGCCGCGTGGCACTTACTGAGTGTTCTTAACAGGCCGGTCCGACCCCAACAGCCTGGAGGGACGCGCTGGTTCAGACAGGTTTGGGCCGAAATTATATAGAAATGACTTGGGTCGTTTCTCCTCTTTTTTGGAGTCTGGCCGCTATTAACGCTAGTGGGCCACACCGAGTCTGGGCTTCAACATCCACTGGTCCGGTCTGGTCGGATTTGAATTTCCAGGTACGTTGAGAACTCTAGAGATCAAAGTATCCGGCTGACCATAGATGGAGATCTATGGTCTGATTAGGACAGTAGTTGTCTTTGTTTTGACACTTTCATTCAAGAAATGTCAGTACGCTTTACTGTATGTCGACACAGAGCTCGTGACAACATTTAGTTTCACAGTTTACATGATATAATTTTACTTTCGATCGGTTTGGGGAAAGGGGTTTTCCACCCCTGTAAATCCAAATTAAATTAAATTTGGTTTGGGCTTGTTTATTCTGATTGAGCTGTTTATATGGAGCACTCATTTGGTTTGGACATCTAAACTGGTTCCAATCAGAATATTTAGCTGCATGTAAACCTCACCAGTTATGGTGACAAGAAGGCACTACACAGTGCTGGGTAAATCTTCTAACCCTTCACTCCACAGATGACATCTACATAAGCAGGTGCAGGAACAAAATCATGTTATGCTCCAAGGCAAAAGAAAAGAAAGACACAAGATCTCATGCAGCACGGCCCCTCGGTGCTGTTAACATTTTGTAGAAGACATTATACTACCAATTCACTAAACTCACTTACCAAAGACTATGATGAGCAACTTCTAAGTCCACTGGTAACTGTTGGTTATTTCAAACTCATTCAAATACTAAGCTCGTGTTTGTGTGTGTGAGTGTACCATGATGCTAAACATCCAGTATGTCTTTGGAGTATTGAGGCTCTGAGCCTGTTGATTGCCAACTAGTGAAATGATCACAGAACCAATGATTTTGGTTGAATTTTTATATTTCTTTCTCTGGAATGTGTATACTGTTTGCTGAAAATGATGGCATATTGACTGATGTCATAACTTGGGACCATAGTTGATTGCCAAAGTAAATATTATATTGGAAAAAATGAGAAAACGCCTAATTTATTTTCATAAAATTGATACAAAATCATGTATAAATGTGTTTTAAGAGTTATTTTTTCAGTGGATGTTGTCACCACATGTGTGCTGTGTATCTGAAATGCATTCATTGACAGCCTACCCAACCCACTGAGGATTTGAAGAAAAAACAACAACATTTTTTTTTTTTTGCAATTTCCTCTCAAAAAATAAAGGGTACAGTGAAATGGCCACAATTTTTTTTTTTTTTTGCGATATTTCCGGCAGAGCAGACCCTTCAATTATTGGTCCTTAGTGTCAAAGTTAACAGAAAAAACACAAATAAAAAGTATGGCAGACCATGTCAGGTTCAACCCATTTTCTTGAGCTTTTGAGCCTTAAAGCTGCCCTGTTGTAAGTCACAATATTACCCCCTGGTGCTAAAAACCCTCTCTGACTTGGATGCACAGGAAGCACTTTACCAGAGGCCTCACTCTTGGGGAGTTTCTCTCAAGTACCACTGTCCATTTCACTGTCTACATCTGGTGACAGCAGGTACTGTAGTTGTCTCTTTGTCACTGAGTCCTCTGCTGGTGGGGTATCATTTCTTAAACAAACTGCCCAGTGATTCCTTGTGCCTCTTCTGGTTGGCTGGTCTCCTCTTCTCCAGCTTCCTTCCCTTCCTTCCTTCAAGTCATTCTTTGACATGAACACTGGTGGAGGAGATGCTCTTCCTGAACTACAGATTTGTCTTCTTCTTTTACTACTAATCTAACCAATCTAAAATTTATGTGAAATTAAACTTATATATTGTGAATTTCAAATCAGTATTTCAAGTTTTTGAATTACAAAAAACTTGATCATTTATTCATATCAAATTTCACTAAATAATCTCATTCTTTTATCTTAATTTGAGCTAAAGATACAAGTGAGGTTGCCCAAATAGTTTTATAGGTGTTTGTGTATAATTCTGCTCATCTATTGACTGCTGAGTGAAATGGATGCTCCTGGTAGTGCAGCCGTGTCCAGTTGTTCAGTGATGTGGCCTTTGCTTTTCAAATGGTTAATGAAGTGGCCAGTGAGGCTCATTGTACAGCACTCCATATACAGCTGGAGAAGTGCCGTCGGAGCAAAATATCTATGGCCAGGGAGTTGGTAAGGAGGGTCAAACACTTTAATCAGCCATCCCTCACCTTTCACTGTGCTTGGTGGCATTGTGTCTATTGCAATGCAGTAGGTATTGCACTAGTTGTTTTAGGGTAGGGGCGGGCAAAATCTTTGGCTCAGGGGCCACAATGAGTTTTAAAATCTGATGGACGGGCCGGGCCAGTATCAGATGGAAGGTAGGTGTTTGTGTGAACTAATATAAATGACAAAGTAAAAGAAAACTTACAGTTTCAGTGGAGCAGTGTTGTTGGCCACCCTCACCCGCCAGTGCATCAAAGTTTGAGTTCTTTGCTATAGTTTAGACAATTTTGTACCAATATTTGATGGGCTGCTATCCGCCGTCACTGCACTGACCTCTTGCCATTTTTGTGTGAATGTACTTTTTCTGTGTCTGTCTTTAGGATTGTATGTTTTAGATTGTGCCAGTTTTTAGATGTTTACTTTTTATCTTTACTGTTGTAGGCTACTTTTGTGCCGTACAAATTTTGTTCTGTCATGTGTAACATGAAGTTGAATGACAATAAATGGGACAGCAATTACTGTACACAGGCGGGAAGACAAGGATGAGACCAGACTTCAAAATAAAACAGGAAATGGTGAGACAAAGATGGAAAACTGAACTAAACCTAACAACAGACCCTTGACAACTAGCTGACCCTGACAGCGACTCTGCCTCCTGTGGTGGGGTGTTCTCTTCAATAATGCTGTCACTTGTGTTTTTGTTTACATTTCCCATCATCATTTTATCTATCATCTCACACCTTGTCTTATATTAATGATACACAGGTGGGCACAGCTGTAGTAGCCCGAACATTAGCATGCTACATTACTGGATGCTACTCCTGCACTCTGCGCTGTGTGCATCAACCTAACCTGTTGTGGCAGTAACTCTATTCCAGCCACATGATTGGTTTAGCAAAGCACTTTGTGCTGTCTCTACTTGTCTGATAAGCCATTGATAAATGAATTCTATCGATGCTATTGATGTCCTTTTCTTTTTAAGGAAAGGATATTTTATGTTAATAATCTCCATCATATATCACCCAGCCCAAGGAGACAGCAACTTACCTTATTTATATCGCAAATGTTTGGACATACACTTGTTTGGAATTTGGAAGAATTTTTGCTGAGAGCAAATACAGTATGAGGGAATCCTGCAGCTAGCTAATCCACAAGTTTCCGAACGTCATCTATGGGCAAACCCGGAAGCCGGTTTTGCCGGTTTTGTGGAATTGTACGGTTACGTTTCCATGGTTTTCAGTTGTTGTCATAGTTGCGGTAAACGCATAGATCTATTAACGCTGGCTTTTACCACGGATGTCAATTTGTGTGATATCCACTGTTAAAAGCTGGTGTGATGATCCATGCGTTTTACAGATTTTCATTGGAAAAAAAAATAAAAAAAATCCATGCATTTACCGCGACTACTGAAACCATGGAAACGTAAACATAAAATTCCACCGGAAGAGCAAAACCGGTAAAACAGGCTATGTTTTTGACGTTCGGAAAAAGGTGGATAGGAAGACCAGATTAACTCCACCAATAAAACATTCTCTTTCTATATTCACATACGCACCAGTCACGTTTTCAAAGAAAGCTCCTGCAGTGGTAAATATAGAACATACAGTATAATTGAATATTCTGCTATAGTAGAATCTGACAATGCTCTAGAGTAGACTTAATCTCTTACAGAAACTCAATGGAGGTTTCTCCATTCAATGATGAAAATTGTTATGATATGATAAACAGGGTTATCAATGATCTTCTCACAAACAGTCAAAAAGATAAATATGAAGCAGGAGACTCTAAATGTCAGTAGGACAGAGATCGTGGTTCTTTACACAGAGAAAAAGGAACAAACTTTTTGGAATTGATGGGGGGATGATCAAATAAACCCAATGCAGCCCTCTGTGTCTTTAGTTTGTATATATTGTGATATGGTATTTGTACCATGTTGTGCTTTGTTCTTGTACTTGTTCTTGTCTAACATTGTTTTAGTGTGAACTATGGGACTGCAGATGGAAATGAGCTTTAGAGCTAAATCTGGAATATTTACATATTGTATGTTCATGAATATGCAGAGTCCTGTTACAAATAAACAAATAAATGAAGTTAGCCCCTGTTTGGTATCATGTGCACATGCATGAGGATGCATATGGAGAACAGTCTTACTAGCTGTCACACTATTCCAGTCATCAGAAAGGGCTGGTAAGCAAGCTACCATATACCACCACAGGCATGGAAGAAGAAGAAGAAGAAGAAGAAGAAGAAGAAGAAGAAGAAGAAGAAGAAGAAGAAGAAGAAGAACCTAGCAAACATGGATCTATAATGCTGGGTTATACTGTAGTACTTAGGACTTACATCTCCTCATCGGATCACCTCCAGAGCAACTATCAGGTTCTCTCTAGTCATTTTAAGAGATCCACATCAATCTTGCAGTTCCCATCTAATGTCCATGAACATTGAATCCATAGCACTCTTCCATAGCATCTTGTACTGTAAAGCAGTCTGTGACACTTACCCAATCCTTGTACAGACCAATATATTAAATAGTCATAAATCCTGATTTCAAAAGAAGTACAAATTCAAAATTCAGAACTAACTCCTTAACTCCAGGGAAGACTTTTTTTTTTAAATCTCCAAGCAGTCAAATCAAGACATGTGTTTGCAGTTCTAAACATTAGTAGTATGTGCCATCAATTTAAATTAGAACTGAAAATCACAGGCATACTGATATTCTTGTTCTGACAGAAGCTTGGCTTAAAGACAGCATATGATTCAGAGTAGTGGTGGGTCTGTTTATGTCAAATCATGTTTATCTGTTTCACTTAATACTGTATATCTCTCTCCTTCAAATTAATTCCTCTGAAAATGTACCTATCCAGTAAAAACTCCATCAGCATGTGGGTGTATACAAACCACCCTCAGCTATCCGCGCTGCATTCAGAATATTAGCATCTTCATCAGACAATCAGAGATGCTGGTCTTGGGAGATGTCATTAAACTGTTTGGCATCTGGCTCAGATTGTTTAAAGGTCTAGTGTGTAAAATGGGGGTAAAACTGTGATATCTAGCGTTCAGATTCTAGTTTCGCACTGGGACGACTGGGAGTATTTCAGGAGCATGGAGCGATGAGGTGAAGATCTAAATCATTTTACCATATGTCTGCTCTTTCCTCCTCCTTCTTCTTCGTTGTGTAATTATCCACCTGAACTCTTTGCTTTATTGTCTTGTATTATTTTATGTTCTTCTTTGTATGTGTTTTTTTCTGGATTGAAGAAATGTGCAAACTAGTGCCCTGCTTCACAGGTTCTATATTTTGCCTAGAAGTAATCTGAGGGATGCTTGACACTGTATCTATTAGCCTGGTCAAGAGGTTAAATGTCAGATGGCATAGGTTAAGTTTTGTTTTTAGAACCTGTTTAAGAAGTCTTTGTCTGACCATCTTGGACAGACATATCCTTATATTGGAAAAAGGTGGAGTTTTAGAAAATGTATAAGGTTTGGGGTTTAGGCCAAGAGAGAGAGATCTCACATTGGCACCAGAGATGCTCTAGGATTCGGCATTTTTGAACACTGTTCTTCTTCTTGTTAATAAACTCTTTTTGAATGCAAGTGAAGACGTGTCGGCGGTGATCCCTTCTTTTCATCAACACATCAATATAGCACAGTTGGTTTATTTATGAATGCGAAACATGCTCTCTGGTTGGCTGGATTTTCTGTGTGGGCAGCCGTACAAACATAGCGGTGCAAGATGGCGCCACTCTCTAAAGTACATGTATATATAAAGAAGAATTATAAGGCTAAGAAAACCAAACAAATTTTTATTTTATAGCGATTATACACAAAAACAAATATATTTATGCAGTATATTCAGATTTTGCCAATAAACCTTGCCAATTATTACACACTGGACCTTTAAAATTGATGTGTGATAATGCTGATTAATGAACCAGACCTGAGTTGAAGGAGCCCTTAAAATCATCACTGACCTCCACATTACCAGAAATTAAGGTCACATATTCACTGAGGAACCAGGGGTTGAAGTAATGAACTCATTCAGTCCCACCCCTCATCTGTAACTCAACCAAAAATAATTAATGATTTAACTTCCCTTGAATGCTGTGCCACTGGTTAATTATTGAAACTTATATAAATATCAATGATCAATTAAGCTATCAAATCCATAAGTTATTTAAGTTTGGCAATAATACATCTAACAGCACAGTTAGTGAACCAAAGCGGATAAAACAAAGACAATAAACAAATCCCAAATGGCACTGCAAAGAAGAATGAACATGCACGTACAGGTCTGACCTGCACTGCCTTGATTAGACTACACCATCAAAGTTTCTCCATGTCATTGAGTTTCTTTTCAGTGTCATTGTCATAGTTCATTAGCTCGTGTTCTTTATATTTTGGAGTTTTCCTGAGGGCATTTGATTTTCCAAACTCAGCGATAGTCAGTGGCCTGTACTTCAACTGCAACTTCATCTGCAGATGTCAGTATTCTTCTCTTCATCTTGAGTTGGTCCACCTCATCCTTTAACTACCTCTTGTTTAGGGCTGGATCATTAGTGTTTGTTGATGTTTAGGCTGTTTAACCTCTGAATTTCACACATTCAACCCTTAAGATTTATTGTATCTACCTTGAAACCTAGGATTTGAATGATGAAGACCAGAATAGTCTACAGACTTGACTTTGACAGAGGTCAAAACCACAAGAATTTGATTAGAAGTCTCAGTGTTGGAATTAACTTTTTGAACAATATTTGATTTACAAATGAAGGTGTAGTCAGCTGCTGTAGGACGTCAGAAATCAGAATTACATTTAAACAAAAATATTATTCTTGTTTTTTTTAATTACATTGTTTTTTGTGTGTGTTATTCAATTTCAGAAACATCAAGACTTTTAATCAGGAAAATTTAAATAGCACATTTAAATGTTTACATTGTCTATGTCAGATGCCCCAAATAGATGTGTTATATGGGTTTAAAGTAGATACATTTTATATCAATTTATTTTATCTTTCACTTGTCATGTATGAACAAGGTGACAGCAAGTTGCTGATGTAGGTAAGACTGAAAATACCCATCATGAGCAAAGCCATTATTGGAAACTGCAGAAATATTAAAACCTATTAATAATAGTTAAATGAATGGTTGGTAGTTGGTAATAAATGTGTGAATGACCTTGTAGTGCCACAGTTTTTCTCTCAGTTATCAGGGGAGATATGAAGCGGAACAGCTTTGAACATAGGCCAGAGGACACAACCATCAGTCAGAGGGGAAGGGGAGCGGGGGCCACCTGGAGAATCCAGCAAGGCAGGATGGAGAGATGATACACAATGAAGAAGAGGTACATCAGCCATCCCCTCTCACCACATCTGTGTTAGGACAGTCTCAGCTCCATCCTCTGTCTGTGGAAGTGTTGCTGTGTAATCTGTAATGTCATATCTCTCTTTTCAGCAATGGAAAGAAAAAGAAGTCTAAATGATGGACCATAACTGTCTGTGTTTTATGGGCAAAGTAATTTCAAAAACAAAGACAAAGACAAAGACAATCAGTCTCTCCACAGAAGTATGGACCTTTTCCTCTGTAGGAACCATATAAGAACGTCCATGGAACTTGTAAAGGAGCTCTCTGTAGGTTCTCTCAGCTGCTGAGCATGAGCAGGTGATGGTGGATGTTGTAGGAGCAGGTGGTGGTGTAAGACAAATGGTTAATGTTTCATAACCAAATGGACTTACATAGCGGTTTTGTAGTCTCTAGGACCACTCAAAGCGCTTTATACTGTATGTCGCATTCACCCTTTCACATTCATACAGCACTGGACACAGTGCTTGAAAACTACCAATAGTTTACCAATCTCTGATCCAAAGTATACTCACCTATACCATTGCTTCCTGGTTTGAGCACTTTAGTGTCAAAAGAAAGACAGAATTCCAATTTTACCACTTTTTCCAGAAATATTACATTTTCTTCCAGAAATTTCTGAAAAAAATTTCAAAAAATTCACACCATTGGCCCTAATTTGAACGGACATTGACTAAAAAAAGTAACCTTATTCAGTCAGTAGTGTTTGCGGAGCCGTGAACTGGGTGTCAATGCAAATCGCGCAAGATATGCACAGACACAGGCAAAGCAGTGAACTGAGTCACTGGGAGCTTCCGCTCCAAACAAGCTTAAAATATAGACTTATTAATTTTTTTTCGGAACAATTTCTCATGTTGGGGCTTGAATACAAGAGCTACATTACAGACGAGCACTATGGAGGTATTTGGATGATTTTTTGGTGTGTCTTTTTGGACAAAGAAAAGTGGGCTCCGTTCGCAACCGTCATATGGACATGCAGTGCTGCACGGAGCCCCGCTGTAACTCAGAGAAGGCACGGAGGACTCTGAAACTTATCCCAGCCCTTAGTCCACATGAGGGTGAGTGAAATTTGAATTTTGGGTGAACTATCCCTTTAATGTTGAAGTTTGTTTTAGACTCTGGATCCAGCTGTTGCTAGCTAGTAGAATGAAGTTTGACACTGAACATTAGCTAAATAGCAATGGCATAACTTACAATAGCTCCTTTGAAGTAGTAAACACATTCGGTTCTAATTTGATGCCAGGCGGCCCCAGTGCAGTGCTAATTTTCGTCCCCTGCATCAATTTGTTAGACCGAGGTGCACCATGATGGGTGTGGTGGTGCAGTAGGAGAGGTCTCGACAGATTCAGCTTGGCACAGTGACAATTTGATGCCTAAAGGCTGGCCATAAAGTATGCTGAAAGCTTGCCAACTACAACCTGGTCTACTTTCGGCAAAGGCAGAGGGCAGCCGGCCGAGTGGTAATTGGGCTGACTGGCACACAAGTGCGCACACGTCACAGAATGTCAGGCACATGCAATAATCATAACAACCACAATTCAGTCAGACCTGCCAAATTCAAAAAACAGAGAACCGGAGACGCCCTGGAAAACTGCAACAGACAACAGTCACACAATCATGGGAGATGCTGGGGGTAGACCATATGGGGCCTTTTCCCCACAGCTCGTCAGGCAATCTGTATCTACTTGTGTTTGTAGATTACTACTCACGCTGGGTCGAGCTATTCCCTCTCCGCCGAGCTACTGCCAAGACAGTTTCCCAGGTCCTCCACAAAGAAATCCTCACCCGGTGGGGTGTGCCTGATTATGTCCTGTCAGATCAGGGATCTCGGTTCATCTCTTCTGTCTTCAGCGAAACCTGTAGAAGATGGAACCTCAAACAGAAAAAAAACACTCCATATCACCCCCAAACCACCCTCACAGAGCGAGTGAACAGGAACCTGAAGGCCATGATTGCCTCATGTGGATGACAAACATAAAACCTGGGACAAGTACTTACCAGAGTTTTGATTTGCCAAAACACTGCAGTCCACGAGTCAATCGGAGTGACCCCGGCCGAGCTCAATGTTGGCCGGACGCTTAAGGGACCGCTGGACACAGAGCTGAAGCCTCAGACCTGCACTCCTGATGAGCCAGCCTATCATCAGATGGCACACATACATGACCTCCAGAAACATGTCACACAGAGCATACAGAAAGCTACTGTAAAATCCGCCAGAAACTCAACTATGACCGATACAGAAGAGAGCAAGTTTTTGAAGAGAAAGACAGAGTCTGGTTAAAAACTCACCCCTATTCCAAGGCTGACAAGTCGTTCACGGCCAAGCTTGCTCCCCACTGGATGGGACTCTACCGAGTGACCCGGAGGACAGGGCCGCCCAATTACGAGATCGTGCTGGAGGACTCAGGTGAGGATCTCTGTAGCCAATGTGGCGCAACTCAAGCCGTGCTATCCTACCGCGAACGAGCTGGACAAACAGCAGCGCCGCCGCGTCATGGAGCTCTTTGCCGAGGAGTCCGACGATGAGGAGTTCCATGGGTTCCCGAAGGCCGACGGCGGAGATTAGGCCATGTTAGCAGCGCCTGTTCAGGCTTCTCTCATGGGGGAGGGGATGCGACGGGCCGAGGTCATGCCCACTCACGTGACCGCCAGGTTAAGAGGGACGTCATAACTGTCATGGCGGCGCCGGCAGCAGAAGCAGCAGCAGCAGCAGTAGCCGAAGGAGCAGTGTGTGTCCCGGAGCAAAAGTGAGCGCGATTCTTCTTCAAAATTGGAAGAGTGGTAGTTAATCCCGTTCCGCAATCTCCTCCCATTTGGTCCCGCTGGAGCTGGCCTGGAAATGACTGTTGACTGACTGACTGACTGAGTGACTCACTACTGACTGGTGCACGTTGACGACTTGCCCCTCTGGTGCATGTGAGTAATTGCCGATCGATTTTTGTTGGATTACTTTTGTTTTGTTTTTTTCCCCTTTTTTATGACTGCTTTGGGTTTTTTCTGATATTTTCTTGTTTTTTTTGAAGATCGGATTTTTTGTTAAAAGAACTGAGAAAAAGACTTGTTAAAGGAACTCTGTTTATTGTTTATGAACCATTTAAATATATTTTTGAAGAAAACAAAACAAAAGAAACCTTGGTTGTGTCCTGTGTTTTTTCTTGTTTTTGTGCTGGGTACAGTGTTTAAAGGTGTTTTAAATGAAGGTTACATGCTTATCCGAAATTGTTGGTTATTGATTAAGTGTGTATCCTCTGTGGGGGTTAAAATTTAAGTGTGACACAGACTTATTGTCAGGACGCAGACGCCTGACTGGCACCCCAGCATTGCTGTAACTAAAAATAAAAGTCGCACTAAGAAAACTGTCACAACACATGATCATGTTCATTTCATTTCATTCGTTTTAAAGTTAGAAATAGAAAATTTACTAGTTTAGTCGTTGTTGAAGCTCAACAACCTATACCTGCAGTAGGTAGGTTTACACTGCAGGCAATAGGTGGCTGCAGTTGCATTGAGTGTGTACATATTGTACCTACATTACATGTATACATTGTTATATACAAGTGGGTTAACACTGGATTCTAGTGAAAATCCTGAGCATCACTACACAGATGCTAAAGGGCAATATGTATTTATAAGCCACCAGTGAGTCTTTGGAATGGCCGGCGTTTGACGACCAAGGAATGAGATCAGGTACAAAGCGTTAGCTCTTCTCAGTGAAGAGATGATTTATGTTGTTGGAATAACAACATGATGCTGCCTGAGGGCAACACCTTCCTCAGATTATCCTTGACAATGAGAAACAGCTGTTTATTTTTGCCTGGAAGCATATGGGCTGGCGGGCGTGTTTCATTTCACTGTGACTGCAGGCAGGTGTGTGTGTGTGTGTGTGTGTGTGTTCTATGCATGACTTATTTAACAGACACAAGACTTCACTGGTGCCTCTGCCTGTCAGAGATGCATCCAAGCTAAGAAGGACATCCTGGAAACATCATTGAACAAAGTCATTAAAAATCCAATTTTTTGCTAGATAAGAGAACCTTGTAAACACTTAATGGTTTTTCTTCATGAACATTAGTCATAACCTTCATACAAATTACATCTAATAGAACAGACTCTTACAACTGTGTGTTTAACGCACTTGATTATTTTAACACAACCTGGATGTGGATTACTACAATGCTAAATATGTAACATTAACAAGCCATTTAAGGGCATTTTCACACCTGTAAGTCTGATGTTTTTGCTACATTATCTACATTGTCTACATTTGATCCGGTTGGTTCTGGTTTCACTCGAGCGCGGGCACATGACGTCTGTCCGACTACCAATTTCTCCGACCATACATTTCTGTATTTTTTGCGTCCATGAGTCCGACCTCCCATTTCTCTGACTTCAGTAGCCCTAACCCTTAACCTTACCCTAAACCTAACCTTAACAATAGAACCGCCAAGGGGTCATTTTTACCCCCCTGGTGTTTTTAAATATGTGTGACTCTGTTAAAATATAACCTCCACTTCTCTCAGTTCATGACTTTTCCTAAAATGGGTTCATTAATTACAGTGGTGGCTGGTGCTAAAATAAATTGGGGGCATCAGATAAATAAGACAAATAAAGAGCATTGCTAACTTCACATCCAGCAGTAAACAGCAGTCAGCAGCGGATCAGCTGATCTCTCCCTCCGTAAAAACGCTCCGTTCTGATCCAGCTCCACTGGACTTTCAAAGTAAAGGTGACGCCAGCTGAACATTAGTTAGCCTAAATAGTGAAACAGCGGCGCCTTTATTGCTGATTTTAGGATGAAACTCTGAACATAACCTGGTCCCGACCAGGTTAAGCATAAGTTGTCCCGACCAGCTAGGCATAAGTTGTCCCGACCAGCTAAGCATAAGTTACCGTGGTGATCTAGTCGGGTTAAAAGAGAGCCACCTTTGTAGTACAGGAGAGCCTGGCTTTAGGCCCCGTTTATACGTACCCGGTTATTTTTAAAAACTGAGACATTAACCATCGTTTGCACCCTCTGTTTACACGCAAACGGAGAAAACGCCCCTGAAAACGATGCTTTTTAAAATGACGTCTAACCGTAACCATATTACATAAAATAAATAAATAATAATAATGATAACATTTAATGCAGACTGATGTGTTCAATATAAAACATTTATTTATTGATGTAACGTTAAATGGGGTGATTTCTGTACAGAGTCCCGAGGCTGAGCTGCTCTTCTGTCCAGTAACAGTTAACACACATGAAGCTTCACTTTTCATTCAAACAAGCTGCTACTGCCACAACTGTTAGACTTCATCAATGAGACCAACATTTATCTCCTAAAAATAATTTAACCAGCCGGTGGTAAACCTCTAAAAACCTGCGGGTAAGTTAATTAGCGATAGAAGTCTGTGGGATAAAAATTAAAAAAGAAATGACCATTTATACCTAGAACCGCCGAGGGGTAATGTAGGGTTCTCTAAAAATCTCTAAAAATGTGTATAAACATTCATTCTTTATTTTACTGGGTTTCTATAATCTTAGTCATGTTAAAAATATACAGATTATCCTTTTATATTGCTTCTAGAAGACAGAGTAAAGTAGGACTTCATTTCCCAGAATCCTCTGGTTTTTCTCATTTTTGCAATAGTCCTATTAAAATAAATATTGTTCATATATTAATTCTGTAATTCATGTATTATATTGTTTAAAAATATTCTATGGTCTTTAAAAAAATGATAAAGGTTAACTTTTCCTGTTTAATAAAAAAAAGAGACTAGAACATTCTCCGGGAGGAAGTAGGCCTATCTCAGAGTTCACTGGGACAGTGAAGGAGCTGCCTGCATTTTTCCTCGGCAGAGAGAAAGAAGTAAATGTTTGGAGACTCGGACTAAAGGTTGGCCCAGATATTGCACTGCCAGAGAGACTTAAAAGCAGAAGTAAGTGATATATTTGTGTTAATATAAGTCTTAAATAGTTATATCTTCCGACAGCAATCACTTACATAGAGTGTTTGGACTGAAACACGGGTCTCTCAGTCCCTCTGCTCTGCTCTGAGCCGAAGAGAAAACATTTATCGTATCCTACAGTTTTTATCCAATGAGGAGAGAGAATGGCATGCAGGGCTGTGTGTGCACCCAAGGAACGCCGTGAATGTGGCGACGTAGGGACGAGGACTGTTATGGTGCGTTCAAGGAAACTCGTATTTTTCCGACCGTGAAGTGGTACCAGTTCGATCTGGTACGAGTTCACCGGTCGGAAGTTACGAGTGGCCGTTATAGTGACTTTTACCGGTAAAACAGGTCGGAAAAACACGAGTGGGTTGCCTGAAACGCTACAAAGTCGTAAGTTGTGACTCGAAGCTGTAATTTACGATTTCAAAAGCCTGCCTGGAACGCAGCATTAGCGAAAACGACCGGACCACTTACTTCTGCTTTAACCGGTCAGAATATTCTTTTCACGTATCTCAGTCGAGTGTGTTTACGTTACACGACGGCGAAGTTTTACGAGCCGCGACAGCGTGGTCTCCGTCATTATCTCCATACATTAGCTTAGCAGTGTTGCTATCAGTTAGCTCCTCGGCAGAGAAACCAGTCTGCTGCACAACACGGACAGAGGAAGTCGCCACCGGACATTCGTGCGGGACCGGACGGACTGGACGAGCGGACGAGTTGACAGCAGGGAACGAGGACGTGTCGCAGGTATCCGGAGCTACGAGAGTCGGCGGGGAGCTGTCTGGACATCGCTCTGCGGCCTGGCTGGCTACACCGCCATGTTGCTTCTACACTGCAAGGTTGCGTGAGTACTTGACATTGGAACGATGCCGAGTGCAGGATACAGGCACGGGACTGTGTTAAAACAGACTCGGTTTCAAAGTTAACTCTTCTTCTCACAACTGGATAAAACTTCATGTGCACCAATGCTTCAAATGGGCCCCAACGGTTAGGGAAAATTATCCAAGCGCTTGGGTTAGATTTTTTTTCTGGTATCATTATCATCTGTGTGAACTGTGAAAAATACTGTGGTACAGGTGTGGGTACATTTACTGTGTTTTGAATGCACAAAAGCACTATGGTTTATATTTCTATGCATTTGGGTTATTGAAATCACATTTTGAACAGTTAAAAGGTGTGAATACAGTTGAAATATTAGGAACACATCTAGGTAATTATTTCATATGTGAATGGTTTATTAAAAAGAGAACCATAATTTGATTTAGTTTAAAACTAAGCTAAAAACCTCATTCATAGGTTTATTGTTTTCATAAAAAAGATTGGGTTGAGCTCAAAGTAAAAACATTTCTATTTCATTGATCTGAGAGAACAGAAAGGGTTAAAAACACTCTTTTGATTCATTATTGGTTGGTTGAAATGAACTAAAAACTGTTCTTTTGATATAAAAAGGGTAAAAAGAAAGCATTTTGAGGCTTCAGGTATTACTGTACTGAATTAAAGGGTACAGGTGTTTTTGTTTGTTATTTTCCATTTGCAGAAGCATTGCTAAATTTAAAGGTAGCATTACAAAAATCTAAAGGGTTTAATAAAATAAATGTTTTGTGTCTTACCTTTCACATATTGTGGTTTTGGTCCGACCTCCCATTGGTTCGACCTCCCATTACTCCGACAAAATAAAATGTGAATTTAAAACATTATAGTTTGTGCATTTATGCAGTATTTATCAGTAATACAGTGAAAATTAGAGGAAATGTGCAAATTTACTTTGCAAGTCGATTTCGGTGTGCACCCCTAAATTTTCTGCTTGCGCTCCTAAAATGTTAGTCTGGAGCCCTGTACCCACTGGTCCGACCTCCCGTTGGTTCGACCTCCCGTTACTCCGACAAAATCAACCACAAGTCGGACCAATAGGAGGTCGAACCAATGGGTGGTCCTGTTAGTTCGAACTGTCATCGCTACTTTGTGACAAGCTCTTCCATTGATAGGAGCATGCAGCTTTCTCTCTCTCTCTCTCTCTGAGAGAGAGCAAAATAACGAGAATTACTGAAAGAGAGAGATCTCTCATAACAGAAACGCACATCACACACATACACGCGCGGCCCAGAATATCACCATATTCAGTCAGAGAGCCAGATCATGTCAGATCGCGCACAACCATCATAAATGCTGATCAAGATGTGTAAACTGATAATCAAAGCCCCCCCTCCCAGAGTACAGAGTAAAAGAAATACACTTTTTTTTCTCTCCCCCCCTCCGCTCGAGCACGGCTGAACCTGGCCGACTTGAGCTCACTTCACGGGCGCGAGCCAGCTGCAGCCGCCGCTGCTGCTGACAGCAGACTGAGAGAGAGAGAGAAAAAAAGTAAATTTCGCTTTGGTTAGGTTCAGGCAATGAAGAAAGGAGTTGGTTAAGTTTAGTAAAAACACCAGGTAGAGGCTAGACAGGCTGGAAGCATAATAAGCGTTTATATGTTATTAATATGAAGTGCTTGTTTTGCAGTTAATTATGCACATGATCCGTTTGATCCCAGAAAGGAAAAAAAGGATCAATGCGCAGCCTCCGTTTCCTTTCTGACTGCGTCCGTCAGTCTGTTCGGAGTGGGAGAGAGAGACAGAGAACCCAATCCACCTGTCTGTAATGTAAGTTTGATTTGATACGAGTGTCAAGGTTTAATTACGGACACAGTGTTTCCCCCAGAAAAGTTGTTAGTTAAGGTGGTGTCTGTCGGGGGGTGGGGGATGGGGGGGGGGTTGAGCAGATCGATCGTCCGTCGGGGGGGGGGGCGCCGTATTAAGTTTCAACCAGGCACTGTTGTTAAGCATGCGCGCCCGCTGTGCTGTGTGATGAATGAACAGAACTACTGTCCGACGGGGGGGGGGGGATATCGCTAGATTTTTTTTTTTTTGAAGACGTTAGTTTAGGTGGCGGTCCTATGTTGTTAAGGCGGCTGCCTTAACAGGAAAGCGCTGCGGGAACCCTGGGACACTAATGAGCGCGCAGCAGTGCGTAAAAGTCGTGCGTAATGACAGCTCCTCATTGGTGAAACACAATAAACTGCACCTCTTCTTCCACGTGTGTCTTATTGACAGGTGGAGCCTATATTAATAATTATACAAATGCATAGTGAACGGTAAGAATGGAGAGTTTGACTAATAACTAGTCCAGTTCGAACTAATGAGGACCTCCCATTAGTTCAAACTCTCATTACTCCGATTGTCGGACCAATGGGAGTTCGAACCAATTGGAGGTCGAACTAATGGGAGGTCGGACCAGTGCCATGGACCGCATAGTAAGTTTTCAGTGGAGGCACCGCGCTAGTTATTTCCTTTTTCCCACTCTAATGATAAAGTCCCTTGTTTAAATAAGAACCACAGCGAATTCACCATCTTTAGCTGAGAACCTAGGACCTGTTTTATTTTATTGGGTGTGACCACAGTGTAGATTATAAACACTAAGGGAAAAAGGGGTTACAGTAATTTTTACCCCTAATAGAAAACAGCTGTTTAGTGCCGTGCTCAACATTCACGCCGCTGTCCGGTTGCTTGCAACGGCTGTCACGCGCCGTTTGACAAGCAGCCTACCTATCCTGCTGACCATGCCTGAAGAGAAAAGGAGGAAATGCGGTGTTAAAACGCACTAAAAACAAAATCTCAACAATGTGCATGAAGAGCCTGTGGACAGGCAGTGTGTAGACAGTGTTCCGTATCGGCCCGAATGTAGAGACGCCGCGCGTGTGTGTTGCTACTGAAACTGCAGAACCACGGAAAGCGCCTCAGTCAAACCATACACGTAAGTTTGTTTGTGTGTCTGTGCCTGTGTGTGTGTGTGTGTGTGCGTCTGTATGAGAGAGAGAGAGGAAGAGGGAGAGAAAAAACGGCGAAATGTATTTTTGACAATGTATTTTTCGATTCATAACGAAATAGTCTAGGCTAAAGCAACTGTAAAATTAATAACTCTCCCCATAGATTCAAAATTTAAAAGTATTTTTATCAAGCACGACTTATTATTTAAAAGAAATGATGAAAATGAACAACTTAACTGCTTAAAAAAAAGGACATCCTTGTGATTGATGACGGAGTGGAGGCGGGGGGTAAAAATGATTCCCTCGGCGGTTCTAGGGGGTGTTGGAATGTCGGCAGTTCTAGTGTTAACACTGTAGAATGGGTAGTCGGAGAAATGAGCCGTCTGACTTTTGGGCAGTCGGACTGATGTATGCTCCCCGAGGGCACCACACAGCTTTGTGATGGCGTTAACTAGTAAACCTATGTTCAGGACCAGGGCCTCAACCACACCTCTAATCACCAGTCAAGCCTCAGATGTCTTGACCCACCCTCCCTTATTCCTTTTATCCAGGCTTTATCCAAACTTTGGTTCTTTTGTGGCACCGACCGAAATGCTTCGGTAGTACAGAGTATCAAAACCTGCCTCGTCTTTCGGTGCCAAGTTTCAGTACCCAGAGGTTAATATGTTGTTAATCACATGATCTTGATCACGTGATCAAGATTATGTGATTAATAATGCTGACAATGCTGCCGGTGCTCGGCTGTAACGTCTGTAACATTACATGGTTGCAACATGCATCGGGTGACCCATTCCTCTTCACGTCCTGTCCGGGGCATCTGTTTTTTGTTTTTTTTTACGTATGAAAACGTCCGGTTTTGATTGTTTTTCATGTGCTTAAATTGACTGGTGCTTTGCACAGAATACTCTGGTATTTTGTTGCGTTTGACGTAATTCCCGAAAGGCTGCCTCTCTGAGTGGCTGCGCAACGCGCACATACAGAGGGAGCAGACGTCGGAGCAGCGTTGCCTCTGCCTGCAAAATGCTGGAGCACAAGTGTAGCTGTACCAGGGGCGGACTGGACGTCTCTGTGTGTTGTGAAGGATCACAAAACGGCCGGCAGCCACCACGTTGTCACTTTTTGTTTTTTTTAATAGGCCTACTGACAACCATGTTTAGGGGAGACCAGGGACAGTTCTAACACTTTTTGCATTTTTCCTCAACAAATCAGAAACCCTTAGCCTATTTAAAGGGACAACGAGGAGTTTTGGAAAAGCAAAGCGTTTTCACACTACATTTATGAGCCTCCGCGCGCACTGTGAAATTCTTTGACCGGCGCAAGACAGACTCATGTATTCATTCATCAAGTATTAAAGTCAGAGGTTCAAAGATGATCACATCGTCGTGGTTCCGACCATAAACGGCGATTCTGCTGCGTTATTCTCATAACTCGCCGCGAAACCGAAAGTAAAAAACGCTGGTCGGCTCGCCCAGCATTTCCGCCACCACTAATAATAACAAAATAACGATAGAGACAAAACGATATATTTATCGAAAATGGGCCCATTAACAAGTGTGGGTAGCGTAGATTTATCCACATTAACGTGAGACTTTTTTATAACCAAATAGAAACTCCTCGTTGTCCCTTTAAACTGAAGATCTTCAGATTCCTTCTTTTAGACCTAAAAAGCCCCAAGTTGAATTTGTCCAGAATTGTCCTTTAAAACCGATTCAAAGCTGTCTGTTAAGTCGTATAACTCACATACAATGTACAATGGTGTTTTTTATTATCAGTAAATCTCTATCTCTGCTTTTCATGTACTCATAATTCACTCATACATCACCATCTGTACACCACCCTGTTTGGATTTTTCAGTTGGAACATATTTTTGAATCTCCACCTACTCATGTGGATCCTTTTCAGAGTGTTTGACCAAAATATGTCACACATATATTTCCATTGAAAAACATTTGCACTTTATTTTGTCTAGTTTTTGTTACACTACATTATTTGTGAATAGTTTTGTAACATCATAGGGATCTCACACACACACAAACACAGGATGTCTCAGTCTGCGTGATAGATACAGGATCCACTGTGCTTTAGGGGAACAGACAACCAGGCAGTGATAACACAGTGCTATGTGTGTAAGAGAGAGATGTCTGGTGAAGGTCAGCCATTGTTATGCTCTTTGCTGAAGTCAGTGACTGCAGAGTGGCTGCTGTCTCAAATGAGCACAGTTAACAGAAATCCTGTGGTACGGAGGCTGAGAGCAAACATGCAAGTATTTATTTTTTATTTATTTTTGCCAAGATAATAAAAATCATTATCCTTAGATAACAAGACATTTGATTTTGAACAAACCTCACTAACACTTTTCCTTAGCAACAATCCCTAGTGGCGGGTTATGAGGACTGATCTGAAAATGGTTCTGTATGAAACGTGTGATCTTGTTATTCCTGCCCGTAGTTGAAATATTCTCCGATGTGTTGATCAGTTACAACACTGCAAGTTTCCATCTGCAAATTGCTTAGTTGTTACGTCAGAATAACACAAATCTTTTTCTTCTGATTTCTTGACTGTACCAAGAGTTGACACTTTTAGTTGGCATGTGCATGTGGATAATAGTGGTTGACCCCCAGCTGCCTCGCCTTGGCGCCTCCAGTTAAACAGTATAGTCTGTGAGAGGATGGTTTCACTTGCTTTGGGATCAGGACCTTCTTTGAGTTTCTCTCTGGCATGGACTTGAAATATTTTTGAAGTTTAATTACATCTTCAGTGAGAGGAATCATTTCTTTCTTGTTCCACTTGTTCTCTTCCAGGTTTGTCCTTAATCGATGTGAGGCATAGGGGTTTCATTCTGCGCTGACTAACCCCAGGAAGCTCCTCACCCGGTTTGCAGCTGCCTCATCTTCTGCTTTTACATACTGACCTATCATGATATCACCAACTGTCTTTAGAGAGTGTCCTAGTTTGACAGCAAGAGATGGTCGATCATAGCGGTACTTTGAGTTAGTGTAGCCAGATGCCTTTTTAGCTGCATCAACAGCCAACTTGAACATTGGTGGAACTAAGATATCCTCCAGTTTTTTCACCTTTTGAAAGCCTTTGCAGCTATCACAAATCTCCCCAACTCCCTCATTTCTGACTCACATAGCCGTCTTTGGATGGATCACTCCCATGCTTCTCCATACTCACAAATAATTCCGTCTGATTTTACCTCCAGCGACACCTCATCATGGTGCATCCTACAAATGATTTTAGAACATCTCTCTGTTGCATTTCCTTTTTTTTAATGGAATGAGACAGGAAGCTGCAGCTTGAACTCTGTTTCTTTTCATGGATTTTTTCTAGGGAGGACCATTTGTTCTTTTGCAGGAAACCTCATGCTTCCAGAGCTCACCTTTTCGGATAAACCCATAATTATAATTGCAGGGCAGGTAGTCATGTGGATTTACTTTTTCTGAAGGCTGTCTAAACGTCACAATCTCCTCTTTTCCTTTCTGCAAGACAGTTACATTGTGGTTATAGTCACCCTTATGGTGAAGCTGATCCAACAGCAGATGTCGTTTCTTTGAGTTTTTGGCAAAGGATGTTGCTCTAGCAACATCGTCTTCTTTCTTGTGCTTTCTCTCTAAATGATGTGCAATTTTACTCTGTAGCCGTTTGCAATAAATACAGTGATGTCTTTTGTCCCAATTCCTTTTCTCTCCCTTCGGGCATGCTGTCTTCCTTCTCATCAGGTACTTTATCAGTGTCACCTCTCAGCTGCATTGGACTGCTGGCTTCACTGTCTAGGGAGCTTGGTGAAGGAACATAATCACTGCCATCGTCGCTGCCCGACCCATCACTACTATCAAGATCCAGTTCCTTTTCTTGCTTTCTCTTTCTCTCCATTATCTGGGTTACTGATAAATTTTCTTCCTGCTCTTCATGGGTCGTCCTGGCAAACAGCTCTTCATATCTCCGTGCACAGACCTGGTGGTGCTACCGCAGTCTCCGCAGCCTCCGCAGCCTCCGCAGCGCTCATGGTGCTAACAGTGTGCTAATCGTCACCGGTACACCGGTGGGAACACGCTGCAGCTGTCTCTGGGTTTCTCTGGGCCCATAACCTGTTGGCAGAGTGGAATGGTTACAGCAGCTACTGGTTGTGAACCCTAGATATTGCACCGAACTTGGAAGAAAAAGGTAGTATTACAAGGTTTACAAGATGTGACAGACAACCTGGGCTGTGGGTGTGTGCGTATAGTGTGTAAGAGAGATAGAGAGAAAGTAGGTAAAACCTGCTAACTGTTAGCTACCGTAGCTCAGCCGTTGGTCTCCCGTCAGGTAAAAGCTGCCGTTTATTCCTCAAATGAAGCTCATGGAGTTGTTGAGCCTCTCCGGTACAGTTATCCATCACTGCAGTTGAATTAGCCGCTAAACTGCTGGAAGCTAAAACCGAGGGGGCCACTGTGTTTACAATTCACAAAAGCAACGTGAACGTACGTGCCGCCCACACTTAGCAGTGTTACGCAATGAGGCACGCCCTGAAAAAAATAATTAAACTTTAGATTAACTAAATAATGTAAAGGGATAGTTCACTCAAAATTGAAATTTCATTCACTCACCCTCATGTCGACTAAGGGCTGGGAGAAGTTTCAGAGTCCTCCGTGTCTTCTTGGAGTTACAGCGGGGCTCCGCGCAGCACTGCATGTCCATATGACGGTAGCGAACGGAGCTCACTTTTCTTCGTCCAAAAGAAGCGGAGCCGGGGACGGGGGCCGGGACCCGGCCGGACAAGTCGGAGCTGCAATAGGCGGCGAGTCCGGACAACTGCAGGCAGGGAAACAAACACCGGTGAAAAACACAGAAAAACTGGTTGCATCTACAAGAGCGTAAACCAAGAGTGAGAGCTGAGCTGTTACCACGAAGGTGTCACAACAAACTGGCGGTGAGCCTGGAACAGAGACCAGCCTTTCACCTGTTGATGGTGATGAGCTGCAGCTGTGTGGAGGGACTCAGGTGATGGGCTGCAGCTGTGATGAGACAGACAGGACATGACACAGAAGGGTGGGGGAGGGAGAGACACGGGACCCCTAACATCTCGCGCGATCTGCACTGACACCCAGTTCACGGCGCCGCAAATCGCGCGAGATTCCGGCAGAGCAACACTGGGAGCTTCCGCTACAAACAAGCTTTAAAATATAGACTTATTTAATTCTTTTTGGAACAATTTCTCATGTTGGGGCTTCAATACAAGAGGGACATTACAGACGAGCACTATGGAGGTATTTGGATGTTTTTTGGTGTGTCTTTTTGGACGAAGAAAAGTGAGCTCCGTTTGCTACCGTCATATGGACATGCAGTGCTGCACGGAGACCTGCTGTAACTCAGAGAAGGCACGGAGGACTCTGAAACTTCTCCCAGCCCTTAGTCGACATGAGGGTGAGTAGATACGGTAATGAGTGAAATTTCAATTTTGAGTGAACTATCCCTTTAATTATTCCTGACAGCCTAGGTGCGCTGCGCCTGAATTAAAAAATGTTTAATCTGGGCGCAGCGCGCTGTGACGACATCTCGGCGCGTCCAATAGGAGAGGATGTAGTGGAGTCTGAAAAAAAATCAGCCGCTTGCAGAGAGAAAACAAACGACCAGACGTTCAGTTAAAGTGACGGGATGCATGAAGTGAGTTGTCATCCTCCTGAGGATCAGACCAACTCTCTCTAACAGGCTGTTAAACTGCTCCCTGCTCAGCCTGACGCTAAAGTTCACCTGGAAGCGGTCGTTTTGTAGCTCCTGGCGAACATATCTTTGCATATACCCCCCCAAATCCTGTCTTGTTTGTTCGGTTGCTCAGCAACTCGCGCCATATGTGTACGCGCTGCCGCCCTGCTCTGCGCCTGTCTGCGCTGTACCTCGCGGTGGGCGCAGCGCATACCGCGTTTGGTGTGAAAGGCCCTTAAATGGTGGGATGTTGGAATGACATGTAACCGAGAAGGTCACGAACTAGGCTGCAAGACGATGACAAAACACGAACACACGGGTCAACAAATGTTTTTGTTTTTGTTTTTTTAAGAAGAAAATAGATCCAGAAGAACTTGTGGTTCCAAATGTAGATGCAGGTTTGTAGTGTTATCCATGAGGACTGAAAGACTATCCAGTGTATCCAGTGTTTTAGCAGAGCTGATCATCAGGGACAGCACTGATCAGTGCTTGAAGTCAAAACAATTTGGTCTCTATATTAATAACACAAGTCTAATACACCATACAATACAATACTGTAAAAACTTACATTTTAACTGGAGCATTAGTCTACATGTCGTCTGCCAGTGGTAGACTATATGTCACTGTCGGCTCCTCTGAGCTTGAAGACACTAAATTACAATAAATCAGGTTCACTCAGCTTTTATTGATCCATCAGGTAACAGGGGAATTTTGGCCTTTGTGGAAACCACAGTGTACGTTCAGACAGACACAATGTGAGCTCACAATAACTCCAGACATGGGTCAGCAAATTAGGTTGGGGAGAGTAAATAAAAATAAAAATATAAAATATGTTTTCCCCTACATATATCAAATTGCTCTTTATCAAGGTGCAGAAGCCACTATAGAACTGCTGAGGTGGATCAATACGGTGTCGGTCTGCTCCAACGGTCAATGCCCTTGTGTATTTGTCTGTGAACCGTTGCTGAAATCGAAGTTGTAAACTTACCTGGATGATTAAAAGTTACACACACACACACACACACACCTACATGCAGACACACTTCTGTTTCAGGAAGTGCCATCTCTCCTCCTATAACCCTGCCCTTCAGGTATACACACTCATCAACTCTCTCGGTCTGTCGACAGTCAGTGATTTCTCAGCGGCTGCAGCGGTGAACAAGTGCATGCGGCTGGCGTTGCGGTGTGTGGGAGAGGCGAGCAAAACCAACATCTGTTATGCTGCTGTGTAATCAGCGCGGCGGCGTGGGCGGCAGAGATGAGAAAACTTTGGAGGGAGAACGATATCGGCGTTCGGCGCCTTTCCATCACATCCACAGGGCCGTCGCTGAGTTTTATGACTGTTATTACACAAATGGGGGTTACTGTATGTAAGGAGGTGGAACTCACTTTAGGAGTGATAAGAGAGTGCCAGGTTGAAGCGGGGGAAAAAAACAGATGTTAACTTGGTCCACAGTTTGCCATTGTCATAACAGGATTAAAGGGATAGTTCACCCAAAATTCAAATTTCACTTATTATCTACTCACCCTCATGTCGACTAAGAGCTGTGCGAATTTTCAGAGTCCTCCGTTCCTTCTCTGAGTTACGGGGGGGTCCGCGCAGCAGTATTTGTCCATATAATGGTTGTCAATGGATACCAACTTTCTTCGTCCAAAAAGACACACCAAAAAACATCCAAATACCTCCATAGTGCTCGTCTGTAATGTCCCTCTTGTATTGAAGCCCCAACATGAGAAATTGTTCCGAAAAAAATAAAATAAGTCTATGTTTTAAGCATGTTTGTAGCGGAAGCTCCCAGTGTCTCAGTTCACTGCTCTGCCGGTGTATTTGCACTGACCAGCGGAACAATTTCTCATGTCGAGGCTTCAATACAAGAGGGACATTACAGACGAGCACTATGGAGGTATTTGGATGTTTTTTGGTGTGTCTTTTTGGACGAAGAAAGTTGGTATCCATTGACAACCATTATATGGACAAATACTGCTGCTTGGACCCCCCCGTACTAACTCAGAGAAGGCTCGGAGGACTCTGAAACTTCTCCCAGCCCATAGTCGACATGAGGTTGAGTAGATAATGAGTGAAATTTGAATTTTGGGTGAACTATCCCTTTAATTGTTGTCACATGTTGAGAGGAGAATTTGCGTGGATGCACAGTAATAGACGACCTGCAGAGTTTTTTTTTTCTTTCTGGAGGAACTCACCTGCTCCCCAGGGAGAAAGACAGAAAGAAAAAGGGAGGTAGAAAAAAAGGGCAACGTAAAGTGTGAAGAGGAAGACCTAAATGAGACTTTGAGCGATGCAAATGGATGTTTAATATGTGTTTGAGTGCTCGCCTGAAGGCAATTTGATTATGTTTTCCTGTGTACAATCCGCACACATGTTTTCTTTTGCATGTACGTGTGCATCTGAATGTGTGCGCTTGAGTGTAATGGCAGCAGGCCCTCGAGCTACAGGCTGCAATCCAAATGAGATCTGAGGAACTGTACGTCAAGCCAGCTATTCATCCAACATAACAGCAGTGAGAGGAAAGATTGAATGCTGCAGATAGCATCTTCAATCACAGAGTGTAGGAGGGTTTCATCAGCACAATATATAACATACAGGACTGTCAATTGAATATGATAATGTGTGAATGGATCTTCTACGATGGGGTGACGGGGTAATGGTCGCAATTGACTGTTCAAAATGACACCCACAAAAATATGTTGGATATTATGAAGCTTTTAGTATCCACAAAATAAGCTTCATATAGTATTAGTGTCAGAGCACCACTACACATCCAGCTATATCACTTCTATTCCTTGAAGACTGGCAGCAGCAACAGTAGTAGTAGTAGAAGCACAGTAGTAGTAATAGTAACCATTTTCCATCAGCAATTAAAGCAGATAACAGCGGCACGGCCGTTTCGGCTAATGCTGTGTTCAAGGCAGGCTTTTGAAACCGTAAGTTACAGCTTCAAGTCACAACTACGACTTGGTAGCGTTCCAGGTAACCCGTAGCTCGTGTTTTTACCGTCCTGTTGTCTGTGAAAGTTCCCTATAACGGCCACTCGTAACTTCCGACCCGTGAACTCGTACCAGATCGAACTGGTATGACTTCACAGGAAGGAAAAACACAAAGTACGAGTTTCCTTGAACGCACCATGAGTTAGCAGCCCCCGCCCTTGTCAGGCATCAATTGGTCCTCGTGCTACGTCACCACATTCACGCGCATCCCTTGGCTGCACACACAGCCCTTCATGCCGTTCTCTCCCCTCATTGGATAACACTTGTATCCCACAAGGAAAATTTTCTCCTCGGGTTACAGCAGAGCAGAGTGACGGAGAGACTCGTGTTTAGGCTGAAATACTTCATGTAAGTGATTGCTGACGGAAAATAGGACTATTTAGGACTTATATTAACAAAAACATTCCACTGATATCTGCTTTAAAATGAGTGGCAGCTTGAAACATTTATACTGAATGAATGAACAAAACCTTCAATCTATAGTCAGTGCTGGTTAGAGGAGTAATAATAATTCGGAAAATTAATTAAAACTTCATTATCATTAACTCATTGAGTGCCAACCACGTAATTTCTCATTTTTCGCTCCCTTGCGTTGAGTGCCAAAAACGTAATTTTACGTTTTTTGCTTTTTTTTAAAATTATGATAATAGACACTTTAACACACCTTTATGTGTAAATTTGAGGACTCTACGACGAGCAGAACTGAAATAGATGACGATCAAAAACTCATGACAGCTCATGATCTGGAAGTTTTTATCATAACTCGGCTTTTGCAAACCGAGTTCTGCATGTGGATGCAGCGCAGCTGCTCTGCTCTCACCCGCGAGGCTCCAGCAGCTCGGAGCCGAAACAGGAAGCTCTCAGCCGACAGTCCCGCCCGGTCTTCATCTGGAGCAACACCGTGTCCTCCCGCGGTAAAATGTGATGGTCTCTGGGCCAAAGCAGACCGGCACCACCGACCCGTACCACAGAAGGACTGCTTTGGCCGAGAGACCATCACATTCCGCGGCGAGAGGCTCTGACACGGCACGGTGCGTCTGTGTTATTGTTGTTTAGTACCCCCCCCCCCATGGTGGTTTTGTGAATAGAACAATTGTTGTATATATTTATTTTACACGAGCCCTTTGATCCAGAAATGCGAGTGTCAGAAGAGCGACAGGCACAAACAGAGCAGCCTTCATAAAAGACGCTCTATCTCCTTTTCTAGAAAAAAAGCAGGGATTTCGGTGAAAACCAGCCATGCTTGAGTTTTCTCAGGAACGGAGGCCGCCTATTGAAGCAGAAAGTTTCACCTTTCAAATGAGCCACATTATGTGTTGGTGGCAATTATATAGAATACGCTGTGGCTCTACAAAAATCGTCAAAAATGGTCTAAATTGCCGGTACACTTGACTAAAACTTTGGAAAGGAATGCGGCACTCAATGAGTTAAGTTAGGTTAGCTGAATGCCACACACTGTTAGACTTTTTATACCAGAGCAAAGGAGTTGAAAATAATTGAGGTTTCTGTTGACATGTTTCACCTGGTTTCCGTTTAATCCTGAACACACAATAGTTTATCCTAATTTACAGTATAATACTTTAACCTTTATCCAATGAGGAGAGAGAACGGCATAAAGGGGCGGTCCTCTCTGTGTGTGCAGCCAAGGGATGCGCGTGAATGTGGTGACGTAGGGACGTGGGTGGGGACTGCTAACTCCATCCGCTGACAGAGAAGTTTCCATGAGTTTGGAAAAAGTTGAATGAGAGAATGCTGTTCTCCATGAATCAACTGTGAAAACACCAGCCATGAGGTCTCAGGGTCATCTTTGAAGCTGCCATCTTGTTTGTAGTTCTGGGCGCCTCAATCTTATTTAAGTCACACACAAATGATTCGATTGGGTGCTTATTCAATACCCAGAACCTATGTATTGTTGAATAGATGTTGTTCTATTTAATGTTACACAAGAGTACTGTAGATGGTACCAACCTGTAGTGTGTAAAACAGCTCTAACCTCAGGTGTAGTTATGAAGTTAATTATTTATCAGAGTTGCAGAGTGTTTGTTTAATTTGAGACTGAATCTGTAAATTGGCTGCTCTTCCTTCCTTTTTAGGGGGGTGCCCTGAGGAACTTTAATATTAAACAAAGTTATTAATAAAAATGTATATTTCAATATTAGTAACTTTCCTGATATCCAGTGATTGGTAAGCTGCTGCACCTACAGAGCAGCAGACACTGTGGCTTTATTAAAACCCCTCTTGCCCAGGAGAGCAGCTCTGCGTGTGGATACTGTACGTATTTCATAATAACAACCAGAGGGGTAAAGTCTCTTTAATATTAAAGCTGAGTCACTCTACTGCTCCCCACCCCCCCACATCAGCCAAAGGTTAATGAGAAGTGTTCTCTCAGCAGCCCTACACCTTTCCTTGTGAATGATACTCTCTGGTCACATTACTGTGTTATTGTGCTGCTGCAGATGCACGACAAGTTCAATTATACAACAAGTAGTTCCGACCAAGCAATCTGATTGGTCAATAAGACATTTAGAACGTGCTCAAATCAGCATTACAGCACGGCTGACTTATCACTGAAAATATTACTTCGCCATGTCATGTTGTTTACACATCTCCATGGCAACATGGACTTTTCCCCCTTTTATTCAAGAGTACCCGTATGCAGGGACATGGGCGCCGCCATTAGCCCAGATCCATACCGGAAGTCACGACCGGAAGTTGCTCTTCTTCATGTGTATCATTTCTATGTAGATAAAAAAAAATAACTCAGTAACTCAATGGTCCATAATAAAATATTGTTTTCCAGCGGATATCTTAGTTACAACATGATTGAGCTATAAAATATTTTTTTGCATGGATCGTTTATTAAGTTATTGAGTTATTTAAAAAACGCTGCTAACGGCTAACGGCTAGCGCCGAACGGCTAACGGCTAACGGCTAGCGCCGAACGGCTAGCGGCTAGCGCCGCTCCTGCTGACAGCAGACCAGGAGAGAGAGAGAGAGAGAGAGAGAGAGAGAGAGAGAGAAAATAAATGAAATGTCGTTGGTGGGTGCTTTGGTTAGGGTTAGGCAATGAAGAAAGGAGTTGGTTAAGTTTAGTAAAAAGAGCAGGTAGAGGCTAGACAGGCCAGAGAGAGAGGGGGGTTCTTAGAATAACATAGAAATAATATACACGAAGAAGAGCAACTTCCGGTCGTGACTTCCGGTATGGATCAGCTGGGCTAATGGCGGCGCCCATGTCCCTGCACACAGGTCCATCTCCTTTTATTTTGAAAAACGTCATTTATTACTCGTGAAAATAAATCACAAACTACATTGACCCCCTGTAGGTTGTTCCTGACAGCTGCCAAAGTCACATTTATAGAACAATTATGTTATTTTATTTTTTGTTAATATATTGTAAACTTCCCCGTTACAGCCGAGAGGATTGTCTCCCTCCCATGTGTGTAACGTTACAAAGTCGGAGAGACACGAGTTGTGATCGCGGTGAATATGTTTTTTAAAATATGGCCTGGAGCTGAATATTTTCATTGAAATAAAACGGAGGTGATTACCTGTATGTTTCTCTCTCTCCCTCTCTCTCGCTTGCGCCTTTTGGGCTTTTAAATAATCTGGAGTAATCGTTTGGCTTTCTCTATCAGCTGTGTCGGCGACACGGCGCTATAACTTCATTTACATGCGAGTTTGCGGTTGTAGAAGCTACATATGTGAAAGGAAAAAAACGGTATCTTTGTTATAACTTGGGCGAGTTTGTGCAGTGTTGATTTAGTTCGGGAAAGTCCGAGACCGCGTTAAAACATGAACGTCAGCTCAGAGTTCACTCATCTGGGACTAGAAAATCATTTCTGTTGCTAGGTCGTTACTAAGGTTCGGACTATTTGCTGTAGAGGTGAACTAGGTTCCATTACACATAGGAGTCTACTGACGTGACTGATTGTGTTTCAGTTATTAGTCAGACCCCATTTATTTCCATGGAAACGGGAAGCACACTTGCAAAAAACTTTAAATTTTGAGAGCAAAACGTCCATCAACATGAATATTTATTTAATTATACGCTCTATTTTGTTGGTAATTGTTGTATAATCGCAATATTACCCTCGAGGGTGTGCTTAAACGTAATTTGAGCACTTCGGTGATGCTTGCGGACCTCGGCGCAAGCGCCTCGGTCCTGACCGCATCACCGTCGTGCTCAAATGACGTTAAAGCACACCCTCTCGGGTAATATTGCTTAAGCAGCAGCAGTGTGTGTGTGCTGCAGTACAGACCCGTCAGTGTGTGTGTGTGTGTGTGTTTGTGTGTGGCGTGTTGCTTCTGTCCTTTGAGTTTATGTGGGTGGTGCTTCTTTCTTTTCCCCTTCAGTCTCTCTCATGATTCACATTAATTTTCCACTTTATTTTTTTTTTCCAAACAAACCACCATCATCTAACTCATCACTTTGTGTGCACCAGAGGATTTATTTTTTCCAACAACAGCCCTGCAAGTGACTGTGTGTTTAGCTGGAACAGCAAAAAGAATAAAGTGGCTGTTGGTTGAGTCATTAACGTGAAGTGTGAGTCAGAGAACAGAACAACACATGAATTCATTGAAGGAAAAGTGTCACTACAATTGAAATGTGTGTGAATGAAAAATGACTATTGAAATCCGCATGTTATGTCCCAACATACAGTATTGACAGTCAATAGACAAATAAGTGGTATGACATTAACATCACCAAGGGATGTATAGAATTAAACACTCATTTGGCTGCTGGGATTTTGATTTCTGGTTGTTGTGGATGACATTTTAACCATGAGAGGATTACATACAGAGAGTATGGACATCCATCAGGACAAAGCCTGGAGACTGAGACAAAATCTGAATATCTGAGTCAAAAATCATTCTCCCCTCAGTCATAAATCACATTATGGACCTCAGGTCAGGTATGTTTTTTTAAATCTCTTTTTAATTTCACAGAAACCCAAGACTCTCTACCTCAGTTTTGTTGGACTTGTACAATGACAATAAAGATTTTGATAGTGAGGGTTTTACACTTCCTGAAGATATCATTAGCTGTGTTTTCATTGCAGGTTTTCGCAAAATAAAAACAGTTCCTATTTGCAGGTGTTTCCATTGAAAGGTGTTTTGCAAATGAGCCATGATTCTCGTGAAGTCTAGTCTCGCTACTGTAACAGAAGGAACTATTGTTTGGTTATTCACACAGACATGTTATTGTGTGACACCGCCTGAGTTATCAGACTGAGTTGAATGATTGGACCTCACAAGGCAAAGTTTTTTATAACCCGGTTGGCCTAACCCTATGGTACACGGGATGGGACGACAAAACAGATGGGAGAGAGACAGGAAACTGAAAAACATGACCAACGGGATCAGATCTGATCAGACCTTGTGATGTGTAAATGTGAAAAAAGTGTTTCCACTACACTTTTGCGATACACTATATCAACACGTCTGAAAGCCACCTCATGAGAGCATAAAAATGTTTTGCCGATATTTGAGAGGTTTTTCGAAATGTAGGCGTTTCTATTACCAGCTTTTAATTGCAATATTTTGGTTTTACTGTATGCATTTCCACGGCTGATGGAAATGTACCTACCTCCTCTGGTGTGAAAAAACTTCCATCAATATCCTCACCAAATAATCTGGAAATAAGAACAGAAGCAGCATGAACTTCTTCAGCAGTCTGAGCAACAGTATCTGGTCTGTTGGATGGGAGCACATCGGGCCAGCCTTCTCTCCCTACGTGTATCAATGAGCCTGTGGCCGCTTCACCACTGTTCCTTCCTTGGACCACTTTGATAGATCCTGACCACTGCAGACCGGGAACAGGAACAGCCCACAAGAGAGAGACCCAGTCGTGCTTGGAGAACTGGATCAGATCCTTACACTGAACATTGTTCCTGCTTCTAACACACAAACTCTGAGGACAACATGTTCACCTGCTGCCTGATAGATCCCACCCACTAACAGAAGCCAAGTGTTATTCACTTCACCTGTCAGTGCTCATATTGTTATGTATGATTGGTGTATAGAAAAAGAAAATGTCATTTAGGAGGTCGGAAACGTTGACAAACACTTTGTTATGTAAATTACTCTGTTACTCCATGACTTTTCCTAAAGCATTAGTTCCTCCTCATATAGACCGTCACATGGACTGCTGCTGTGGCCAGTTGTGGGGATTATTACAAAGCATTCATTTTGCAATTTCCGTATGTCGATTCTTTTTTTTTCACTGCTTATTGTTTTCATGTGACATCATATTTTATATGCAAATCTGGAAGGAGAGGGACACATGAATGGAAGAGGAAAGAGGGAAAAGTCGTAGCGCAACAGATTTAGCCCACCAGCAATAACTGAAAGGAATAAGCCTGTGCATATTCTCATTTGTCCAGGTCGTAGTATCTCATAGGAGGTTAAATCGAAAGCAACTGGACTTAGACAAATAACTAAGTCCAGTTGCTCTCGATTTAACCTCCTTTGAGAAACTGAAAGGAAGCATAAAGTTGTACTGGTGGAGCAGCGTGAAGCGAGGAGGAAAGTCACTGTCAGCTGCACATCTGTCACACAGCCACTTCACAAACTTGATTTTGTCTGTATAAATTAGATTTTGATTTGACAGATAGTGGTATGCAGCTATGAACAGTAAGCAGCATGTTAAATTACACTTAGGAATATAGGAATTATAGTGGACAGCTTTGTGCATCAGATCCAGGTAGAATAATATAATAACAAATGTAAAGGTGCATCACTGCAAGCCAATTATTCTCTAACAAATACATAAATACTAACACTACTACAGTAAGTACCAATACTTATTTTTTCACTTCAAGACCTGCTTGGAAACCCAGACAATGTATTTACATATGACTGTCACAGTCTGCTGTGCTGCTTTAAAGGGGGACTAGGATACTTGTGGTCCTAGTGTTATTAAAGGACAATTCCAGGCGAATTCAACTCGGGGGTGTATGTTCCTATCATTTTAGGTCTAAAAGAATGAATCTGAAGATTTTCAGTTTAATCGCTCCTGTTTTGCGGTAGTTGCGTCTGTCCCCGCATCGCCACGGCAGCAATGAATGGGAGTGGATGTAAGTTCCGCTGTTTAGGCTGTTTACAGCCCTCAAAGCCGCAATTTTTTTCCACAGACAGCGTCAGATGGCTACTCAAACATGCACCGAGAAGTTTATTTACTTCAAGCAAGCTGACATGTTTGTAAAACTAGATCTAATTCAAAGTCTCCTGGAGTCTCGCGCGAGCCCGAAGTTGCAGCACTGGTATGTTCAGGTGCAGTAAGAGCTACCGCTTGTGTCATAAACACAGGAAAATCAACTCTTTACTTGCTTGAAGTGTGCATTTTTTTCCACAGACAGCGTCAGGTGGCCACTCAAACATGCGCCGAGAAGTTTTTTTTACTTGAAGCAAGTAAAGAGTTGATATTCCTGTGTTTATGACACAAACGGTAGCTTTTCCCACTGCATGTGAACACACCGCGCACGGCAACTGGGTCTCGCGCGAGACTCTGGGAGACTTTGAATTAGATATAGTTTTACAAACATGTCGGCTTGCTTTAAGTAAATAAACTTCTCGGTGCATGTTTGAGTAGCCATCTGATGCTGTCTGTGGAAAAAAATTGCGGCTTTGAGGGCTGGAAACAGCCTAAACAGCGGAACTTACATCCGCTCCCATTCATTGCTGCCGTGGCGATGCGGGGACAGACGCAACTACCGCAAAACAGGAGCGATTAAACTGAAAATCTTCAGATTTATTCTTTTAGACCTAAAATGATAGGAAAATACACCCCCGAGTTGAATTCGCTTGGAATTGTCCTTTAAGGAAGTACTTAATTTATACATCCAAACAAATTCTCCTTGAACTAACTAATAAGTAATTATTGAGCTAAAATGAAACCCAATCATTAACACTAGCACCGCCGTTGCACACCACATACCTATAACCGCCATGAGTGGTTCATTGGACGAACTGTAATAAAGCGTTAATTAGTGCTGTATAGGTGTTACATTTGTCGTAGTCTTTTAACAGCTACTCTGGGCCATGAAGTAGGCTGCACCCTGCAGCCTCCGCGAGGCGGGGGCATACCGTAGGAACCCCGCCCCTGCCTGTAAAGCCGGGTTTCCACCGTATAAACAACCTTTTTTATTTTTATTTTTTCTCTTTTACGGCAACATCCATAGTCCTTAGTGATCTTTGTTTGATATGTCAGGTGGTGCTGCCCATCATACCGACGCAGGATTGCGCCCCGTAACTTCTCCGCTGTTTTGCTAACCCTCCTCCCGGTCGTGTGCATTTGTTTTCAATGAAGCCTTTGATAATCAATCAGCGGATTGATGAATTATCATATACATATAACAATGTGTTTATTATCTGTCATAAATAAGATATTTAGACGCATTTGCGTCGCAGACTCGCGGTGCCACCGGGAAAAGAGCTCTCTTTTTTTCACCAAGAGGTTTGGTTTTCATCCACGATGTGGAAGGAGCCTCCACTCTCCCTCTAACATGTTACAAGTCATTTATCTAACATCTCAATAAGTCCGAAGCTGTTTAATGAAGGTAAAAATGAAACATAAGGTAAATATCCTGCATAGTTCTTCTCCTCAGTGCGGTTCGTCATACTAAGCAACGGTGTGGCAACCAACTGCTGGAATTATTTTTCTGTTGTTGCAATGTCTATCTCTGATCAATAGACGGTGGTATTCTGCTCAGTCTCCATATTCAACCTTTAAAATCACTAGGCAGCACAAGCTGTGTTGAATTCATCCCACCCGTGGCTCCAGAATGCTGCTGTAGTCGTCCAACCTGCTTGTCAACAAGGATTAATCTGGAGAAACGGCGTGTCACATCAGTATGTGTTCAACCTCATTAGGGTCATCAACCCTGTTAACCCTCATTAGGTCCTGGGCTCATTAGATCTCATTAACGGGAGCCATAGCTCCAAGTGAACATGCTAGAAATGTGTCTTTCACTGACACTGCCATGCAGCATTCTTTGATTTTCTTTGTCATCATACTGGACAGCCTGACAGTGAGAGCTGCTAGAGTCAAGAGATGATAGAAAGAAAATAAGAAAGAAAGCACAACCTTCTCTCCTCTGATTTCCCGATTGAGGATATATGAAGTCTTTGGTCAAGCATTTTATAAATCATCACAGGAACGCGATATGAACACTGGATTTTCATAGGAAGGATCAGTAATTTCATATATTGTGATCAATCAATCTTCCACAGACATAGTGTGGGAAGCTGGTGGTTGGAGGTCATCAGAATATGACACTTTTCATTTTTCTAATGTAATGCTTCAATTTGGACCAGTATGTGGACAAAGAATTAGTGAATTATGTGTGAATTATGCATGTGAAACAGAATTAGAGGTAAAGGAAGCATGGCCAAGGACAAAAGGAGCGCCATACTGAAAGCTGTTATTGCTTTGACATTGAAATACTAGCAAAGAGAAATAACTTTAAAACTCATATCAGTTATGATGATGTATATGAATGGACCAGTATTAGCTCAGTATGGCTGGGATGATCCAGTGGGATGCAGTGAGGGTGGTCCATACACAGTAGGGCTCTAATGGATATGATGTGGTTTTATTGATTTCATATTAAGCCTGTGTATGTCATAATCCTGATGTAAGATTTTGTTCACATAAATAATAATTACCTGCTGCTTTACAGCCAGTGGAGATGTTTGCGATATAACAGCTGAGAGTTGATGAGCCACCAACAGTTCAGACATGCATTAAAAAAAAAAGAAGATAGATGTAAGAGTAGAGCAGCAGCTACACTGTGTATGAGCAGGTCACCACAGCTCATTGTAGATACATTAGCTACACAGTTTTTAAGTTCACTTTATAGTTTTTAAATTCAAAATACAGCTGTAGTCGTAGTGTTTGTTTGCATGCAGGAACACACCTATGGTATGTCGCACATGCACAGTTAAAGAGATATTTAGAAGAACATTTTGGCAAATTCTCCTATTGCCATAATCCCTATATAGTCTGAGGAGTAGGTTAATTACCTTTACCTTTACCTTTGTTCGATTGTGTATTTAGTTTGATGAGGGAAAGGTAGAAATACCGTGCGCCTCTGTTGTGTAAGTTGAGCCGATTTAAAAACAGCTTGCACCGACAATTAAAGGAAATGAACCTACTACTATGACTATAGGAATTATGGCAATTGGAGAATTTGCCAAGATTTTGAAATATCCCTTTAAGCTGTGGCTTGTTGTGAAACTGAAGCAGCTGGATCAAACTATAACTGACTGACTGACTGTGTCATGTTTCTGTGTAATTCATCATCTCAGATATAGAAACTGTCACAAGAGGGAAGGATGAAACTTTTTTTTTTCTTGTTGCTTCATCAATGTACCATTTCAGTCACTGTACAACCCACAGCTGTCTGACACTTTTAAGGTGGAATGTTTTCTTTTGATGCTCTTGGTGTGTGGTCGATGCATGGAAATCAATCCATACACATTAGATGTCAACATGACAAATCTTTATTAGACTGTTTGCATAACACACAAGTGACTGGATCATCTTTAGATGTGTCACCGTTGACACTTTGGACTGCTTCCTGTCTGTCTGCTACATTGCGCTTTCTGGAATGACCTGCCCCTCGACATCAGACAAGTACAGTACCATCACTGCATGTTTGCATGTGTCTCAAAACCCACCTGTACTTCATACCCTTTGATTCTGTTTAAATTGATGTTTTTTAATCTGATATTATTTATTTATTTACTTATGTGCTATGCTTTACTTTTTTTAATTGTTTTTATATAGTGTTATTTTAATGCATTTTATTTTTATTGTTCTTATTCTGTTTTGTTTTATGTACATTTTGTGTTTTATGCTAATTGTATATTTTTTAATTCGGACAGCACTTTGGTCCATTGGGTTTTTAAAGTGCTTTATAAATGAAGTTGGTATGGTATGGTACATTAAACTAATATGGTTCCACCTCCATATGTGTTATATTTATTTACTGTATACTATTTTTATACGCAGACTCCAAGTCATTTAACATTTTCAAAGTCACAAAGTCAATAGTAAAATGTGTGTATTGAGATTTCACTGAACTGTTTGAATTCCTACAACTTTGAGCTCTAAGGTTCTGATTTGCATGTATCTTCAATATGAGCTAACCTCTTTAATAATTGTGTTACAGTCTCTGACTGTAAACCAAGAAACATTTGCCTCATAATAAACAGTAGAATTTGTATGACATAATATCTGGGGAACATTTATTTTCCAGTCATGCAAACAGTTGCCTTTTATACTCAGCACAGAGTACCTGCTGGTGTCAGCTTCAATCATGTGTGTGTGCGGCAGGTGGAGGTGTAATAGTGTGTGTTCCCAGGCCTCCTGAGCTGAGGTCACCTGTGAGTCTCAGCTGATTTGACCCACAGAACCATGAAAACGGTCCAGAGGGACTGTCCTGAAAGATTAATGAGACCTCCCCGTCAGACCCAGTGTGTTGGACTGTTCCCTACAGGTCCAGACGCACATTCATACAAGCACAAATGGTAGTGCCTGTGTGTGTGTGTGTGTGTGTGTGTGTGTGCATTTCCTGACCTCAACTAGGATCACATAAACCAATTCCTCTACATTCCTCACCACAGGCTGACAACACATGCAGTGATGCTGTGATGGATTATCATCCTGTCTGGATTTCCAACAACACAGTGGACATCAGTCCTCCATATCCATACAGTACTTTACATACTCACATACTTTAAATGCACAGTGCTTCTGGGGGTCACTTGATCAAAGCAATAACAAGAAACTGGTGTCATTCAATTGGAGTTATACTATTCACCACCGTTACTGGAAGCCCCTTTTGGTTTGGATTCCGTTGGTGTCAGAAATAAATACTCCCTAAAGATCATTTTGTTGTCATGGTTACGGTATTAACAGCTGGTGGTCTGACGTGGGAATCAAACATCTGTCTCCTGCATCATATTCATCCATTCACCACAATCTCCTCCTGACGCGTCTCTTTGTATTTATATGACTACAATTTTCCTTTTGCTCCTGATATGATTACTATGGCGACAAAACATAACTTAATAAGCTGTTGCACAGATGATTTATGGGATTGTTTTTTTACAGGTCGAGTATAGTCAGGTACAGGCATGTTGACAGCAAGAATAACGCTGTCCCAATTGAACTTGTGAAGTTCAAACTTCTAAGTGTTAAGGGGGGGGGGGGGGGCTAATTAACGGCCTTGTGTTTGTATGGTCACTAATTAAACCAGACCAATACTCCCACTCTATTAGCTGTGGTTTTGCTGATTCCTGAGGGAAACATCTGCTTCTTTAGCTGTAAAATGCTCCACTTTAATCAGCAGCTGCTCTCTAACTGTCTGTTATATTAGCTGTGTGGAGCAGAGCAGCTAGTGTTGTGCAGTGACAGTGAACCGGGGCGATAACGCAGAGGTCAGACAGGTTAAACCCAGTGTGAAGTTGAATGGAGCTCCAGATTCTGGTGTTTATGCTCTGAAGGTTCACCAGTGATCATCTTCACATGCTCCTATTGTTTTCACGCTGTCACCCCATCCCCTCTCATGGTGACAGCTACTCAGAATGATGATGTCTCCACTTCCACAGTCTGCTTTTTAGACTGCAGTAACCCATAATTGTACCCCCACCACCTGATTGCAACAAGCCTTTTGTAATGAGCACCTCCTGCTTTTTTTTTTTTTTGATTTACTGGGTGGTGGATTGAGGATCTGTAATCAGAACACACCTAACCTACAGTAAGGTAGCTAAGTATTTATGACATTAATATTTTTCAAATATGTGTTTTTCTTTATAACATACTCTCAAATGAAGGAAATATTCCAGACCAATTTAAAACTTATGAAAATTCAAAGGTTCATTCTTACTCAACACGCCAATCTGCAAATCTTCCTCTCCTTAAACTCCTCTCTACCAGAGGTCAATTCTCAATTCGATATAGAGGTACTAAGTTATGGAACAGTCTCTCCCATTTAGCAAAAAAAATAGTTCTTCTGTGAAATGTTTTAAAAAATGTTTAAAAGAACATTTAACTGCTGCTTTATAATGTATTGTATATGTAGGTATTTGTCTTGCTGTTCATTGATAACTATATATTTTAAATTGTAATATAAATACTATTAGAAGGTGGAGGCTTCAAATTAGCTAACTGTGGTGTTTTGCCTCTCTGTGCACTGCTTCATTATTACTTATCATGTTTTATGTTGTATTCTTTTAAATTGTGCAAAAGAAAAAAAAAAGGTGCTTCAAAAGGCAGTAGCCATGTTTCCATCCACATGTTTTTATTCACATTATGCAATATTGAATGAAAAATGCCTTATGGAAACAGTAAAATTAAATTATACATCATGAATATCGATAAAAACTACGCTCAACCTCATTGGATTTTCTCTTGATCATTACAAAGTTTATGCAACAAATGCTGATGGAAACAGTTCTTTGCCGGATAATGTGAGTTGCGATCATGTTTTATGTCAATTACTATTATTCCCAGCTGTTCAAAGACACGACGGGAGTAAACAAAGAACGATGCAGGTGTACAGGCGACAGACTCTCCCAGAACAGTTTGAAGCGCTGCCATTCACAAACCACATCTGTCTGCGGTGCATCTGCATCAAAGCAGTGTTTAGATGGCAGGCATGTTGCATTATAAACACCAGTCTATAGCCGATAACTTGCCTATTTACCAACTTGAATTGGCTGGCATGCGTATGGCTCAGTGGTTTCCAGGCAACAACTCCAGCAGCTCGTCACACTGGGCCTCTTATAGTTGGTTAAAGATGAAGGATGGATGTTCTTCCGTTTTGCGATTTTGTACAAAAATGAATGGAAACACCTTAAATTGCGAAAAACAAAACAAAAAAACCCAATTCTATACAGCAATTTGATCGCAAAACGGCACATGACGTCAGTACGCTGGCTTTTTATTCAATTTAAAGGTCTGAGATGGAAAGGCACTTGAACCGGCAATTCACATTAATATTTTTATCGATCTTGGGATAATTCGATCGACAAGTGGATGGAAACATGGTTAGAGTTAACTTTATCCACTCTGTAGCTGATATTTCAATATACTAATGTCTTTACCTCATCCCTCTGAGATCTACTTACTCTGCCTTAATTTACTGTGTGTGTGTGTGTGTGTGTATGTGTGGGAGGGGGGGGGGGTCTGGATCAGATATGGCCTCAGTGTTTGTTAATTGAATTCTTCTGCACACAGTTTAGGGGAAGAGTAATTAAACAGATGCATAAGCTGGCTGAACAGTGAGGACCACACTCTTTCATCCATGGTCAAAGCTTCATCAGCCAACACCGGTCCTCATGTTAAATCACTGCAGTGCTGCTGATGCCACTGAAACTGCTGGCTTCACCGTGAACACTGCGCTGACACTTCATATTTAAAGGGACATTGTGTAACTTCTCCTGTTATCTATTCACGAAAATCGATTATTTGGTTCAAAAGTCTGTTTTTCATTAAGTAATCCCCCCATCAACAAACTGAAGTGTTCCTTTCAGCTCTGAATTAGCCGTTCATATCATTCATATCTACATGGAGCGGGTAAGCTCGGTGCTGGCTGACATGTGGTGTCGCCATGTTTTTACGTTCAGTGGCAGCGTGACGGTAGGAAACCACGGAAACTCAGCGGAGACACCGGAGCTGTCGGCTCAGGTCGAGGTGGCGTCTGTGAAAAGTCACCGCGGTAACGCAGTGAGGAGGAATGGAGCTGCATTCACCTGCAGTCGGGCAGACGGCCGTCGGTAACAAACCAGATGTCATTTTAGTCACAGAAGTCCAGAGAAAGCCGGAAAAACGTGGGTCAGGTAAACAATACCACATCGCCATGACAACATGTTGTCACATGTATTGTTTTGCCTCGTGCTGACGGACCACTTGTTTACATAGAGGCTTGTTTATGCCGTTACGTGCAGCGGCTGTCGTCCATCTGCCGTCTGCCCAAATTCACGTGAATGCAGCATGAAAAATACGATTGAGTTGCTTGCGATATACAACCACAACGCCAGATGGGAGTAATTCCTACACAATATACCTTTAAATATAGAGCACAAGGATGAGACCTTTACATGGCACCGTCATTTGCCTGAACTTTACAGCCACTGCTAAGTATCTCCGTCCAGAGACTTCACTGTTATCTACCATAAAAATCCATATGGGCACATCAGTATATTCTCCCCACCCCCTCTATTACATCTCTGGCCCCATATAAGATGACAGGGCCATTAGGTTTCCCATCATGCAGTTTGGCATGGGGTGTCATATGTCAGCGGTGGCAGAGTGAGCCAGCACAACACCTGTCAAAGGAAGGGATGGCCTTCACCAAAGAGTCCACAATTAATTTAAGTCAATAGAAAGTGCTGATTCTTGTCAGTGCCATCTGGACCGTGTCCCCTGGTGCCTGGACAGCATTAGATTATTACAAAAGATGGAGTGAGGGAAGAGGGGGCAGGCGGTGTTGGGGTGAAAGAAAAGGTAAGAAAAAGGTAACAACAAAGAAGGCTGAGGAAATTACAGTGATATTTTAATTCCTCTGCTTTAAAAAAAAAAGTCTGAAAAGACGATCACAATGAGCAGCAGTGAGACTCTAGTGTGCCACTGTCAGGGATAAAATTGATCATACAGTAGAGAAAAAAAAGCTGATTAATTTAAAACAAATTGAAAATTAAATTTACATTTGTATGATGATGATTGTAAAATGTATTGCCTTATTGTTATACTTTTTATTATTATCACACTTCAACAAAGTAAAGGTTTGAATTTACGAGAATGAAGTTGTAATTTTCACAAAAAGTTACAGTATTACAGAGACAGATAGAAGACTGTATTAATCTCTGAAGGGCAATTCAGTTCCTACAGTCCTACATACACGCACAGTCATTCACACAACCTAACAAACACAACAGAGGTAGCATGATGGGACATAGGAAATATACAGATGAAAACTCATAAATGCACGATGGCAATTGCCAGTTATGAATGAAATTAAAGTGATAATATTAGGTGATGTGATGATTGAGGGGGGATCAGAAGAGCACCTACATTAACCTGTGACGTTCTGCTTTCACATACAGTAGAATTCACAAATAATGAGATTTTTCATTTTGTGGCTCATCACCATCATCAGCAGCAGCAACAGGATACGGATGATGAAGAAACTGAGTCTGTTCTATTGTTAGACAAACAGCAGAAGCAGCTCTGGCTGCACTGACTGCCCATTCAGCTCTTCACTTCTAAGCTCTGTATCACAAAAGTTGTTTTTATTTCTCTGAAAAAGTTACATTTTAGAATATTGTGACTGATTTCTTCAGTGAGGCCCTAATTTGTGTTATACAAGGCAGTTACAAATGCATTAAGAATGATGTTAAGTAGAGCATTAGACTTAGTCAACCTTCAGTGAAGGATATTCATTTTGATTTTACAAGTCAGGCCATAGTCAGGGTTTTACAGATACTACAGAGGATCCACTGTTCCAAGCGTTTTTAAATTGGCCACCAAAATGATGTTGAATTATACAGTGATCTAAATTTTGTTTATATAAATGGATAAACACAGTGAAGTTAGCCTAAAAGAAGTCACTTGTGTATATGGTAACAAATAGCACATTCAAAGACCTGGTGTAATCACAAATTACTTCTGCATTTAATGTAACTATTTTTGTTAAATGCTGGACAGAAATTGATCATTTTTTCAAAGGGGAAACTCAGATGGGAACTTCAAACAGGCAGAAATACTATTAGATTTTATTGTCTGATTGTAGTCTACTGTCTTTAGGAGTTATTTATCACAACTTTGACTGCACTCGTTTAAAGGATTCTTAACCTAGTATGTATTAATGTTTTGCCTCCTGTGACCTGGTTGCTGTTGTTTTTCAGGCCTGTTGCTTGGTACTGTATTTAACAGTGAATTGATGTTGATTTGTCTGCTGCAAAAGCCTGCTCTGATATTTACACTGTCCAGAACAGAAGTCATGCTTAGAATGTATTCAGTCAGAGTGGATTTCTGTCATTGGATCCTGGCTCAGCCGCCTCCTCTGATCTTCATCTCACTAGAATGTAATGCAGTGGAGAACTGTCAAGAACTCAGTTCATCACTGCATAGCTTTACTGAACACACGCAAAGTCAAATTTGTTTCCCTTTGAGAGATTAGGTCAGAGATCTATGTACTTTGGGCACAATGACACTAAAACCTCTCTCCAATACAGTTATATTTTTGGGATGTAAAATGATGTAATTCCACAGTTTCACAGTGGATGTCTGTAGGCTCCACATGCCTGGGCATCATATAGTGCACTGTTGTAATTATACTTAAGGGGGCATACTTACCCTGGAAATGTCTGACTTCAGCTGTCATGACTTGCTAATTAACACAGTGGATGAGAGAATTAAATCAATATGTGAGTGGCAGAAACAATTTTAGTTCATGGCCGAATATCATAAGGGACATAAAAAAAAAAGCTGTGGGATCTCCTGCTTAATTGTGCAGACATAATTAACTTTTTGTCTCTGTTTCCTTGTTCCTCGAATTATTCAGTAAACGATAGAAGAACACTTAAAAACAACTTGGTGGTGGAAAAAGAAACTGGAGGCGCTTGGGAGCAAACTTGGCTCTATGTGATGTGTTTTACTAATGTGACAGGAAACAATTGTATGATGTAAGTTTCTTTTGCCCATGGAAATAACAATGGCCAGTGGATGGGAGTTTTGTGATTTTTTAAATATGTGTGGTGAGACTTAGGTCAATCAGCATGGACACATGTGAACAAGCTAAGCTAGTTTTTTTTTTTAGTTCTTTTTATTTACAAGCTATGTGTAGAGAACAAGATGTTACATTGTGAACATCTCAAACATCTTCATTCATCTTCTCCAGACTGTTATCATTTTGTTCTCCCTAGTTTTTCTTTAGGCTACCCAAACCTGTTGCTCCCCACAATGAAGGATGAACCTTCACGTTCACTGGTGGATTCATACTGATATCAGATCGCCAAAGCCAATAACATTGGTTGGTATTCTAAGGGGCAGCAGCCATGGGAGGGTGCAATCAACATCCTAACGTCAAACATTTGAAAGTGGCAGCTTTTGTAACCTTCCAACGACTCCTCAGCTCCTCACCAGCACCCTGCTCAGTGGGCGACCACGCCTCTAAGCCGGCAGCAAAGTGGGGCCATCATGGCTACAGCACAGAGGCACTTCGACATTCTGATAGCTAGCATGCTAGGTGGCTAATAATTAACGCGCCCAAAGAATCTTGGGATACTTGAGGCCACAAAGGACAGGTGCAGTGTGTCCTCCTAGAACAGGCAAGAGAAGGCCAGGTGTCTTTGAATTGGGACAGGCCGTATCATGATGCTGTGATGTAATCGACCTTCAGATGAAGGATGCAGCCTCTGAATCAGGACACAGCTTTTATGTCTTTATGTTTTGTGCATGTTTTTGACTGTGGCAGGATTCCAGAGGTTGAGTTCTTGTTCTTGTTGTTGGTGATGAAACTAACCACTGCACCTCCATGCTGCCAGTATTCAACCATATTTTCCTCCTTTCACAACAATTAACATGATACTTCACAGAGCACAACTGTTTTTAACTCCTACATACAGTAAATATCACAGTGATTTGTACATACATGTCCTCCCTCTTGTCATTTTGAGCTCTTGAAGTCTACAGAGTTCCATTGGCCAAGGGGGTCTTAAAAAGTCCTTTGTCCCAGATGGAAAAATCTGATATTTAACCCATGTTATGTTTTACAAGTGTTGTATAATCATGTTGTCATGATTGATCGACGTGTTAAGACGTTCTTTTAATTATTTTATTGAATGAACAGAAATCATTTTTTGCCACCACACCTTGTTATTTCAATTAAGTAGTAAACACACAATGACATGAACTGCTCTACTGTTCTTATTTTATAGAATTATATCTAAATTGGTTTTTGTTCCCTGTTTATCAGTTATTTTATGCATTGTTGGATTTAATACTTGTATATATACATCTATCTTAAATTAATTGATGGACTGTCTATCCTATACTTTGGTGAGCCAAAGACAATTCCAGTTCCAATTGTATTGTATTGCATTGTATTGCAATCAATGGATGTGTTGTTGTTTGCAATGAAAAGGCTTTGTCTGCCTCTTTACTAATTTGTATCTTACATGTGCATTTGAGAGTTGAAACCAGTGCTGAATGAATGAATGAAATGTATTGGTCACTCAGAGAGTATAAACTCTGGTCACAACCTTGTGCTGGTCTGCAGTGATGTAGAAAACACTGATATGGTCAGAGGAACCATCCTGCACCATATTCTCAATGAGTATGAACTGGTGGAGCAGCTTGAACCCTCCAGCAGGACTGTGCAACCTGCTGTCTGCATGAGTGCATATTGGTATGTTGCATAGAAGCAATGTTGGCCAACTCATTAGAACACTGGCCCACAGCACCACTACATTAAAAACATCACAGGGTCGCTTTGATGTAAAGCACATTTAGTTGTATTGTAGGAAAATGAATGCATCAAATGGCCTCAGCCATTTTATTCATGAAGTGAGTGGATGTGGTGAACACTCACTGCTTTCTGTGGAGACATGAAGCCTGCAGCTCTCTGCAGGCACATATCAATTGCATTTAATCAAGACATTGTCCCTGAACACTGCTAACTCTCAGTGCCAAACAAACGCTTCTCTGAATAGTTTGAGGGCACAGATTTTTTTATTTTTATTCGCTGTGCTATTTATTTATTTTTTGTTTTGTCCTTTTTTCATCTTCAGTCTCTGCCACGCTGATTACGGCCTCCTGTGGACTCACACAAGAGCTTGGTGTGTTTGATTGAATTTAGAGAGCAATTTGTTCAGCAAGGAGAGACACAGTATAATCCAGTCCCTACAGACTGCCTAAGTAACTGTTTGTTTTCTATTAATTAGCATGCGTTTGTGAGTATGTGGTGTGTGTATGTATGTTTGTGTTACGTCTGGTTACTTGGGTTCCCTCATTTGAATGTCTGTGTTTGCTTTGGGGTGCTTGTTTCCAACTGTGTGTGTGTGTGTGTGTGTTTGTGTGTGCGTGCGCACAGATGTTTATGAATGCACATACATTTGTCTGCGTTGATATTCTAATCCCCTCTACATCCCAGCCGATCAGTTCAGATCATTTTCTGCTTTAATTTGGGACTTTCAAAGAAGTCACCAGATGTCTGAGTGTGCTCCTGTGCAGATGGGATGGCTGCCCTCACAGTCTGCGCTTCATTAATGCCCTTGAGGCACGTCACCAGTGTAGACGAGGGATGTGTTTTAAACCAAACAATCTGCACTGTATCGACGCATTCAAAGCTGATTGGTGAAATAAAAGCAAGATTTTAGTCATTTAAAAACAACTGACACTTCAATAAAACCACGACTGAGCAGGTGAACCTCCGCGGCTGGAATGTGGAGGAGAAAATCTGTGACCTTCATTTATAAAAGCAAAGTCATCTGATCTAGACACAGAACAGAACAGAATATCTATACTGATATCTCTGAATTGTTTATTCTTCTGTTGCCATCACTGTCTTTGTATGGAAGAGGATTAGGGCCAGTGTGAAAAAAAAAGAAGAAAGAAATCTGAGAAAAAAGATTTCTGAGTTTAAAGTCAGAATTGTGAACTCACTTTTCTTTTTTCTTCTTCTTCTTCTCATAATGTCAAATAATGTTGATTAGTGCTCAACATTGTGGTGATTATGTTGAACCCACATCTAACAGTGGTTCATCATCCTTCCAAACCATCCTGTCAGCTAAGGCATCCATTAGGATAGTATCTACACCCAGGGGTGGAAAGTAACGAGTTACATTTACTCAAGTTACTGTAATTAAGTAGCTTTTTTGTGTACTTGTACTTTTTTGAGTAATTTTTAAAATCAGTACTTTTACTTTTACTTGAGTACATATTGTTGGAAGAAATTTACTTAGTTACATTTTAAATAGCTTAAGTTACAAAGTAAAAAATATATAACTCTGTGTGGGTTGTCAAAAGTAGCTACGCTGCTGCCGCCTCTCTCTCTCTCTCTCTCCCTTCACAGACGCACACAGCAGCAGCAGGTACACCCCTCTCCCCCTCACCGCTACGTGAGTTAGTGCATAACAGGGCTCGTCGCTATGTTGTCGTCTTAATATTAGCCATTAGCCACAGCTAGCAGTTAAAAGCTGACTTTAATGATTAAAGACAACGTTATCAGGCATGTCCATCTATTCGGCTACGTTTATGGTGACCGTGCCAGACACACCGGGGCTGAAGGCCGGACCGGCGGTCCGTTGAGTTAAATGTAGGAGCCCAGTCAGACCCATGGCCATGCTCAAAAGAACAGACAAGCAGCCCTGGTGAAAAAAAAGTGTACTTTATTGTATTTCAAGTATATTTGTATTTTGAATAGTATATTGAAAATGTAATTATACAAATTGTACTTTATATAAATATATAAAAATTACACTAACATCACACTTTCACGCTAACACTTTTAACACACTTGAAAATAATTATACTATATTACACTTTATAGAAATATATTAAAATAAAATATACTTAAAGTGAAATTTATGTGTAATTTCTAAAGTGTACTTATTTGAAATTTGTTTTCACACATACTTTTGATATATTTTAAAATGTATGCTAAAATTGTCATTGTAAAATACAATGATAACATATTTTGAAAGTATACATTTTAATATCAACACTGTAATATTAAGTTTGAGTGTATTTTAAGTTACATTTGAGTTTATAAAGTGAAGTTATTTATGCTTGTAGCCTACTTCAGGACATTTTGGAAAGTGGTATTAGCCTATGCACCTAAACCCGTTTATTAAATTTTGTGCTGTGTGTTTGGCAAAAAAAAAAAAGATAGGCTACAACCTTACACGCATGAAATCACATGAAACAATACACTTAATTAACACTTAACAATCATCCACAAGAGCGTTGTAGAGTTGTTGGATTGTGTGTTTGATAGTCTCCGTAGCGGTAGCTGAGCAGCTCATGTCTCTGCCCCGCCGATCTAAAAACAGCTTGTAGGTTACCGTCAATTACAGTAAAAGTAACGAACCCTATCCCTAAGACTAGGGATTAACGGGCAAATCTGCCAAAATGTTGAAATATCCCTTTAAGCACATTGTTTTAATGTTATAATACAGTCTATGGTTATAATGTCTGTTGTAACCTATGGAAAGCCGTTTTAGTCATAATGAAATAAATTAATAAATGCATAAATAAATAAATATAGCCATGAAATGAGTCCCGAATTAAATAAATAGGATGATAAATAGATATAAATGAAATATAAATACATATATTTTTATTTTAAAAACAACATTTTTATTTTTCCAGGAGACTTTTATTTTCTAACGCCTCATTTATTTATTTCCAGATACTTTTATTTCCTAATGTCACATTTATTTATTTCCGATTACTTTTATTTCATAACGTCACATTTATTTATTTCTGGGGACTTTTATTTCATAGCATCACATTTATTTATTTCCGGCGACTTTTATTTCATAACGTCACATTTATTTCTCTCCTCTTTTATTTCATGCTGCAATATTCAAATGAGGGGGCGGGGTTGTCTGGACCCTTTCAGAGTAAAACATCACACGACGGCCTATTCACCTTATTTTGCGCTGGATCTAGTGTGTGGAAGTGCTGTTGTTGTGAATTGTTGAACAATCCACTTCCCTATCCACTGAGCTATGTGTTAGTAGCCTACTGGCACTCTGGTTGAGAAGAACAAGTAGTACGTTTACGTGTCTGCTCTGCTCTTTCCCAGAGAAGCAGTAGCTTACGTGAATTTGCCGTCGGACCGCAGTAGCTGTCATCGTTGCCGCCGATAGCGGTGCGTATCCAAACGACGGCTGTTTTAAGTTTGCCCCGATGTTTTTCGGAGAAGTGAAGCTCCAGGTCCGAGCAGCGACCGCGACATCATAGAGGCAGCAGCCCGGGCTCCTGACGTGCTCCGCCGGCTGATACGGTCCTCGCCCAGGTGGAGAAAACGACCGCTAATTAACTTACCCGATGGCTTTTAGAGGTTTACCACCGGCTGACTCTTTTTAGGGGATAAAACATCGGGGCAAACTTAAAACAGCCGTCGTTTGGATTAACTAACCGCACATTGGGGTTCTAAATGTTGGTCTCATTGATGAAATCTAGCAGAAGTTTGTTTGTGGTTAGACAGAAGAGCAGCACTGCCTTGGGGTCTGTACGCACAGAAAACACCACATTTACACCAATAAATAAATGTTTTACAATGAACCAGGCCGATCTCAGAGCTGGCAAGACTCTCCGGTAAGGCATATTGAACGGTTAAATGCCGTTAACGGGACGGGAGCAGTCAAAACGGCGGTATAAAGCTAGCTACATCGAGGGTAGGTTCGCTTCCTGTTTTCAAAATAAAAGCACAAATTCTATCGTTGGGATTTAAGGGCAACGGGTGTTTTATTTTGTGAAAGTAACCGGAAGTGCGTTGCTCACGACGGCTAGCTTTAGTAGCGCCGAAATCGTCCGAACAAAATTGTAAACAGCTGGTATTTAGACAAATGAACGACACACTGCTGATCTGAACGGCTACTTTCTCACCTAAAAACGTTTGAAATGTTAATAAAGTGATATATTTAAAGAATTTAGAGCTAAAATGAAATCAGCTTTAGCCTGTTGATTTTGGCTCGGGTAGGAGCGCAATGCATTATGGGTTTTCATGTAGTATGCTGCAGTGTAAACGCTCTGCATACTGTCTGATTGATGAGTATGTAGTATTATATAGAGTATGGAGTATGGACAGTATGCAGTATGGAAGTATATAGTATGTAGTATGCGGTTTCGAACACACCCAAAGAGACTGTTTCTGTTTACGTAGCTACACCCGGTAACGACTTAAATATTTTCATTGCAGTTCATTATATGTTTTCTTTGGGAGGTGGGTGCAGGTTGTGCTAGCCTGCTCCACAATATCCCTGCCTCTCCACTTTGTGTTCGAGACACACTGCCGTCTGCTCTTTACCCAGTTGCTGTGGCAGGGACATAATGCTAGACATAGCTAGCTGGTTAGCTACGCAGCACACTTAAGCATGGATATTAACACATAAGGCAGAGAGATGTGTAACAACAAAAGAAACTAGAAAAAACGAAATATGTTTAAAACACTATTCTCCTCCCCAAGTTATTGATCAAGTTGCTGAGTACTAGCCGTCAACAATTAACAACAACAGCACTTCCGCATGTTTTACTCTGAAAGGGTCCAGATAACCCCGCCCCCTCATTTGAATATTGCAGCATGAAATAAAAGAGGAGAGAAATAAATGTGACGTTATGAAATAAAAGTCGCCGGAAATAAATAAATGTGATGCTATGAAATAAAAGTCCCCAGAAATAAATAAATGTGACGTTATGAAATAAAAGTAACCGGAAATAAATAAATGTGACATTAGGAAATAAAAGTATCTGGAAATAAATAAATGAGGCGTTAGAAAATAAAAGTCTCCTGGAAAAATAAAAATGTTGTTTTTAAAATAAAAATATATGTATTTATATTTCATTTATATCTATTTATCATCCTATTTATTTAATTCGGGACTCATTTCATGGCTATATTTATTTATTTATGTATTTATTAATTTATTTCATTATGACTAAAACGGCTTTCCATAGTAACCAAGGTTAAAAGTCTGTATTAAAAATTAGTTGATTGCATATTAAAACAGCTGAATTCATATTTAAAAAGTTAATTAATAAATACTAAGTTATGTTAATATTTAAAAACAGACACTTACCTATAAAAAGAAATTGAACAGTGATAAAATATTTTTTATACGTTTATTTTGAAAGAGATTGGCTGGAGATGAGCTGTCAGCCAATCGGGAAGAAGCTCCCGCCCCTTGACCTGCTCAGAACAAGGTTCACTTCCTCCGGAGCCGTTGTCAGGAGAGCGAGCAGCCCCGCATCGAGCACGACACTTAGCTTGTGAAGAGGAGACACTAGTAAAAGTTGATAAAAGTGATTAAAAACTACGGGATAACTCCGGTGACGCCCTGGACCTGTGAGAGTGAAGCTAGAGGGACCCGACATCTCCACCAAGAAGAAAACGCATCGGTGAGAAATCGTTTTTTTCCATGCTAAATGCTAACCGCCAGTGCTAATCAGTGCTAATACCAGAGACCTTACCCACTCGTGTGAATCACTAGCGTTAAAGCTAGCACTAGCTTCATTTTGAAGGTGCAATATGAGACGTTTTGAGAATTTGTTGCACACTGAACTGTAAAATCTGATGATTTAGCACAGTATCTGCGTTTTTAGCACGCCGAGTCACTATTTTATGCTAAGACATGGCAGAAGGTGCACACTGTACGTCTTCTTACTGGTATTAATGTTATATTTGCATGCTTATTACTATGTGAAGACGTTATTTTTATATTATTGATGTGGAGAAGTTATTTTAATAACTTAATCTCTGATATTTTGAGAATGTTGCTATGATATTATTGGGTGTGGTGTCATATTACAATGTTTATTCAGTTAGAAATATTCTCTGTGAATTGAGTGGATTTAACATGATTTATATATTGTATTTCATGATTGAGAGTTGAGAGAATTAAGAGAATGTTCTGACATTACTCATCATAGGTCAGGTTTTCCTGTTGGATCCTTTGAACCTTGGACCTACCCGGATGTTGGAGCCTGGATCGAGACGTTTGATGGCAAACCACAGCCTGGAGGACAACTAGAGATATGGTGCCCGCAAAGAATCAAGAACCTGGATCCTTTCATCACTTCATTACACACACACACACATACACATATCCAACACATTCAACCATGCGGTAGGATAGATCCTCTTCACTTCCTCAGTGGACTGAACATTTCATACTGGGAGTGACTGAAAAAAGAGGTGACTTGAACTTTCAAACATAGCTGCAATTTTTTTTTTTTTTTTATGTTCCTACTTACCTGGGTAAGAATTGTGTTACACTGTGTATGTACATGTGTTTTGCTTATCCTTCTTTAAAGGACAATTCCAGGCAAATTCAACTTGAGGGTGTGTGGTGGCCACACATGGTGACCACCTTTAAGTTGAGTTTGTTTTGCCTTTTCTTTGAAATAATGACACACATTTAGTTCTTTTCAAAATCACGTTTATTGGCAGGTGTTGATTAATTTGAGTGCACGCATTTTGATTGACATTCTGTTGATTTACATTCTCTTTGTTTGAGTTCGCTCACCTCACCATGTGTGTGTCTTGTTGCAGCTCCCCAGACCTGAAAGGAGGCGGCGCCATCCAAGGTGGCCTCTTATGGAAGTGGGGACAGTGATTGGAAGAGGCCAACTTGGAGGTGCCAGCGGGGAGGCTGCCTTTTCTTTGAGATTTAGTTAAATTATCACATAAACTTAAGAACTCTAAATCTTCTCAATTGAGTGTTTATATTTAGTATGTTTAGGTTACTACTTTGTAGTCTTTGTTCATATTATGTTTTGATGGTATTATGAGTGTGATAGGTTGTTTGTCTTCCCCCACCTATTGTCTGTCGGCTAGCCATTGTCTATATAAGCCCTACCTAGTGTGTCATTTGTCAGGTCAGTTATGTTGAGTTAAGTTGCTGTTTGTTTAAGTTGACCTCAGTTTAAGTTATTAGGGCCCTCATTTAGAGTGATTATTTTTGTATTTTCATTATTATACTTTTGATGTTCTTTTGAATTGAGTTTGTTAATAAATTAACATCTGTTTGGACATTTACACCTTGAGTTCTCGGGTCTTTGCTGTTTGGTCCCTGACAGGGTGTATCATTTTAAGTCTAAAAGAAGGAATGTGAAGATTTTCAGTTTAACGTCTCCTGTTTTGCGGTAGCTGCGTCTGTCCCCGCATCGCTACGGCAGCAATGAATGGGAGTGGATTGAAGTTCCGCTGCTTAGGCTGTTTACAGCCCTCAAAGCCGCAATTTTTTTCCACAGACAGCGTCAGATGGTTACTCAAACATGCACTGAGAAGTTTCTTTACTTCAAGCAAGCCGACATGCTTGTAAAACTAGATCTAAATTCAAAGTCTCACGCGAGACCCTGTTGCCGTGCTCGGTGCATTCAGGGGTAGTCAGAAAGCTACCGTTTGTGTCATAAACACAGGAATATCGACTCTTGACTTGCTTCAAGTAAAAAAAACTTATCGGCGCATGTTTGAGTCACCACCTGACGCTGTCTGTTGAAAAAAATGTACACTTGAAGCAAGTAAAGAGTCGATATTCCTGTGTTTATGACACAAAAGGTAGCTCCTACTGCACCTGAATGCACCGAGCGCGGCAGCAGGGTCTCGCACAAGACTTTGAATTAGATCTAGTTTTACAAGAATGTCGGCTTGCTTGAAGTAAATAAACTTCTCGGTACATGTTTGAGTCGCCATCTGACGCTGTCTGTGGAAAAAAATGCGGCTTTGAGGGATGTAAACAGGCTAACCAGCAGAACTTGCATCCACTCCCATTCATTGCTGCCGTAGCGATGCGGGGACAGACCAAGCTACCGCAAAACAGGAGCGATTAAGCTGAAAATCTTCACATTCCTTCTTTTAGACCCAAAATGATAGGAACATACACCCCCAAGTTGAATTCACCTGGAATTGTCCTTAAAGGTTTATTTGTAATGTTTAGGTCTGCTGCCTGAAATAAACCTATTTCTATTTTCTATTTCCTAAATGTGTTATTAAAGTTTTCCTTTGAAAATGTTTAAAAGCCATATGTAAATGTTTATACATTTAGAGATAGTCAACACAGTCTCACTCCCAAGGCGTAATAAACGGACGTTTGGTCAGGGCCCTTTCGCGTTGTTTCCAGACGCTCAAGGTACCCCTCAGCGTGGGACCTGAACGCACAGGGATTTCAATTGATTTTAATGCAATCCCCTCCGCGGCGATATGTGACGCTCAGAGCAAGTGCTCCAGCCATCCATTCACTCCTATTCCGATCCGGCCGCGGTGCTGAAAGACGCCGTGAGCTCCCCTCCCATTGGATAACTGAACCTCGTACCATTTGCAGCTGAATTCGTATATTTATACAGCAATTTGGCCGCAAAAATAACATTTCAACATATTTTTTATGACATTTCTAACGAAAAATGTGTGTTTTACTTTCAAAATCTATGTTGAACGAATTCAAATTATGTTTTGTTTGGCAAATTGAACCTGTTAAAATGTGTACAAAATGTTCATTCAGCTTTCTGGCCATAAAAACAACATTTCGGGATATATCTGGCATTGTTTGAGGACATTTCTAGCGAGAAATGTATGTTTTACTCTCTAAATATATGTTGAATGAAAGCAGATGTCGTGGTTGTTTTAAACGCTATTTTATGAATGTATTTATTTATTTTTTTCATTATTGTGTAGGCCAACGTTTGGTGCATTATTTTAATCATTAACGTTATATTTATTCAGTTAATGTGTATTTCGTTTGTTAGTTATTACGAAGATTGCTCAGATTTCCATCGTTGCTATGGTTACAGTGAACGATCAGCTGATTTCATTGTGACTGACGTAGCTTCCGGCAAGTCCGTCATCGTCTCACCGACAGGCAGCCCCCGTTCAGGTAACGTAGGCCTAAACAAACAACATGGAAAATTGTGATTAAATAATTAACAGTTAAAGCTATTTTACCTCCAAAAACCAGCCAGTGTCGTCAACCACAAACAAAGTTTGACAGATGTGGTTGATCAAAGTTGTTAAACTGGCTGACTTTACTAGCTGCACTGTTTGATGTAGATTTTAATGATTAGGCTAACGTTAACATAGCTAGGCTAACATTAATGCTACATGCCAGCCCTCACTGTACTTTTCTCACTGTTTTACAGGTAACAGATAATACCTACAATGGCTACAGCTGAAGCTGAGTTCAATGAGATGCTCAGTAAAACGAAGAGCCTGACACAAAGGTAATTTAATATCTTATTCCATGCATGGGGATCAGATATTATGATGCATTTGTGCAGGAATTCTGTGTGGTTAACTGCATTACTTTGATTATATTGTGTTTTTTTTTTAGGTCAAAAAAGAGGACAAAGGCATCAGACCTGCCACGATGGAGAAAACGTGATGATCATCTCTGTGTCCTTGAGGAGACCGGTGTGGAGATGCTTGATGAACAAGAGCCAGGATTTGGTATGTGATCATGATAATTTGTGCATCATTATTCTTATTTTGGTAGAAAAACATCATGTTAGGATTTCTATGCGGATGTACCAGTCCAAGAAGCTTTCTGAAGTCTGTAGTAGTTGTAGTCGTAGGCCTGCACACCTCAACATCACCATAATACTTCATTTAGAATGTGATTTTCACAGGGCCTGATTTAAGCCACAGTACCACCTTAAATTAGCTCAGTGCAGCATCACACCGGTGCTCTTACCAATCATATTTCCAACACACGCAACATAACACCACCTGAGAACTCTCGCCTAAACTTCATATGGATGCTGGCAGAAAATGGAGTATGCCAGGGTGGGCTGGCTTATGCAATATTTACAATTGCCACCTTTAATTCTACATATAAGTGTATTTTCAATTATTCTGTCAACAGACTGGCAAAGTGTGTTTGAACACCGTTTTACCAGAGTTTTATGGAGTGGGTGATAAGCTCTTTCAAGGTGGACAAGCTGTGCGCAGAATAGAGGATGACACTTGTTGGAAATTCCCACGGGTCACGTGATTCTCGCGGGATGGGAGTCAAAGTTTTATTAATCCTGTGATTGGGACGGGACGGGAATAAAAATCAACGGGAGCGGGCAGGAGCGGAAACTCCATTAATAGATGATGATTTTCAGCCGTGTTAAACAACCAAAAGGACAGATGCGTCCATTTTTGCCGTCATCTTTCAGTGAGCCAAAACTATTTTGGCTTGCGTTAGTTAGTTAAATGGGGAGTGGGTGCAGGAGACACACAATAATGACAAAATGCAACATTTTTGCAACATGTTTGGGTTCATTCAACTGAGATGGACATAAATGGACATGGTGTGACCAATGTACTGTTTTTATTTTTTTATTTTCTCCAGCTCTGAGGAAGGGGCTACTTTGACGGGTGCTTCTCTGCAATGATGATGACTTCCAAATGAGGGCCAAGCATGTACAGTAAGTGCTTTTGTGTATTTTCCACATAGATTCTCATTGAACTTCTTGTACTACTTGAAAGTTTATTTTTAAAATAACACTAGAAACTTTTTGTCTTTGTATGCACCAGGAAAGGGCATCTGTGGTCGGTCTCAGCTGAATGCAGCAAAGGCGAGGACAACGAGGAGGACTAGGGGAATAGCTCCAGCCTTGATGAGCAGGTGTGTATCATATAAGAGTCATGCCATCATGGCATTATTCTTTGTGCTCTAAATATGTATGTATATCCACACATCAGCTGACCCACACTATAGGCCCAGTTCCAATCCGCCCCCTAAAGACTCAGGCCCTGAACCCTCACTGACTAAAGTGACATCAGATCTAAGACAGAGTGTGAGAGTCTGTGAGGGTCCAGATGCTGTAAACATGACTGGAACAGCACTCTCACGACACGTTACCTTGACAACAAAATGTTGTTGACTCCGGTCATGAAATGATAATTTACTGTAATTTCAACACGCACAAAGTGTGTGAGGGGACGGACTCAAAACAAAATGTTCCTGGATCAGATCTGATCAAATTATCATCAATACTCTGCAGTACTACTACCGTCAGTATTAACGTGTGCAAACTGCACACGTTAATACTGACGGTAAACTTCTTTTTTTATTTTTTTGTTGCCCCTGTCCATTAACAATAAAGAGAGCGGCAGAGCTCTCTCTGACTACGTTTGCTTATTTGCTTTTTGCTTTTTTTTTGAACACTTGCGTTCCAACGGCATCTCATGTGTTTGACTTCACAACGCTATGAACTGTGGGTAATTCCCCTACCCAAAGTCAGCATCGGTGCTAACTTACGGTAAGGGGGCAGTAAGGGCTCATTCACTGACTTGGTGATCTGACAACGGAACAGCCCTCACACTCTCACGGAATTCCCGTGAATGCGCCTCTAAGGACACACTCACACTAGGGCCAGTTGATCCGTGCCGTGCTGAAGCCCGAATGCCCCCCCTCCCCTGTCCTCCGCTGGCCCGCACTCACACGGTTGCCTCCGACACATACGTCATCACGTTGATATACCAACACGGCGGATGCGCTCTGACTGCAGAAAGAACAGCGCTTTTTAATTGTTTGACCGGTTGTCATGGTAACATCTTGAAGTTTAATCAAAGCGATGTCAACTAGCTATGTTTATGGCGCGACGCAATCGTGACTGTTGTTTACACGCGGTTGCAGACACGAGGTGGAGAACGAGCCCGCGACGCATTACTGTACGCATTCCTGTACGCATTCCTGGCCAAGCGCACCGTGCACACCTCACCAACCGTGCCGGGCCAGGGAAGTGTACCGTGCTCAGGCACGGTTCACTTGCACTCACACTGGCAATAGAATCAGGACTTTAGTCTAGTGTGCCTAGTGTGAGTGCACCCTAAGTCAGTGTGTCCGTAAGGGCTCGGATTGGAATTGGGCCATACTCTTCTCTCCAAGTTATTTTGCACTTCATCTATTCACAACTGTACTACACTTGAATGAAAATCTGTGTAACTTTCACAGACTAACAAAAACCCAGTTGAATGAATTTATCTATTGGGCTCTTTTTTTGAAACTACAATATTAGCTTCATCTTTTTTGTGTGACTGTTAATATGTTTGCCATCAGTACAACAACAATTACTGCTATTAAGGGTGTACGCAACTATACTAAGTGAAGGCTGCCCGGAATGCAGCCACCTGACTGCCATGAAGTCCTTGTTGTCTGTGCTTTATCCCAAGGCATATGGCATCAACTGCAATATCATTTTATTTATTATTCGTTTCATAGCCAATTACAGTGATATTTAACAGTTCTTATTAGCTATAATTTGATGATGTTTACATAATTGTATTGAATTCTGCAACCCATAAGACACAAGGTAATACATGGTTTATCATTATTAAAGGTGAAACTCATCATGTTAAATGCTGACAGTCATTGGAAAGTTTCAAATCCAGTGAGCGCTGCGTGCTGGATTACAACGCTCAAACAAACTGATGAATGTTCCACTCAGACTCAGACTAATGAAGTGCACTGTTCTTTAAATGACAGATAAAGTGGGGAGCAGACAACCAGGATGGAGCTGGATCTACGTTGGTGGAGGAAATGGGCAACTCTTTCCTCTCCAGGACTGCCATTATCACTAAGCTCATGAGTAAGGGAGGTTTGTTTTAGGCTGTTACACATTGTTATAGAGTTATGATTTACATTTCACTACATTTTAGCATTACATGACTATTGTATTTCAGGTATTTTAGTGGAATAGTCCGACTACATTGTTGTTAGTTACAGTAAGTGAGCACAACATGATACTAAAACAGTTAAAACCCGACTCAAAAAGTGACCAACAGGGGCTCATGAAAGTCTTTAGCTTCTCTTTGCACCAGACACACCAGCATCTCCACAGGCAAAGGCAAAGCCTAGAGACCCACAAGGAGGAGATAAATTAATACATTCTTGTGAAACAGATCAGGCCAGGTGTATAGGGCTTTGTTTATTTCGTGACCATTTTTCATCACCACAGTATTGTTGGGTTGTAGTCAACGACAAAGTAGATTAAAAGTTTTTTCCTCAAAACTGTAAAGTTTAGTACTTCCTATTGCTTGTTGTGAACTGTTTTCTTCTCTGTATACTATATGTCCTGTATGCTCTATGTCCAACATCTATGTCCCGTCTGGCCGTCCTGGGTGTGGGATCCCTCTGCTGCTCATCCTGAAGTTTCTCCTGTTTTTTTTCTCTCTGAAGTTTTTCCTCAGTGGATGTGAGGGTCTAAGGGCAGAGGATGTTGTTGCTATGTAATGACCTTGGAGACAAAGTGTTTGTAAAAACAGTCTATACAGATAAACTTGCAATGCCGTAAGTGGTTAGATTTTCCACCACTAAATGTGTATGTGTGTATAAATATGTGTAGATAGTCTTACTTAACCATGTTTTATTCTAGTTGTAATGATCTGTGTATGTATTCTTTATCTGTAGTATGAAAATGACTCTTTAAGTTTTGTTTTTACCACCCTGTGTTATAATATGACAATTAAATGAATTCAAATCAAATGACCTTGATTCCTTCACTTCTTGACCCTGCAAATGTACAGAAACGTTAGTATATAAAACACAATTTTCTTTCTATCACCATATTCCAATAATAATTTCATTTCAATAGGCTACACTGAAATCTGCAATCTTTTGAGTTTTTCACCACATTGCATTGGATAGATGTAGCCATCTTTTATTGATAAAATTGATATAGTAAATTTCCTCTCTGACAACTTCTTGTAACCTCTCTGTTGTGTGCCTTGGACACCTTGGGCTGCGTTCAATAGCTCAATGCTCTAATGTAAGCTAAACTGGCTATTAACCCATCTGGTTGCATATTTTTTAAGCCACATTTTATGAACACAGTCTTCAAACAACACTCTCACTTTATAGCAACAAAAATGTGTCGAGGAATGATGCTTGGGTGTTCCGTTTTGAAACGTTGCCTAATCCTATTGCCTTTGAACGCATCCCGTTCAGACCGCGAAACAGCGTGGCAGAAATCACGTCTAAACTAGCACTAATACATTACTATTTTTATATTTTATATAGGGCTGTCAGAGTTAACGCGTTAATCGCGATTAGATTAATTAAAAAAATTAACGCGATTAAATTTTTTAATCGCGGTTAATCGCGGCCCATTTTGTCCTCTGTCTGCTGGACTGGAGGACTGGAGTGTGGGACCTCCAGTCCAGTAGGTGGCGGTAAGGCACCTTCAAGTTGGTTGCTACACAAATATACACAGTCTAACATATATCCACAGCTCCATCCATTGATTTTTTGACGGCTTTGTTGTCAACAAATGCACGTGGCGATGTATTGATTTTTTGACGGCGTCTGTTGTCAACAAATGCACGTGGCCAGGCAGAGGCGAAGCAAAGTAAAGGGCAATTTCCACTGGATGCAATTCGTTTTAATTCTGTGTGAGTTTCATGCATCATGTGTTATGATTAGGTACTAGGCCTGCTAGGTCTGGTCTAAAAGTTGTTTGTCTAGAGATTATAACACTTTGGAGGGTTGAAAGTCCAAAGCGCCATATATAATATTTTTAATAGAGATTAATCGCGAGTTAACTATGGAAAAAATGCGATTAATCGCGATTAAAAAAATTAATCGTTTGACAGCCCTAATTTTATAACATACAATCTCTCACGATATAAACATATATGTCATGGTTATGCGTTTTTTGTTAAAGAATGAGCGAATAGACACTTTCTGAACCCTAGTGTGACAACCCCAACCCCAACCCAGGAGAACGACACAAGAACTACATGTTGCCATAGTGACACGTTGACTGTATGTGCGCTCAGCCATATTGGTTGTAGTTCTAATGTGTTTTCCCTATTATGTTTATCTAAGACCAGGAACATTGTAATCTTTTTATAGGTTTTCTGGGGTGCCGAGCACATCTGTTTGGTCAGATTTGATGTGTGTTCCTGTTAAAAGGGAGAAAATGTGTTTTGTGCCATATTTGACCCTATTCTTGACCCCTTCCTGCTGGTTTGCCATTGGACCTGATAGTAGAGGTCAAGAGCTTTCCAAAAATGTGTATAACTTGTCTGTAGCACATTTTGTTGCTGCTCTAGAAGCCTTTAAAAGTGTGTCAGGATCAAGGTTCAAAGGTCACTTGTGGGGAGCAAGAGCTGACCTAAGTTTTCATACTGACACATGTTACTCCCTAGGTCAAGACCTTTCCAACGATGTCTTCATTGTTGTCCTACGACAAAGTTTAATTTTCATCTTGCTTGAAAACTATGGCCCTTTGAGATATACGTTCCTAGCCCTATCTATGAGCCTAACTGGATGAAATCAGTCAAACATGTTTTCAGGGGTAGTGAGTGGCCAAAAATTGTTCAAGATGTTGGTGTCTGACTTATACACTGTTAGACTTTAAAATTTTGACCAGTTTAGACTAATTTTCCTCATAATCTACATCTACACAAAGGTCAGACAAGGAAGACCAGCTGTCCTCTCTCTAATTAGGATGCCCTGACTCTGAGAAAGGAGGTCAGCAGCAGAGAACAAAACTTTAAATAGCCTAACCAATCATTCTATACAATTTTCCCACTTGCCCTGATAAAAATCTATCTATAAATCTAAATTTCTCTTATAAATCTACACCAAATTGATACTGCAGTTTTGATTTGTGTTAGCCCCTCCCCCAAATTTAGGATATGTTACAGTCTTACAATCACAAGTGCACTGTATGTTGGATGGGATACCCCTCCTCCCCAAGTATATAAAAAATTATTACATAACTCTGTTATAAATCTGTTATAACACCTTACTCTATAATGGCTGAAAGCCATATGGTCTCCTCACCTTCCTTTTCTCCAAGGCATTAGTGAAAGGTATTAGTGATTGCGGTTTCATTTGTACAAAACACACACACACACACACACACACACACACAAACCATTGTTTTTGTCTATAGTTATTGTCAGTATTGCAGTGGCTGTGTTTGGGAAGTTGGATCACTGTTGAAATATCCTCTGGCCATGAAGCAGTCAATCGTGTTGGTTGAGTGAGATCAGCCCTTCCTTCTTGGTCTTCTCTTCTTCCACTGATGGACTTGTCAAGATGGGCTTATATGCAAATGCTCATAAAAACGAAATCTGAAAGATGACAGTCTAAGGCAAACTTTATTTAACACATACTACAAGGTAAACTGTACTCTGGAGAACATAGTGTTTCAAATGTACTACATTTCTTCAATTAACAGGCATGCATATTTTCCATTCGGGTTGATGAATGCAGATACTTTTATTTTGTTATCTGTGGGAAGAGATTTTCAAACATGAATACAGTATACAACTGATGAACTCATGGACTACCGTTTAAAAAAATGATTAAAAGGACAAAAACTGTACAATTGGATAAGCATAACTAACCAATCTATCAACTAATCCACCACTCAATCATTCATAACAATATAACTATAATCATTAACCACATAATTGTACATTGTTTTAAGCTGTTTGTGTGGCACCCAGGAATCTCTCCATCATGTTGCTACGAGAAAGAAGAAATGGAAAAAAGAGAAATTCTTTTTAGTAACAGTTGCTTTAGTATCAATGAATCATGAATTAAACATGATGTTGAACATGACATACACACTTCTTTTAGAAATACTGTATGGTGTTACTTGCATTCAATGTTGATTGGTAACTACAGTGTTCTGAACTATATCTGTTACTCCAGCATGAATGTTCACCCTGTAACCCAGAAGCCTCTCATACAGCTACGCTTCATGGCAAAGTTGTGCACAGAATTTGAGATGTTGCATTTGTGGTAATGCATCTATGATGACACAACATACATACTGTACCTCTTCGAGCAGGGCGGCCATTTCACCTTCACCTCGCTTATCCCCTGAAAAACAACCAATAACCAAAATGACTGAAAATTAATACAAAAAATAAGCAGAAATAATAATCTATAATAATATCTATTATAACATTAGCCTAGAAATCTAGACGCAACCCTAGCGGCAGCAAAAATATTGTGTTGACCAATCACAGCGCTCTATCTGTTTAGAGAGTCGTTGGGCGGGCTTAACGCCATGACGACATACATTTTAATTGGCTTGTCAGGCTAACGTCATCCTGCTCTTTGCTCTGATTAGTCGTAAGGCTCAAGCACTACCCCATTACGTGCAGAGGCAGTTTGAAAGACAGCCTTCATCCCGCCCCCTGGATTGAGCCGAGGTCTACCGGTCGTTGCCAGACTAGACATTTTAATGATATAGTCTGGCTTGTCAGGCTATTATAACACAAGATCTTAACTTTAAACTGTGTGTGGTGAAATGGTGATTATAGAAAGTTTGCAGTAAATCTGTAGGGGAGACTGTGGTACGCAGCATTGGGCAAGCTGAGCCACCCCTTGTTGCTAGGGAACCATTAAGAAAAATAGAGCATGTGACCAGATATTTAGGAGGACAGAGGAAGGCATCATTTCATGGAATTTGTGACGTAAGAACCACATGGGTTAAACGGTTAGACATCTATGTCCGAAAAACCATTTTTACTCTCGAAAGTGAATTTTTGTCAATCACAAGTTTCATGAGAATTGTGTTTAGACCAAAAGAGATGATTATAAATGTGTAGTATGCATCAGTTGAACCTTTTTAGCTGTGGGAAGTATTAAAGTCAATATGGTAACTGCGGGGTACGTTGTGCCACCTGCCCCATACACTACATGAATGTATTTTTATATTTTTCCTTTTTTTAGTTCAGTTGAGAGAGACAGGAAATGGGGAGAGAGAGAGAGGGGGGGGGGGGGGGATGACATGCAGGAAAGGACTGCCCGATGCAGGATTCGAACCGGGGCCGCCTGCAGTGAGGACTGTAGCCTCTACATATGCTCACTTGATGCTCCTAAATGAATGTATTTTGTCTTTACTTGTCCTGATTACTAAATCAGGATTCTGGATGTTTATGATTACAGTAAGTACGCTGCTGAAAACAAGCTGCTGTTTATGGTGAGCCATGTATTACTTTAAAAGAGAAAGATGAGGGATTCTTCCCAAGATGCAATGTAATCACAAAACTCCCCAAAGCTCAGTGAGTTGGTGGCTCAGCAGCAGGTCACTGCAGTTTGTGTTCACCTGCCACCTGGACAGGTGGAATATGAAGTAAAGGGGGAGGTGGGAGCTGGTGGGGGTTGGGGGGGACTCAACTTAGATGCTCCTATGCTCAATTTGCCCAATCCTCCTCTGCATGGTGAATGTGTATATTAAATGGTTCATGTAGCCTACATAAAACCCTGAAAAGATGAGAAGTGTTGGTAGAAGCCCTTGTAATATCTGCACACTAGTAAACAGTATTCAACTAAAAACAACAGAAACAACAACCACCACAAGGACAACTTACTTTGGTAATCCTTTGCCCCACAATCTTGGAATAAGGGAAGCTCTACAGGTTTATGTGGACGTCACAGTCTGGAAATGAGTGAAAGTTTGTAAGTTTAGCATAAAAGCACAAAAAGCTAAATTACTGAAATGACTAAAACACTTGTTTTGATAGAGACATCCATGAATGACATGAATACAAATATTAATACTTAATTACAAAATAATTTGAGCAATTCTTAATGTTAGTGATGCTATCTACATAATGGATGTGTGTGAATGCATATACACCTGCCTGTACATGTGCATCCCTGTATACAAGATCTTGACCCTTGATCAACACTGATTTTCATTCAAGTGTAGTACAGTTGTTAACAGATAAAGTACTAAATAACTTGGAGAGAAGAGTATAGTGTCAGTCAGCTGAAAGTGCTGAAACAGTTACAGTTACCTCTCACTTGATGCCATATGCCTTGGCATAAAGCACAGACAACAAGGACATCATGGTGGTCAGGTGGCTGTATCCAGGGCAGGCTTCACTTATGTAGGACCAGTACTTGCCAACTACGTCCATACAGAAGACTGGAGGACTTGAGAACATGGGATATGCGAAGATCTCTCCCCTGTAGGATTGCATACAGCATTAATAGCAGTAATTGTTGTACTGATGGTGAAAATATATTAACAGTCACACATAAAGTAGTAAGTAAAATTGCAATTAAACTCTTATTGTCTTCTTTCAAAAAACAAACAAACAAAACAAAACCAAAAGAGCCCAATAGATAGATTCATTCAACTGCTGGGTTTTTGTTAGTCTGTGAAAGTGAGTTAGTGAAACCTTAATCAATTATTCAAGTGTAGTACGGTTGTGAATAGATGAAGTGCAAAATGACTTGTAGAGAAGAGTATAGTGTGTCAGCTTAAACAGTGAAACATGTTGGTTGCATAGATTTAGGAGAATATAGTTGAGGACTATCAACAAGAATAAGAATGTTATTATACGGTACTTGCCTGTACATATTTAGAGCACAAAGAATAATGCCATGATGGCATAACTATTATATGATACACACCTGCTCATCAAGGCAAATTGAATTATCATTTCATGACCGGAGTCAACAACATTTTGTTGTCAAGGTAACGTGTCGTGAGAGTGCTGTTCCAGTCATGTTTACAGCATCTGGACCCTCACAGACTCTCACACTCTGTCTTAGATCTGATGTCACTTTAGTCAGTGAGGGTTCAGGGCCTGAGTCTTTAGGGGGCGGATTGGAACTGGGCCTATAGTGTGGGTCAGCTGATGTGTGGATATACATACATATTTAGAGCACAAAGAATAATGCCATGATGGCATAACTCTTATATGATACACACCTGCTCATCAAGGCTGGAGCTATTCCCCTAGTCCTCCTCGTTGTCCTCGCCTTTGCTGCATTCAGCTGAGACCGACCACAGATGCCCTTTCCTGGTGCATACAAAGACAAAAAGTTTCTAGTGTTATTTTAAAAATAAACTTTCAAGTAGTACAAGAAGTTCAATGAGAATCTATGTGGAAAATACACAAAAGCACTTACTGTACATGCTTGGCCCTCATTTGGAAGTCATCATCATTGCAGAGAAGCACCCGTCAAAGTAGCCCCCTTCCTCAGAGCTGGAGAAAATAAAAAAATAAAAACAGTACATTGGTCACACCATGTCCATTTATGTCCATCTCAGTTGAATGAACCCAAACATGTTGCAAAAATGTTGCATTTTGTCATTATTGTGTGTCTCCTGCACCCACTCCCCATTTAACTAACTAACGCAAGCCAAAATAGTTTTGGCTCACTGAAAGATGACGGCAAAAATGGACGCATCTGTCCTTTTGGTTGTTTAACACGGCTGAAAATCATCATCTATTAATGGAGTTTCCGCTCCTGCCCGCTCCCGTTGATTTTTATTCCCGTCCCGTCCCAATCACAGGATTAATAAAACTTTGACTCCCATCCCGCGAGAATCACGTGACCCGTGGGAATTTCCAACAAGTGTCATCCTCTATTCTGCGCACAGCTTGTCCACCTTGAAAGAGCTTATCACCCACTCCATAAAACTCTGGTAAAACGGTGTTCAAACACACTTTGCCAGTCTGTTGACAGAATAATTGAAAATACACTTATATGTAGAATTAAAGGTGGCAATTGTAAATATTGCATAAGCCAGCCCACCCTGGCATACTCCATTTTCTGCCAGCATCCATATGAAGTTTAGGCGAGAGTTCTCAGGTGGTGTTATGTTGCGTGTGTTGGAAATATGATTGGTAAGAGCACCGGTGTGATGCTGCACTGAGCTAATTTAAGGTGGTACTGTGGCTTAAATCAGGCCCTGTGAAAATCACATTCTAAATGAAGTATTATGGTGATGTTGAGGTGTGCAGGCCTACGACTACAACTACTACAGACTTCAGAAAGCTTCTTGGACTGGTACATCCGCATAGAAATCCTAACATGATGTTTTTCTACCAAATAAGAATAATGATGCACAAATTATCATGATCACATACCAAATCCTGGCTCTTGTTCATCAAGCATCTCCACACCGGTCTCCTCAAGGACACAGAGATGATCATCACGTTTTCTCCATCGTGGCAGGTCTGATGCCTTTGTCCTCTTTTTTGACCTAAAAAAAAAAACACAATATAATCAAAGTAATGCAGTTAACCACACAGAATTCCTGCACAAATGCATCATAATATCTGATCCCCATGCATGGAATAAGATATTAAATTACCTTTGTGTCAGGCTCTTCGTTTTACTGAGCATCTCATTGAACTCAGCTTCAGCTGTAGCCATTGTAGGTATTATCTGTTACCTGTAAAACAGTGAGAAAAGTACAGTGAGGGCTGGCATGTAGCATTAATGTTAGCCTAGCTATGTTAACGTTAGCCTAATCATTAAAATCTACATCAAACAGTGCAGCTAGTAAAGTCAGCCAGTTTAACAACTTTGATCAACCACATCTGTCAAACTTTGTTTGTGGTTGACGACACTGGCTGGTTTTTGGAGGTAAAATAGCTTTAACTGTTAATTATTTAATCACAATTTTCCATGTTGTTTGTTTAGGCCTACGTTACCTGAACGGGGGCTGCCTGTCGGTGAGACGATGACGGACTTGCCGGAAGCTACGTCAGTCACAATGAAATCAGCTGATCGTTCACTGTAACCATAGCAACGATGGAAATCTGAGCAATCTTCGTAATAACTAACAAACGAAATACACATTAACTGAATAAATATAACGTTAATGATTAAAATAATGCACCAAACGTTGGCCTACACAATAATGAAAAAAATAAATAAATACATTCATAAAATAGCGTTTAAAACAACCACGACATCTGCTTTCATTCAACATATATTTAGAGAGTAAAACATACATTTCTCGCTAGAAATGTCCTCAAACAATGCCAGATATATCCCGAAATGTTGTTTTTATGGCCAGAAAGCTGAATGAACATTTTGTACACATTTTAACAGGTTCAATTTGCCAAACAAAACATAATTTGAATTCGTTCAACATAGATTTTGAAAGTAAAACACACATTTTTCGTTAGAAATGTCATAAAAAATATGTTGAAATGTTATTTTTGCGGCCAAATTGCTGTATAAATATACGAATTCAGCTGCAAATGGTACGAGGTTCAGTTATCCAATGGGAGGGGAGCTCACGGCGTCTTTCAGCACCGCGGCCGGATCGGAATAGGAGTGAATGGATGGCTGGAGCACTTGCTCTGAGCGTCACATATCGCCGCGGAGGGGATTGCATTAAAATCAATTGAAATCCCTGTGCGTTCAGGTCCCACGCTGAGGGGTACCTTGAGCGTCTGGAAACAACGCGAAAGGGCCCTGACCAAACGTCCGTTTATTACGCCTTGGGAGTGAGACTGTGTTGAGATAGTACAAGTTTCTGTATTATTTGCAATGTATTATTATAATTTGGATGTGGTTTAAATACATTAAAGTATGTTTTTTTACCTGGAAGTAGTCCCACAAGTCTTTCAGCCTTTAGTATACTTGTAACACATTTGCATGAAGGTAGAAAGTAGTATACCAAAAGTATAATTAAGTATATATTTTAATACACTAACATCTAATTTTTAATGTACTTATAATACAAACAAAGTACACTTTAATTTAACTAATTAGGCATGTATTAGTACATAAAAGTCATGTACTTGAAGTGCACTAAATATACTTTAAGTTGTTCCACTTTAGCACACAAAAGTACACTAAATACACTTTAAGTTGAGCTTTTCTACAATTTAATTACAATTTAAATATACTTAACACAAAATTAGTTGTTCCAATTTAGCACTCTTCAAGTTAACTAATCATAAACACACTTGAAATATAATTATGTTTAGTGTGGCTTGAAGTACACAAAAGTATGCTAAATTTTAGTACACTTAGTACATTATTTTTTCACCAGGGAGCCCACTGCTTCAGAGCAGTTACAGTAAAGAGGCAAGAGAGAGAGAACCTACAGTAAACCCCACCCCCCCCCCCCCCCCCCCCCCTCCTCCTCCTCCTCCTCCTTGAGAGCAGACAGGAAAGACAGTAAAAAAAACAGGTGTGTGTGAGTGAAAGAGGGAGAGAGAGATTTTTCTTTCCTTTTTTTATCCGTATTGAAAATGGTATTGAGTATCGAATATTTTCCTTAATATCGATATTGAGTTGAAAATGTTAGTATCATGATCATGATCGTGACAACCTTAGTGCCAGTAACTGTAACTGTCCATCTGATTGGCTCTGGACAACTGCAGTGTCAGAAGGTCAGAATCAAGTTGGTGCCACAGGAGCTAAAAGATGATGGAGACCAGTGTATCGATGGAGAAGGGACAAGTTTGAAACACAGAGACATGCACGGAGAATGTGAGGCCAATCTCTGGCCATTATACCCCCCCCCCCCCAAAAAAAAAAAAAAGCAACTAAGTAACTTGTACTCTGAGTAAATTTTAAATGAACTACTTTTTACTTTTACTTGAGTAGATTTTTTTGGTACTCTTTCCACCCCTGTCTACACCTCCCAGGTTATAGGCTGGGACCTCCATGAAGTCACTCAGGCAATCATGTACAATTGAAAAAAACAAACACAGGAACAGGCCTAAATAAACGAGTGTCATATGACTCATGATCACACTGACAGAAGAGTGCAATGTTCTTCACTGCAAATTTGATAAAACTATGAAACTTGTGGTCACAATTTGTCAATGTTGCATATGCAAAATAACATTTTCCAGTTTGTAGCCAAAAGAAGTCTATGCTGTATGTTTCTGTGTTCGAGGTCCAGGTAAACGTGAAGTTATGGTTATGGTTAGGGGGTTAGGAGGGTGAGTCCAAGTAATTTGACATATTTGAGCATTTTATAAGTTATGCAATAGTTACTTTTCCTGGTAATTTGTTACTTTCGTCCAAAACGGTGCTGCTCTGAGCCAATGGTAACAATATATTGTATATACAGTTCAGTTATCACTGTAATTAGCCCATGAACCACTTCTACATACAGTAGGTGCCAATATAAGCATTATCAACTGCTGTAAAACTGTAACAAAGTTGAGACTTAGGGGGGCCTTTATTCATTTGATAATCAGCAAGGTGACAGAAAGTAATTTAATGGTAATACAGGAAATCCAGTGTGTGTGCCTCCACAATCAGTTTTTCAAGTGCTCTGACCTAAAATTGTTTCCAAGAACAATCCCTGCTCAGCAAACTTTATGAACTTGAAAAGTGAACAGTATGTTAATCTGCTCTAACATACAGTGTCTCCAGAGACTTTACTCCCCTGCACTTTCTGGACATTTCATACTATGTCTTGTAGATTGTATAGTTTTAAGTTGCCATTTCTCACTCAATCAAATCTCACTAATCCATAACGGCAGAGTAAGATATGGGTTTTAGGAATCTGTGCAAAGTTATTTAAAAACTTCTCATCCAACTAAGTATTCAGACCATTTGCTGTGGCCCCAAATTCTGGGTCAGTTGCAGCCTTATTGCTTTAATTATACCTGAGATGTGTGTGAATCCACTTGTAGCCATCCAGCCAGCCAATACCTGTTAGTGAGCGAGATGATGAGAAACCCAATCGTGAGCTTAGAATTATAAGGTTCTATCTCCGTTTTGGGTAGTTCTGAGATATTGAGCATCAAAGTTCCAACTCGGCTTGTGTTTTGGTTGATAGAACCTTTTTATTTTATGAATAACTAATTAAAAAATGTTGAAAATTTAAAAATAACACCACACAGGCATTAACAGACCACTAATGGATGATATTATGCAAAAAACTCAATTTTGAAAAAAATGGAGATAGAACCTTATAATTCTAAGATCACGCAATGGTTTCTCTAACAGAACTTCATCAATATAAAGCTTTTAGAGGGTGACTACATTTTTGAGCTGTATAGCAACTCAAAATATCCCACTGTCACAGCCTGGCAACTGACAAGAACAGACATTTGATTTATGTCAAAGTATTTCAATCAAGAGAGACAAATAAGAGGAACAAAGGAGAATGACACATTTGGAATACAATTGAATTTACTGTCTGTGAGCAGTGCTGCCTATACACTATACACTACGTACACACTTTGTGTCAACTTCCCTAAAGCATAAAGCAGAGAGTTGTTTATCTTTAGCCACTATGTACTGTACATCTTTGTTATGTTGTCATCTCTCTGTCTTCTTATCGTTTATTCCTCCTGCTGGTAGGTTGTTAATTCAGTGGTAGGAATAAACTGGTAGGAATTATTTGAATAAGTCATTTATAATGGGAATGCTTTAAAGGGAAAGTTCAACATTTTGGCAATTTGGCCCATTGCCATAATCCCTATAGTAATAGCAGTATGTTTGTTACCTTTAATTGTTGGTGCAAGCTATTTTTAGAATGGCAAATTCACAAAACAATTTGTTTTAGAGGTAAATTCATGCAAAACAGCTGATGTGCGGTTCTTCGGCAAGCAGTCACTGTATTTACCTCTAAAACAACTCTGTCTCATAACGTTACATTATTATCTCATAACGTGGTCAATGTGCAGGTCACAACTTGTCCACGAGAGTGTTTTGGAGTTGTTGGACTGTGTATTTGATGAGTTTGATGAGGGAAACCAAAAAATGCCATGAGCCTCCGTAGCGTAGTTCTGACCAGCTCGCAGCTCTGCTCCGCCACTGAATTAAAGGTAACAAACCTACTGCTATGACTATAGAGATTATGGCAATGGGCTGATTTGCCAAAATGTTGAACTATCCCTTTAACATGATAGTATGCAACAATATTATTTATTACCTTAGTAAATTTTATTGGTGTTAATTTATGATTTATTGGTTGTCATTTCTGACCCCTGACTGTCTGTACTGATTGCACTTCACTGTTTGAATGCTGTATGAGCCATGTGCAGTTTATATAATGAATTGCCCTTATTAGGATCAATACAACTTTCTGAAAAAGAATCTCTATCAGTCACCCACTGTTTTAGAAAAGACTCAAAGGGTTTGTCCTTAATTACCATGATAAACTGTAGCATAGGCCAGAGACGAAGGTAGAGCTCTACACAGTAATGGAGGCAAAAGTCTTAATGAACCATCATATGGACACAAATGTTCTGCCAACGGACAAATAAATGAACTTTGCACAGAAGATGTGTCATGATCTAATGGCACCCCACCCCCCTAAAGTTTAATTCAAACAGTCTCTTGTCCTCTTCATATCACCCCCCTCGGGGAAAACTTACAGTTTCAATCCTATTTCTGTGGCTGTAAGAAGAGCCAGATCATCATAAAGTTCATCCCACTTCTTTCATATTTGTGGATGGGGGTGGAGGCGGTGGGTGGGTGGGGGCGCTGCCACAAGCCCGACTCTTCACTTCAAACTTCGCTGATGATGTGGTGACTGCAGTAACACCTGACAACACGGATCTATACTGTGTGTGACTGCTTGCCCTCAGTCTGTATCAGTGACAGACAGCATGAGGCCGGTGGCAGCATCAGCACCGACTCATTCATCCAGTCATAGGACGCAGCACGGAGCCCGGAGGTACAAGAAGAGAACAGTGCGCCAGATACACCGTCTGAGCACCTTGTTTTGCACACCTGCTTTAGTGTTATGGCCTGGAGGCCGCTGTCCCAGAATGCAGTAGGGGATGCAGAGAGCCCCAATGGAAAGGATGTTATCATCACAGACAAAGAGGAGGAAAACAAACACTTCAACACCCCCTGTTTATATGCAGGACATCAGGAACAGATTTGCTATAATAAAGGAGAAGAAGAGAGAACTTTTATGTAGCAATAACAAACAGGAAATCTTTTTTTATTACTCTTATTTCTTAAGCGCCGAGACCAGAACTGATATTATGAGGCTTATTGGTACATTAAACTTTATCCTGTTTATACCATCCCGGTTATTTAATGTTGTTTTCACTTATCTGGTGCAAGTAATTTGAGAACTTTAAGGTCAAAATGAAAGCACATCATTTAAAAGGTTGCAATTGAATTCCTGAACATGTGCATGGGACTGAAACTGAAACTAAGTTGTATACTAGAATATACTTACAGTAAAATAAAAACTATGAAAATGCAGTTTTCCAGGCCTACAGTGACACTGAAGCATTCTGCTACCTAAAAACCTTCACATCACTCAAAACAGTGTCTTCCATTTGAAATAACCAACAGACAACAACCAGTGACCAACTGTTTGCACTTTAAAATATTACAAACAAGGAGTATATCTCATGGAAGAAAGAAAATATACAATAGATATTATGATAAACTACAATGAAACAGTGCTGGAGAGGTTAGAAACCCTAGGAGGGCTTATCGAGAACCTCACCATTAAAATAAATAAGTAAAATGAAATGTATCTTATCAAAATAAAATAGCAAATGAATTAATGAGAGAAGAAAACAAAATTAAAACAAAATAACTAAAGTAGTAATTAAGCAGTGAATCAAGAGATAAATTGAAATGAATCAAAAGAATCGAGAGAATGAAACAAATGATGAATTACAATGGCAACTGTTAAAAAAAAACAACAACAACAAGGTATTAAGACAATCCCATGGTGAACAGATGATCTTTTAATTTCCTTTTAAAGATGGGTAAGGAGGGAGAGCTGTTAGTCAGGTGGATATACTTGTTCCATAAAGTTACACCTTTATATTTGATGGAAAACTGTGCTCTAGTGGTACACCAAAGCAGTGTTGTTTTTGGCAGGCATTTTAGATTTAGTCTTAGTCTTAGTCTTTTTGATGAAAATACTTATTAGTTTTAGTCAATTTTAGTCATTTCTATATGTGATAATTTTAGTCTAGTTTTAGTCGACGAAAACTCAACAAGGTTTTCGTCTAGTTTTAGTCAGTTTTAGTAAAAAAAAAGAAAAAAAAGTCTTTTAACAAATTAATTCAATAAAGGAATGGTTTTACACATAATGTTTCCACCCGATGGCTTATGGTCTATGGATTATGCATTAGCCTACACACAGATAAAGTGGTAACAGTAGCCTGGTGCATTCAGTTTTTTTTCTGCTGGATTATATTTAAAATACGTCCATGTATCTTCTGGTCGAGTGACGGCAGGTGTGTTGAGCAGAATGTGCGCTGCATGCCAGGTGGTGGGCGTGACCACACAAGGATGAGATGCAGCAGCGTTGCAGATACTTGTTGATTTTTAATTGACAGGTTATACTCACAATAAGCAGAAATGTCATGCATTTTGAACGTCTGACCATCCACCTGTCAGCGCCGCGGAGCCGCTGCACCGCGGCTGCACCGCGGTCACCGGAGCAGCTGATCACTGCCGCTCTAATCACAAGCACCGGGCGCACCGCGGGCCCGCGGCTCGTCTCAGCAGCGTTGTTCTACTTTTAACGGAGCCGTTGCTAAATCATGTGAAGCTTAGAGTAATGACAATCCATAATATGGAATTTAGAGGCGATCACAGCCCTACCACTAACATTTACGTCCGTTCTCGTCTCGTCAACGAAAACTCACACACGTCTCGTCATGTTTTCGTCATCAGAGAGCCATGTTTATCTCGTCACCGTCTCGTTATCGTCATGAAAAAAAGGTGCGTCAACGAAAATATTTCGTCATCGTTAACGAAAACAACACTGCACCAAAGTGGAATATGCAGCAGCTTCGACTGCCGTGTTGTTCTGGAGTGAATGTTTGAGTTATTTTGAAAATATTGTTGGAAATGATATGGAAGTGTGTGTCCCAGATACTGGATCTTGAAGACAAAAATACATGTTTCCATAGTGTTAATATTGTAAATGGACAATATCTTTGATTTGGAAAATAAAGGGGCAGATGTGGCTGTGGACTCTGAACTAGTGGCTATTCTGATAAAACATTTCTGAATTAAATGGAGTTTATGTAAATATGCCCTACATGCCCAAAGAATATTACTATACGATAGGTATGGATACACAAGACTATAATATAATGTAAATAAACCAGACCTGTTAAGGTATTTATGAACTTTCCTGATAATTCCCACAGATTTAGAAATTCTTTTTGACACATAATCAATATGTTCTTAGTTCTTTCCACGAACATTTTTCATCAACTATTACCCCCAAGAAGCAAGTGGAATAAACTCTCTGGATTTCATTTCCTTCAATATAAACTTTGGCATTATCAAATTTCAAATTTAGTTTAGGTACGCTTGTTGTCCCCACCTGAGCTGCTTGGTAGAATGTCAGCAGGACATTGCAGGGGGACCTCAAGTTGTAGGCAGCAAACTCATGAACACATGCAACCCCAGAGCAGAGCCAGGCGGGAGGGAGAGAAAGTTGAGAGTGCTGTGATTAATCTGCACATGACAATTTTCACAGCTGCGTTTATGTAAAAGACTAAAATCTAACAGCTCTAATCAATTATTTGTCTAGTTTAAAGAACAGTTGGACCCAAATGCAGGCAGCAAAATAGGACTGATGGGGAAAAAAGGTGATTTAATAATAGATGATTGCCAAACAGGAGTCCAAGCAACCAGGTAGGACCATCTAGAAAAACACTGGAGCTCCACAGTTTAAGGTGTAAATTTGCACCAAAACAAACATGCTGATGACTGGTTTCTGCGTTTAGAGGTGGCCATGAAGGACGCACAAGATTAAGCTAATAAAATGGGTTACATTCAACCATAAAACAGATGTTGGGTCTTAATGTGAAGAATCTTATCAGCATACTAATTAGTGGAGCTAACCTGGAACCTGTGAAGTGAGGCAGGCTAAAGACTTCTCCTTTATAAGTACCTATTTCACGATGGGGGGAGTTAACAGTCTATAACAGCCAGGAGCCTCTGTTAAAACCATCACCTTGTCCTGCAGAGCTGCCACTTCTTTTATTCTACATGTGTCATTTGGAACAGACTCCACACAAATATGATCCGTATTGTCCTGATTCTCAGCCAGTGGCAGCTTCAGGACAGGAATCTGACCACAGAGCAGCAGTTCACACCAGCTTCTCTTATTTTCTTGCTCCTTGCAGTTCCCCGTGGCAGGCCCAACAAGATTCAGAGAAGGTGACCTTTACTGCCCCCCCACCACCCAACCCCCCACACCGATGTCAGCCCTGCCAACGCCGAGCTGCTCCACTCATTAAAAGGGCTTTTTTACTTCTTTCACACCTGCCACAATTCACAGGCGAATAACAAAATACCTCAGCTTCACCCTGCACACCTCTGTCAACACCCTTTACCTCCCTGACATACGGCACACACACACACACACACACACACACACACACACACACACACACACACACACACACACATACATACAGTTATATGTTAATATGTATGCCATACTGGCGCATGTGCACCTGCATGTTTGGTGTATTTGAGAATGGCAGCTGCATTTGGTTGCATATTATGAATGTATTATGCACTGTATGGTGAAGGAGAGCGTAGCTGTGATGGGGATTGTGGGAGGGGATAGGCTGGAGAACTAGACTCACAATGGAGCACAAGACATCCATCAAGGCCAGTGTCAGACAACATACACCAGCTTTCAGAGAAGAAAAATAAAAATGGGTAACACTTTAATATAAGGTACACACAATTAGCCTACTGTATAGTAGTTACTGAGAAACTAATGACAAACTAATGAATAGTTAGTGAGGAACTGAGGTACACAAAATTATAGTAGTTACTGAGGAACTAAGATACACCAAATTAGAGTAGTAATGATTAAGTAATAGTTAGTCCCTCATTAGTTCCTTGGTAATTTGATTAGGAGATACTGAAGAACTAACCATAATAGTTAGTTCATCATTAGTTTCTCAGTAACTACTCATTAGTCCCTGATTTGTTCCTCATTGATCCTCAATAACTATAATTTTGAGTACCTTAGTTCCTCACTACTCATTTGCTCCTCACTACTCATTTGCTCCTCATTAGTTCCTCAGTAACTACTCATTTGTCCCTCATTGGTTTCTCAGTAATTTGTTCCTCATTAGTTTCCCAGTAACTACTCATTTGTCCCTCATTAGTTCCTCAGTATCTACTTTAATTTTGTGTAACTCAGTTCCTCACTAAATTAGTTTCTCATTAGTTCCACATTAGTTCTTGATTAGTTCCTCAATAACTGCTCTAATTTTGTGTAGTGTTACATTCCTAATCCATAGTAAAACATCTGGATCTGCCCTATAGTTAAAGGGTTCTTCTCTGACCAAATTCCATGCTCTGTTATTTATTGTGTGGCAGCCAAACATAATCACAAGTTTTTAAATCATTTGTTTTCTGAGCAGCAGCACCTTACACATTTTTAATTTGTTGTCTGCCATTTTCATTTGACCAGAGACTTTTACTTTCACTTAAATTGGACCTTTGTTCATTCAAAACTAACACACTCCATATAATTATACAGAGGTGGAGGTGGGTGGATGTATATGTGTGCAGTGGGATGACATGAGAGCTGCTCTTGAGCCTCAGTAACAGGTGACAACATGACCTCCTTGGTGAAGCTACTGTACAGTAATGAGCTCCTTTCCTCCCAGTAATTAAACTCTCCAATGTTTCAAAAATACTCAGTATCACATGGCACACACATGAAGTCACACTCAGGTGGTAGAAAGAGCTGTTTCTTTAGCTCAGAAGTCAGATACATGTTTGACATGTGTGGGAGCTTCACAGCACAAAGCTGACAGTGATTACAGTGTGTGTGCGTTATTAGTCATGTTTAAAGAATCAGTGGGTGATTTCTTTTTCATGTTTTTTCCTGATGCTGATGAAACAATCTGCTCTCCCCAAGACTATGTTCATATGGAATGACTTCTAGGGACAAATACTGTCTGTTAGAAAATCATTTATACCTGTTTGTAAAGAAAACATTGGGTAGTGACATGGACACAACTGACTTATATGCACAGGTATCACAACTGACGGCAGCAGACTGGTGCAAAATATTCACCTGTGATTCCTGGATGTTTTATGCATGATAAGAGATTTATTTATTCATTGCTTTATTCATTTTTACAAAAAAAGAAAAATAATCTAAAAATCTAAAATAATCTAAGAACACAGGACAGAATGAAGGTCAAACTGTTTTTAGACATTTTAATTCGGAAAAGTTACAGATAATGACTACGACAAGTCAAACACAGTAACAGCTTTAAGCTCTGTGTTTGTGAGACACAGGTATACAATAATTTGCATTCATGAAAGTTGAAGTTAATAAATGGTAAAGTTGCGCTTCCACAATGGGATTCCTGGCGCTGGATCCCAAACATTCAAAAACACTTGAAAGGCAAGGCAAGGCAAGGCAAGGCAATTTTATTTGTATAGCCCGTTTTTACAAACAGTTTGTCTCAAAGGGCTTTACATGGCATCGTAACAACATCCTCTGTCCTTAGACCCTCACATCGACTGAGGAAAAACTCCATGGAAAACCCTTTTAACAGGGAAAAGTCGGAGAAACCTCAGGGTGAGCAACAGAGGAGGGATCCCTCACCCAGGACGGACAGACGTGCAATAGATGTTGTTACAGACAAGAAAACAGTTTACGGTTTGTCACAGAATGTGCGAAATATGGAAATGTTAGCAGGAGTTGATGAAGGCAGTCTCTGGTGAGGGGGGGGGGGCGGGGGGGGGGCAGGGAGAGCTGGCCAGCTCGATGGGAGGGCTGGGTGCAGATTGGTCCATAGGGATAGGAAGGGGAGGCCGGTCTAACAGCAGGGGAAGGGGAGGGAGGGGGGGGGCGATGCAGGCGGCGGCTGGTGCAGAGAGATGGAGCTCCGGTGGATCTGCGGAAACACAGAGAGAGTGCGAGACACCAAGGCCAAACTACAAAGTACAGCAGAAAATGACAGTTCAAAAATATACTGAGGAGAAGAGAGGAGAGGAGAGGAGAGGAGAGGAGGGGAGAGGAGAGGAGAGAAGAGGAGAGGAGAGGAGAGGAGAGGAGAGGAGAGGAGAGGAGAGGAGAGGAGAGGAAGGGAGGGGAGAGGAGAGGAAAGGAGAGGAGGGGGAGAGGAGGAGAGGAAGGGGAGGGGAGAGGATAGGAGAGGAGAGGAGAGGAGAGGAGAGGAGAGGAGAGGAGAGGAGAGGAGAGGAGAGGAGAGGAGAAGAGAGGAGAGGAGAGGGGAGGGGAGGAGAGGAGAGAAGAGAAGAGAAGAGGAGGAGAGGGCTCTGTGTAACCAGATGTGTCCCCAGCAGTCTAAGCCTATAGCAGCGTAGCTATAAAATGGTTCAGAGCTACCTGAACCAGCCCTAACTAAAAGCTCTGTCATAAAGGAAGGTCTTAAGTCTAGACTTAAATGTAGTTAGAGTGTCTGCCTCTTTGACCCATGGAGAGAGCTGGTTCCACAGTAAAGGAGCCCGGTAACTGAAGGCTCTACCTCCCAGTCTGTTTTTAGAGATACTGGGAGTCACTAACAGACCTGCGTTCTGGGAGCGGAGTGCTCTGGTAGGACAGTAAGGAATGATTAGTTCTTTCAGATAGGTTGGAGCTTTATCATTAAGAGCCTTATAAGTCAGCAGAAGGATTTTGAAGTCTATTCTAAATCCTACAGGAAGCCAGTGGAGAGAAGCTAAGGTGGGAGAGATGTGCTCTCTCTTCCTAACTCCTGTCAAAACCCAAAAAA